>NW_021604607.1:12140348-12148698 GCF_004785775.1 Grammomys surdaster | reverse complement strand
AATTCCAGTGATCTGAAGTCTTACTCTTTTCTTTCTTTTCTTTTAGTTATTCTTCTCTCAAATCTTGCATCATGACTGTAGTTTCTCCTCCCTCCTTTCCTCTCAGTCCCCATTCTCCCTCAGATCCACTGTTCCTACCCCATTTCTCTTCAGAAAAGGATGAGTCTCCCAGGGATATCAGCCAAACATTTGCAGCATGAATCTTAACTGTAACATTGAAATATATTAAATCTAACAATGCAATAAATGAAAAATATAGTGTTAAAATGGCTTTACCCTTCCTATTGAAATGCTTAGTTCCCTTTAGCTATTTTTTTCTCTCCTTACTGTCTTTGCCATGTTGTTGGGAGATATATTCCACACATTATATTTACTATATCATGCTATATATTTCTGTTAGTTATAGACTAATATATATAAAAGTTATAGTTCACACTGTAAATAACTGCCATTGAAATGAGCTATGGATGGAGAATATATACATTTATAGTACCTCTATTACATTTATTTATACTGTATCTGTATGTATATGTGCAAGTGTACATGTGCCACAGTGTGCCAGTATGAATCAGGAGAATTGTATACTCAGTTTTTTCTCTGTCAACCCCTTGGGTCCTGGTCATCAAATTCAGGTCTTTAGGATTGGAGGGAAAGGCCTTTGTCCACTGAGTCAGGTTTCCATCCATATAATATCCTTTAATACTATATAGCTACATTTGTGGTTAGCCTCTGGATGGCTTCATATAACCTGATGTTACTTGTGTTCAGCCTAACATATTTATAAGGTGATCATTCTAGTCATAAATTGTCTCAGCTGTTGCTTATCAGTTAGCGATTTTCTTTGTCTTCTTAAAAGTGTTTCTTTATGGTAGTAGGATTCACAGTTCACATTTCTTTTTTGAATACAGCACATGATGCCACACAGCTAGCTAGTTCTGTTTGCCCATGATAATCTGTTCATCTTACTGTTGTCCCCTTACAGATGGCAACTTGTTTTCTCTTGCCATTTGTAAGATTTCCTCACATATTTGACTTATAGCTTTCTTATGTTATCTATGTTTGTTGTTCTCTTTGATTTGGAGATTATAGATTATTATTTATCACACATTTGAGAGGTTCAACCTTTATTTCTTCATTATTCCCCCCTTCTCTTTCTCTCATGTGTTTCTGAAAATATGTGTTTGGTTAACTTAATGGTATTCTACATTTTCCCAAGGCTCTGTAATTCATTTCTTTCTCTTCATCAACACATTAGTTTGTGTGTGTGTGCTCATGCACCGATACATAAGAGTAAGTGTTCATGTGTGGACCAAGGGACAATTTGTGGGACAATTTCTCTTCTTTCAGAGAGCATGGGTCTTGGGGCTAGTGTTGGCATTTAGTCTAGGCTCTGCCCCACAGTTACCTGGCAACAGCCAGGCATGCCTGTCTCACTATAAAAGGGGCTTCTTGCCCCCTTCTCTTCTCTCTCTCTCTTTCTCTCCTGTCCTTGCTCCCTTACCCTCTTCCCCCTCTCCCCCTCCCCCTCTGTCCAACGTGCTCATGGCTGGCCTGTACTCCTCTACTCGCCTTCTCTCTTTCTCTCTCTCTCTGCCTGCCTCTCAACTCCCCTTCCTATTCCCTGAATAAATTCCATTCTATATTATACCATCACGTGGCTGGTACCTCAGAGGGGGAAGGGATGCCTCAGCTTGAGCCCGCAGAGGCACCCCTTCTCCCACACTTGACTGCACCTTCACCAAACATATTCATATTCCTCCTCCTTCTCCTTCTTATTCTTCTAAATCTTTTTATAAAACACAACAGATAGAACTCTGGTCTTCAGGATTGGCAGCAAACACTTTTGCCCTCTGAGCCATCTCATCAGTCATATTCAATTTTCATTCTTTTCCTTCTCTCTTTTTGCAGAATATCTTTCCGTTTGTTTTCAAGTCCCTTGACTATCTCTTCTTTCAATTCAAGTTTATTGTGATATTCCTTTAGTAACCCTTAGTTTTAATTATTAGATTTTCTGTCCCACATCTCTCCTCCATTTCTCTGCCTTAAATAATTTGTTTGCTCTTTGTTCTGATCTCAGAAGTTCTCATGCAGATGTCTTAGTCCCCATGTCCCTACTGACCTACAGACTCCACGAAACCTTCACTGGACCTTGAATCCTGATACCTCTTTTGACAAGCCCCAGTGTTCTCCAAAATATCCCTGGGCTTGAGATGACCGGTTCTCTATCAAAGGTAAAGTGTTACTTCCTTTGCAAAGAACATAGGCGAGATTCATGAGATAAGGCTCAAAATTTCCTGTCAGAACACTAGTAGGGGAATACTAAGGTTCTTTTTACAATCTTATAGAAACTGAGAACTTGGTGGAGAAATTTATAGACTCCAGCCTGATGTCAAGGGGCTCCCAAGCCACAGCTTCCTGATCTAAGATACAAGATACAAGAGGGTCTCACTGTCTAAGCCAGGGTTGGATGGGTGGTAGGGCGGTGGGAGCAGGGATACCTACTTGTTCTTGATCATTCTTTCTCAGGACTAACTTTTTTTTTCTTTTTTTTTTTGCAGGCAGTGGGGGAAAACATGATGAAGAAAGCCATCTAAATGAGGCATGGAGAACCAGGCACCCAAAATTCTTGGCACTGAGTGTTTTGGTGTGAAGGCTCTGTCTGCCTTGCTGAGTTGGAAAGCAAGGAGGTGGGAGTGTTTTTGCTTCAGATTCCAAAGACTCTTTTGCCTTTCTCACTAGATTTTCAGGAGCTGATGTTTCTTCATTTGGTGTCTGCCCTTAGGAACAATTTCCCAAAGTCTGAGTTATTAAAACATAGTTTCCTCTCAGTTTCACTAGGAGAACATCAGAAATGCATCCTATGTACTTCTGGCAGAAACTGACCATGCCCAAACTCCAATCTCAGGCTGTGATGTGGCATGAGAGCCTCACAGGCAAAACACGCATCTTCATCGTTAGATCTTGGAGCACAGAACAGTCTCTAGCAGGCATTAGCTACCCAACTAAATCCAGTTACCTTGCATTTTTAAAAAGCTCAGATTCATACTTGTTTTTGTTTTGAAGCTTTCAGCATGTGTACTTTCAATACTTAGCTCTACCACAAAAGCCTTATTTTCATTTGCGCTTATTTCCAAATGAGTCTATAGAACCAAAGAAATGAAACTGTTTGCTTACAATGTATAGAAAACCAGTGAATTACCCAAAAGACATCGCTGACTCACTGCTTCTTTTACTGTTGTCAGCTTCCCCATTTATCCTTAAGATAAATCACCAGTCAGAGGGATCTGTCTCATAAACAGCAGGAATACGAATAATTGCTGTACATCTCGTCTCAAGGCCGAAATTCCATCTCTACCATTCCTAAAGCTGCAAGAAAGAGCCATTTCTTATTGCTCTCAATGCAGCTGCTCCTCAAGTGAAACCTGGACCACCAGGAGCTTGAAAGGAGACAGCTTTTCCTTAAAGAGCCTGCTAATCCAGGATGATCCTTTCCCACCAGGCTGACAATTTGCATTTGCCTATGTTACTTCAAAATTGGATAGAGAATTTAATCGCTAGGGCTTATAAGCACAATTGTCATTCAATGAAGGTAAGGACAAACCATTAGTTGGCAAAAACAATCTAATGAATGGGTTATTTCAATGAAAATTTAACAATTATCCACTTTACAAGTAAAGAGAAATGGCAGATGGGTGTTGACATGTACAGCTGTTCAGCCCCCACAGCTGTCTTTGGGACCACAGGAGGGGACAAAGGAACAAGGATCATTATCACACTAGCTTCCTGTCTACAATGGACAATTCCCTTTCCAGAGTGACCCTGCTCCTGACTGCATACCTAAAGCTCTTTAATCCCCAAGTCTTCAGTTTCGTCACTCTCTTGGATTTTCTTGTCTACTTGTCCATATTTCTTCCTCTGAAGTTTATTTAAATTCTTATTTTTGCAAGTGACAAATAAGGGTGTGTTACTTTCTAGAATTAATTTTGTTTCTCTTAAGTTTTCTGCTGACAAACTCTATCCTCATCTTAACAATTTTATATATTTGTCTTGCCATTTTTCTAATATGATGATAGGCATATAGTAAATAGTGAGGTTATATTTTGAATTAACGTAACAATAACATAAAATAAATAAATGGAATGTGTTAATCTGCTGTATCAAGCAGACTCTCTTAGAGACAGTTCAACTTTAATAACCATGCTGGGGTTTAGTTAGTCTTTAATATTATACATACTAGTCTATATACAGTGTTAGTCTTTAATATTATAAATATATGTGTTTTAGACTCATTCTTATAAGTACGACCTATATAAATGGAGAAACAATGTCAGTGTGTCTAGTCACGTTTTAGAAGAAAAATGGAATTCTATACTTTGTTATTGAAATAAGTTAGGACTAGACTATCTCATTTATATAATATAAATTAGTACTATGTTTAAAAAAAGCTATATCCCAGCATTATATGATTAAAAAAGAAATCACTGAAAACTGGCCCACCTACTGACAATCATGCCAGTGCCATTATTAATTTACTGAACCAATCAGGATTCCATTCTCAGATCTCATATACTGTGTCTAGGAATTAGTTTACACCAAATGCATTTGGGATTTGAAACTAATTTAAGGTCATGGTTGATTTGCCTTGGCACTGTTTTTAGGGCATATGTCCTTGAAATAAATTCATCTAATAGAGGAAATCTTGAAAGAGGCAAACAAGGCCCTTCAATGTACAGAGTAGACTGAAGAAAATCATTTTGGAAGACTCTGGGCAGGTTTGCATTTGTTTTCACTCATAATTTTAACAGCTATACAATGCTCTTTGTAAAAATTAACAAAGTAAGGATACCCCCTTTTAAAGAATGATCTGCACAAGGTTTAGATCTTTCCTACTCGTGGACATAAAGCCCTTCCTAGGGATTTAAAGACATTGGATGTTTTACATTCTAAAGACTGATAGTGAACTAGCCTAATATATTTACAAGAAAGGTCTCTAATTCGGTTGTATTTAATGACTCTGACACTTAAATGAGCAGTGTCACAAACACAGGCCATAAGAGAAGAAGCTATGCTGACTAAGGTTGTTAGCCCATCCATTGTCTAAAAACTGAAGTTTCCATTTTGATTCAGCTTTCCTTCTTGCAATAAGTATGGACACCTTAATATTGCTTACTTTGGCTTTTTGTTTATTTTTTAAATATGAGTTGTGATCATTTTCATGTCAAGAGTCACCTGGGCAATTGGTTACAACTCTTTTGCCCATCATACTATAATTAGAGACAACAACTTCAGACAGCAGTGAACATAGAGTGCTCTGTTCACCATCATGATGCAAATTGCAGAGTACTGACAGCTTTCACAGTCCTCCTTACCAGTTTTCTCCCTCCCTGCCCCTTATTTCTGCTTTAGCACATATCAAGTAGGGATACATGATAAAATTAAAGATGAGCATGCAATGGCAACTGTGCCAACGACTTGGAAGGTTCTGAGAGTTTGCATTACTTGTAAACTAATGAGTTTGCCTGCCATAGTTTCATGAATTCCTGAAGAAGACATAGAAATAAACCCTATGTCAGTGTTCATGGCTCAGCAGTAAGCACTGCCATCTGCACTATTGTATCAGCACTTTGGGGGCTGAAGTTTTGCAGGAATGTTGACACTGACCCTCAAATAGATGTCTTCACACAGAAGGAACTATGTTACAGGAGAAAAAGGCTAAAGCTTGGAGATTTGATTCTTTTATAATGAGGAATGAATATGGCTGCTCTCTGTTATAAAGGCAATTTTGGATGGGGAAGCCTTCTTGAGACAATGTTTTAATGCAGGTTGAACTTGAATGCCAAATCCTGGCAAAACAGAAATGTACCACTATGCTCAGCTGGACGATTGTATCTTTATTGTGTACACAATAGCTACTCCTATACTGTAGAAAGAGATACCATCTTTATATTCCAAGTGTACATCTTATACAAATACACTTGATCACAGTCCTAAATAAAGAGCTGTTACTGCTTCCATTTGTCAGACGTATAGAACATGAGAGACACATAGAGAGCCAGTAATCAACAAATAATAGAACCAACTGCATAATAATAGTAACTTAACTTCTGTTTAAAATGATGATTTTGCTGTCTCCATATTTAGTTGCAGTTGTAAAACATAGACCATTGGAATAGCTAGGTACAATAACACTCAAGAATTGGAATGCAGACAGTCTGACATTAACAGCTTTTCTTACTGTTCATTGAAAGGAATTGAGGTAGGTATGGGGAAGCAAATACTGTTGATATCATCAACACTTCTTTCATCACCGGTAAGTTACATATTAGATTTGACATATAAAGAGAAATTAGAGTTTTATGTACTATGTCTTCTGCCTTTGTATGCATCTTAATTATCTCAACATGATACTTTATTTTTAATTAGAATGACCAAAGTCTCAAAAGGTTTTTTTTTTTTTTTAAGAAAGCCAATGTCTGTGTTAAATAATTGATGGCTCCCTTCTCTGCTGCCAGCATGTTCAAAACCTTCAGATTTACCGTTTTTAAATGATATCAACTTCAAAACCCACAGTATCTCAATATCATACCTGGCAATTGAAATGAACACAGTAAAGATATAGTATAGTCTCATCAACATAAGGATGCATCATGCTGCCTCTTTCCAACCCCAAACACTGCTCTCACTTTCACATTAACCATGGGCAAAGACTACTGCACCCGGCATTTGTATAAAGTAACTTCAAAGGAATTGTATAAATGTATTAATATTTAACTTTGGAGGACTGGATTTTCCATCTAGCAGAATACACTGGGAACCATATTCTGGTTGTTGTGGGTAATAATCTCTGATAGAAATATACTGTAATTTCTCTCTCCATTCATCAATGGAAGGTCATCTGAGCTGTTTATAGGAAATAACTATTAAAAGTAAAGTTTGTGCAGACATTTTATATATAGGTTTTGGTGTAAACATTAACAATTCATCTCTCTAAGATTAATATCTAGAAACATAATGATATGTTCATGGTGTGGCCAGCATATTTAATGTTTTGAGAAACTCTCTGTCTTCCAAAATGTCAATAAAATTTTATATTTCCAAAAGCAATGCATGAGTGTCTAAGTGATTCTGTCTTTCTACATCATTATGACCATTTTTTGGTAGCAAAATATTATTATAAAGAGATAGTGATATTTTATTGATATCCTCTTTGATTAAGTGCCTATGTTTTGTCTATATTTGACTTTGATTTTAAGCAATTTTATATTGATTTTGAGATTTATTAGATTATTAGAACAAATCACAAAAAATTCTATGTTTATTAATTATGGCTCCATCTACTTAATGCCTTTGAAATAGATAACACTCAATCTATCAATTTTATGGTTCACTAACTGAGCTTTGATATCAAACCTAACATCTCTTTTACTAGCTGAAAAGAAAGATTAATTGTATTTTCCCTTTCTAAAACTCTTGAATTTAAATTCTGTGTCAGTCTCATAAATCCAATGCTCATTTGTGGTTAATTTTTATAGAAGTTATGAGACTTAAGGTAAATTAGCTTCCTAACATTATGAGAAGCAATTCATGGCTTTCTGTTTCCTGGGAGGAAGAGATTACATACAGTTGGTGTCAACATTATTTAAATATTTGGGAGAGTTTTCTGTTGAGACCATCTCTCCATGGAGACTTTGAATTTGAATCTTAAAACTGTATGTTCAAGCTCATTAGCAGATACTTAGCTGTTAGGATGAAGTGGGATAATTCATGTTTTCCAATGGATGATCTTGCATATGGATTGAGTACTTAGACATCTCTCCTTGGTTACTGCTCCGTGGTTTTGTTTTGTTGACTCGCTGTCCATAAGTTTTTGAAAGTGGTTTTGAGTCTTTGACTATAGCTTTTGATCTATCTATTGATCTTTAGAATTCTGTGAACAACCAAGTCACTTATTTTGCTAGTCTGTTATTAAGCTTATGCATATTAAGATTGTAATGCTCTCTTAGTTGATTGGTTTATCAGTCCTTTTATATATACGTAGGCATTCTCAGTCCTTATAGTATTTGATTAATGCTTGTGTGATGTATTACTTTAAAATTATTTATACAATAGTATATATTTTCTTTCCCTTAATTAGTTCTATTTTGGGTTCATTAATATCTTGATTAGATGTTTTCCTCAAGTGAAATTTTAGTTTCATTCTTTCTTTTCTCTAGGTTTCTTGGAGATATAGTGAGATTATGCTACTGAATGTTCTTTAGAGTTGGCATTGAATTTTCAGTCTTCCTTCCTTCCTTCCTTCCTTTCTTCCTTCCTTCCTTCCTTCCTTCCTTCCTTCCTTCCTTCCTTCCTT
>NW_021604607.1:12120370-12140338 GCF_004785775.1 Grammomys surdaster | reverse complement strand
CTTCCTTCCTTCCTTCCTTCCTTCCTTCCTTCCTTCCTTCCTTCCTTCCTTCCTTCCTTCTCTCCTTCCTTCCAAGGGTGGTGATCAGATATTTTTTGCCTCCTCAAGACCCATTCAAATACACATGCTTATCCTCTCCCCCATGTATAATTCTATAATGTATGTTACACTCTCACAATTTCTATGTGTACTTACATTTTAGTGAAGCTATTTTTTTATTTACAGGATTTAATTATTATTTAGCTCTCTAGGACTATCCCAACTCCATATACTCTCACCAAACTATGATACAATTTTCAATAAACTTAATGAAGACTTGTTTCTTCTAAACTTCTCTCCCTTTTACTTTTCCTTTCTTTCATTGCTCCTTTTTCAATTTTGGATATATTATTGTTTTCGCTCAATTACTTAGTTTGGATTATTTTAATGTTTCTTTCTTCTCCCCCACTGATTCTTTCTTCTATTCTACTGTTCAGCGTATTTTCTGAACCATTTTAAATTATGCTTTCTAGTTCTAATATCTGTGAATTTATCTCATATGTTTCTTATGTTTGCTAATGTTTTGTTTGCATTATGTATCTCTCATACATTTAGAATCATTTACTGACTTTTATCATGTCTACTTTATTTCTTGTTTTAAGATTATTCTAACAGAATGGTCCTTTCATCATTTGTAAGTATTTGTTTTCATTTCTTCATTACATTTTAGAATTTTCCTGATTATTATTATGAAAAGTAGCTTTTGGTAGAAATTATTTTGTTTAAGATTCTATGAGGCTATGAATTTAACTTTAGTGTCAGTTTTAGCTTACATTCCCTGATGTTTGGAGTGGCACCAATGGAATCACTAATTCACTATTGCCAAGTTGGTCAAATTCCAAGTCACTCACTGAGATGCTGTTGATACCAGAGGATGGGTTTTGATTCCTGCTTATTGTAGGTGGGAGAACTGCCTCCAGCTGTGTTTCTAATGCTACCTCCGCACTGGGAAAGACTATAATTTGTTCGTTCCTTCTCTCTGCATGGCAGCTATGGATTCCTATGAGAAGAAGTGAAATTGTCCCCACTGGGAAATTTCTATGTCACTCATGCTACTCTGACGTCACTCTTGTGGAAGCAGGGGCATGCTTTCCTCTTACAAATGGGAGTCATGCCCAGGTTTTTCAGGGTTTTGCTCTATTCATACTTCGCCTGGCGGGATGGTTGCTAGTGATGAAGATGAATATCCCAACTAACTCCTGCTCAATTTTTCTATCAGTTCAATGTTAGAGGTAGAGGGTTACTGGTGACAGATAGGAGAGAAAACAAGCTGAGTATCTAAGCTTCCTACTTGGTCTTATTGTGATATGCTGGAGGTGCTTGGCTGGAGTAACTCATTATTACTCAGTCTCTCCATTTGTCTACGTAGACAACTTCTTTCTTGGCCTTCTGGCTAGAAAGAGTAGGCTGTCTCTGCTAGGTAGTGCCACCTCTGTTGATTCATGTTTGCTATCCAGACTCTACTGAACTGGACTGTTGGTGTATCTGTGAAGTGTTTGCAGTGGATCAAGCTGCTGCTGCTGACCTGTGAACTGAACTTCAGATTTCCTGATAACACAGATGAGAGTTGTTCCAAAGAACCTTTCCAAGCAGATCCCCTTCCCAGTATCCTTTCTTTTCCACTACCTCTGGTGGGTGGTGAGTTAGAAAGGAAGATAAAGAATTTAAGAACCATCATTCAGATGTTCAAGTCAAGTCCAGTGTGGCCTTTCTTTTCCTGTTGCCTGAAGATCCAGATATAAAATCAGAACTCTGTCACCTCTCCAGCACTGTGTCTGCCAGCGTGCCATTATGCTTTCCACAATGAAGATAATGCACTAAGCCTCTGAACTGTAAGCTAGCCCTAATCACATAGTTTTTCTTTATAAAAGTTGCCATGGTCATGGCATCTTTTCCCAGCAATAGAAACCCTGACACCTTCAGTATATCTTTCCGTTATACACTATCTTTCACTCTGAGATATTCTCCACTCTCTTCTTTACCTTCTTACCTTTCTTTGAATTTCAAGCCTGAGAAAATTTTTCTATCTTTTAATGCATCCAGAGTAATATGGAAACTGAAGTCATTATCTGTGTTCCTCTGGGTTTCTGTGATACCATTTTAGGGTAATTGCTGTTTCACTGGTTTGATATTCAATAAAGCTTCAGGTTGCACATGGTTAGGAAATATATTTTACTTGTGTTTATATCACTAGAACTGAGCACAGGAAGTGTACACCATAACATTTTTCTGAATGGATGGATGAATGGATGGATGAATTAATTATGATTTGAAGGATAAAGATATCATAGGACAGTCATATCACTTTGGAAGGAGTTTCACACTTGAAGCAGGGTAGGACTTACACTGATGTAAATGATTTTATGTGTTCAGAGTTACTGAGTGATTAAATAATAAAAAGGAACATGGGATTCCCAGGTGCTTCAAACAGATCAGCTTCAGTGACAACCAATAGATACCATGTTGCAGGATCTGGCTGATAGCAAAGAAATCACCTGGGCTAGCATGTAAGAGACTGAAGGAGACAATGGAAAGCAAGAAGGCAAATTCATGCAGTCGTGTCAGCACTTTAATCTCTCGGGTGTGTTAAATGGAAGAATTATTTGTCCTGCTATACTTTTGATGATAATCTTCAAGATAAATTCTTGTAGATGGGCCTGGTGCTATTTGTATCCTAATGCTGATTCTGCTTTCCTGGGAGGGGACTGTCTGGAACAAGGAATGGGTCATGTACTTGGGACTTCTTGTGAGCCATTCCCTAATGAATAAAGGAGCCAATCACTGGGCAAGTAGGTGGGACTTCCTGGTAGGACGGATGAAGAGAAGATGCAGGAGAGAGAGGTTGGAGGTCTTTTTTGGATCAGGGATAATGTAAGAGCAAGAAGTAGCTATTAGTGTTTCCCGGCTTATGGTGAATCCACCAGGATTCGCCACCAGAGGATTTAGATTTAATATGGCTTACAAGATTACCATTCTAGTTGTTGTGCCCAGAGATTGAGTTACCATTGTTTCTAAACTAAGTTTGTGTGGTGTTTTTCTTCTCATGGCAAACCAATCTTCAAATATAATACACTATTGTCAAGTGACGGCAGGTAGTGACTTCCTTTGTAATATTAAAACTTAGGTAATTGAGGATGAGTTAGACCCAATGTATGACAAAAACAAAGGCCTGGGTGTACCATTGTATATGCTGTGGCAGCTTTTTATTTCTGACAATTTCATGCAGCTGTAGAACATCAGCCATTGCTTAGCTGTCATGTTATCACACTTCTGCTGTAAGCATTAGGAAATTAAAGCTGTTTCATTCAGCATTGCCTGCTTAAATAAAATGCAAAACCCACAAAAATTGAGAGCTTCATATAATCATCCTATGAAAGAACTAAAGCCCTAGTGCAGACGCTAGAGGCAGAACTAAATGGAGAAATCAGAAAACAGGCTTAACTGACTTGAGGCGGAATTTGAGACACACCTTCCCTCGGGTTGCTTCCCAGGTTTCATTTTACTTTGCATTTCTTATAGCACAGAAAACAGATAACCCTCTGAAATAGTGAGCTGAGTAGAGAGGTTTTGGAGTGCCTGTGCTGACAGTAGCACAGAAACTGCCAATTGGTATTAATACTTCCCACAACAAGAAATTGTCAAATCACAAATTTATAGAGAATAGCAAATTTTAGTAATTTTGGTACATATAAGATATTCCTAGTAGAACCATATATTAAACATTTTGTCCCCAGCTTATGGTACTTTTTGAGTATTTCTGGAAAGCGTAGGTCATGGAATCTTGCCAGAGGAGTATTCCACTGGAGCAAGGTTGTTGGAAGTATTTCTCCCTTGTAGCTTCCGTCTCTACCCCAACCTCTGCTCTGCTTTTTGTCCACTGTAAAGTGAACATTCCTCTGCTGATAAACTTCCCATAGCTATATTGTTGCACTAACTATAAAAAGGCTACATGGCTATGGAGTAAGCTTTCTAGAATGGTGAGTCCAAATAAGTAGTCAATGAACAGCTTTATAAGTTGTTTATGTAGTGTAACTTGATCACAGTTACACTAATAATATATTAGCACTAAATATACTTTAGAAAAAATCATGCTTAATGCTAAGGGATAGTTTACTTCCTAGGCAACAGTCTCATGTGAGGCAGCTGGAGAAGAAGATCACAACAGTGTGTAGTTATCGCTCAGATGTGCCGAGATTTCAGTTAACTGCAAAGAGCAGAAGGAATGGAGGCTTCAGTTAACAGAAAAGGACCTTCCATTCCCTCATAGGCACTTGCATTTTCAATTACCCCTAACAAATTAGAAACTCACCAAAAGAAACAGAATCTAGGATATCTCTTAGACAATTCTAGTAGCCTCAAATGACAAGAATATTCAGTTCACTTAAGATGATATTGCTAGCTATTTAGTTACACACAGTGCATGTCTACATATTTCATACCACACCATGCAAGAGTCACTGAGAATCTACATAAAACTGATATCTGTGAGTGTTCATGAGATGATGCTAAGTACAAAGACTCATTGTGACTTGTTGAGAGGTATTTGTCTTCCTCTTCTACTTTACTGAAAACAATAGATTTTCTTGCTTCTTCTTGATTCTAAACATACATCTCACAACGGGCAAGAACATTTTCTCTTCACTTGTGAGTAGATTCTTCTCTTTTTGAAGCTTGAAACAACAGAATAGAAATCCCTAATTGTTCTTGGAATTTTCTGAACTCCTAAGTATCTTGGTCATCACAGCAGCCCAGTGAGTCTTCTTTAGCTTTGGGTTCTCAAACAAAAAAAGGAAGACTGGCAGTAACACTTCATAATTGTTTAAGAATGAAGGCTGTATCTTATTTAAAACAAGATATAATCATAGAAAATTAAACAGCATCAGATTATATCATTCTCTCTTGGATATCTAAACTTTACATTATATTAGTATTTTATGAGTTCAGGAAATTTGTTTACTGCAGTAACTAATATAGCATTTGTTCCTAAGTAAATTCTCCAATGAATATTTGTGAACTGATATTTTCACTAGTACACTAAGGTATATCGTTAATAAGTTGATAATAGATAGTAATTGTAAGAATATGTGCTGAGAGCTTATGATAATTACTCATAATAGAGAATCATGTGACATTTTTTCTAAGTTCCTATGTAGATCCCGTATTTGGTGTGACATCTATTGGCTTATTTGTATAGAGCCAAAGATATTGATTATAAATAAAGTAAAATATAGGTTTCTCAACTATGTATCTATGACATTGATTTATGATAGGTAAGGTTTGAAGAGAAAGACTGAATTAGGGATATGTAATTTAAAGTTATTTTGATTCACACTATTAGGCAATCAAAGCACCATTTTCACACTGTTCTCTTTTTTACACTTTAGTTGTAACCTAGGGAATAATTTGATGAGAGCATGAGCTAGACATTGATAAGTAAAGAGGCTCCTCATTAAGCTGCTTGAAATCAGACAGGATTTGTACAAACTCTGAATTGAGTGTTAATAGCAGAGAGGAGAAGGTCTGATTGTTCTTCCACAACTGTCTATTAATTTGTAAAGAAAATCAAGCTTCTACACACACACACACACACACACACACACACACACACACACACACACAGCAACCAAAACAAAACATATATAAAGAAACAAACAAAAAATGACATGTTACAGAGCTGGGAGATGGCTCAGTGGTTAAGAGTGCAGATGCTTTTCAGATGAGTTAGATTCCGTTCTCAGTATGCACGTGGCAGCTAACAACTGATCCTAAGTCAAGTTCTAGAGGAATCTATTACCCCATTTTGGCCTCTGTTGGCACTGCACCCATGTAGTGACAGGCATACATGTAGGCAAAACACCAGTAGTCATAAAATGCATCTTTTTAAGTATCATAATATTAAATATTTGTAGGCACTAGTCATATCTGGAGGCTCTTAAATACATCAATAAGTATATTGTCTGTACTACTCATTCTTAGTAAAAATAGGAAGTAATTTTTAAGATAAGTATACAGCCAATATGTAGGGATAGATTTCTAAATCGTTATATATACTGAAATAGTTTGGAACCGTGTGCATCTTACATTAATGAGACCATTTCCAAGGAAAACCTAGCTCAGGAAATCACTCTGCTTCTCTACAGTCTTTAAATATTGATTGTAAAGAAAAAATATTCATATGGTATGGAGAGAAAACTTCTAAGTTTACTTATTTAATAAGCTGCACTTTTTTTATTCACAGATTTTGGTGAGCAGAAACTACATCTTCCCTGTGACAACACCAGGTATCATGACTTGTTCTCAATTTGTTTTGAAGTTAATGTTGGTGAGTGAAATTGATGCTTCAAAGCTTCATGTCCTAGGTAATGCGCCTCTTTAAGGACAAAACTCAAAACAATGTGTTCTGAGTAGAAAAATAAACAAAACAAAAACACAAGCAAACAAACAAACTCAATCAAACAAGCAAAACAAAAATCAAAACAACAACAACAACAACAACAACAACAAAAAACTCTGCTAAAAACAGAGGGAACATCACATAGACCAATAAGAGACTAAAGATTTGCAACCAAAAAAAAAAAAAATAGAATAAAGAAACTAAAGGTTTAGTTCAGTGTGTAGGGGATGGTTATCCCTAATTGGTTCTTGATTGGTCAATAAAGATTCTAGCAGTCAGTCATTGGGCAGAAGAGAAGAGACTTCCAAGTTCCTGCAGGCAGGCTATCAAATGCAGGAGAAGGAACAGAGGATTCATCATGCTTAAGAGGGGGAGAGAACCCTCAGCCATGTGAGATCTCGGGTGGAGTGGCTATTGGCTGCTTCCCTGTCTGGGTGGATTTGTGGGAGCAGGCAGGGGATTAGGAATATAACGAAGCTGAGGGCAGATTTAGGGTGTTGAGCAAGGAGAAGGTAAAACCAGGCAACTTAAGATCAGGGCAGAATTAGAGGTGTTGAGCTGGGAGTGAAGATAGGTGCACTTTAGCCATGGGAGGCTTAGAAGTGTCTGACCATTGAAATCTGTCTGCCTCCCCAACTCCCGGAGCTTAAAGCTGGGTAGTAAAAGCTACACACTACGTAAGTGAATTCTGGTGGACAGGTTTGGGGCTGAATGATTGCTTCTGAGAACGAATTCAGACATAATCAGCGATGATAGGAGAATTGTAGTTAGAGCAAACTGCCTCTGTTTCATGGCTCTCTTTAGAATCATCTCATTTGATCATGACACTGTCTGGGGAGGAGTAAAAAACTTCCTCAATGTATTATTCCTGTTACTCTTAATAACAACTCTGAGCTGTATTGATTTGAAATCACAAAGAAAAAGATTCCTTTGAAGCTCGATGATACAATAAATTCAAACATCATCTTGTGTATTGGACAGGTAATAGTGGTTCAATATACACTGACGCTATAGCCAATCAGTTGTTTAAAATTTAAATAAAATCCATCTATTTATTTATTTATTTAGTTAGTTATTTAGTTAGTTAGTTTTGTTTTGTTTTTTGACACAGTGTCTCTCCGTGTAGCCCTGCTTGTCCTAGAACTCACTATGTAGATTAGGCTGGCCTCAGAATCACAGAAATATGCCTGCCTCTGCCTACTGAATACTGAGGTTAAATGCATGCACTACCATTGCCAAGCTAAATTTATTTTTAATTAATACATGAAACCATAGCTTTTACAAGCCAAGGGTATCATGTGGTAAATACATGTGACTTGTATAATTCTTAAATCAACAGATTAAATATATTTATCTCCTTAAATATCTACAATTTCTTTACACAAATATGATCAGAATTCTTTCTTTTGGCTTTTTGAAATTGTGCAATAAATTTGAAATCATATTGTGCAACAAAGGCAATTTAGTAACCACACAATATTGATTTGTCTGATCCATAGACACAGAATAGCTTTCCACTGTTTCCCATATTATATTTTTCATAATATTTGATGGTTTTAGAATTTCTATGCCTATGTACTTGTAACTTAGACCACAATAATTAAACTCTCCTCATCCCTGGTTCTGCCTCATAACCAGATCCTGGTAACTATGTCTGTCATCTTAACTGCTGTAAGATCATTTTTTTAATAATACAGAGTCAAAATAAGAGTGAGGTCATATGATACTAGTGTTGTTATAGCTGAAGTGCTTCACTTATGAAGTAAGATCTCTAGCTCCATTGATTTTTGTAAGTGAATATTGCTAATCAAGTACATGGAGCCCAATGTACTTATCTAGTCATCAGCTGACGGATAGCTGCATACATGACTATTGTGAAGAATGATACAATGCACATGGGGATGCAGATGTAGCTTCAAAGTACTGACTTTACAGCGTTTGTCTTTTAAATTAGATTTTTTGTTCTCTTCATTATTGAACTTCTAAAATTCCTAATATGATGCAGATAATAAACCGTACTAGAAGTATTGCTTCCAAATATATATATTCATTTATATGAATATGTATTCATTTTGGAGGTTGTCTCTGTTGATTCCTTTTTTTTTGGTTTGGCTTTTTTTTTTTTAACTGTTTTCTATCTGAGTTCCAGCTTGTATATTCTTTCTGGTTCCTCTTCTAGGATGTTCCCTGAGCTTTACTGGGGTTGATATAAGTTTCCTGTTTAGAGCCAATCACTTTACAATTTCTTATTGTCAGTAGCTAAAACAGCCAAAGGTCTCTGTATTCAACACTATCCATTATAAAGAGAAACTTCTATGATTTAAGAACGAGTGTTGCATTTGTCATAGGTGTTAGAAGGCAGTTGTTGTCATATCAATTTAAGATACATCATTTGAAGTGAATTGGATTTCTTGGAATAGACACAGTTGATTCATTTATTCTATGCATTTTAACTGGAGACTCTAATCCATTTACAATCATGGTAACTCATAGTTAAGGTCTTATTATTGCCATAAGGTAACTTGCTTTCTAGTTTTATGGACATGTCTGCATAGCATTCCTTCTTTCTTGTGGTTAAGAGACTTACTCAAGTAGAATGTTTTGATTCCTTTCTTCTTATCCTTGGTTTGCCTATTGTGGATATTTTGGTTTTAGTTGTTAAGCTATATGAAGCACCTTTTGATTACTGGAACTTTCTTTGCTTCAGTAGAAGAATAATATGCCTTAAAGATGAGACATAAATGAAACACTAGACAACTTCATTCTTCCCCACACTCTGAAATTTTCGCTACCTCACAGTGCTTTTTTTCTATATTTCCTATCTTTTAACATCCTGTTATACTTATTATTTTAATTTTTCCTTATACCCAAACATGAGTTGTATATGTGCTACCTTTAACAGTATAAAGTGCCTTCTCATTTGATATCTAGCATTAGTTCTACCAGGAAGTTTTATATTTTCCAATGTTTGTTCCTTTCTCATTATTTCTTTTATTTGAAAGCCTCTAACAAAAATCTTGTTAGTCTTACACTGAAGAAGTTTTTCTTGAATTTTGTTCATATGAGAATGCCTTTGACCCAGATTTATTTTACTAGCTAACTTCATGGAGTATGATATTCTTGACTGGTGTTGTCTTACACTGTATTAGAAGCATCTCATGATACTCTCCAAGTCTTTGAGGATTCTGCTGAGAATTCAGGGGACTTAGAAAAGCCCTAAGTGTTAGTTACTTATTTCTGTTCTCTTGCTGTAGTTAGAATCTTTTCTCTTTTCCTTTCTTTTCTTTCCTTTCCTTTTCTTTCCCTTTCCTTTCATTTTTTTAGTGTCTATTTAATACTTGATTTTTATTTATAATCCAACCATTGTCCCCCATCCCCCTCCCACAGTTCCTCCTCCTCCTGTACCTGATAGAAAGCACCAGAGTTATTATCCTGTGGATAATTCACAGTTGGATTTTTAGTATGCAGTGACATCATGAGAGAGAGCAGAGGTTGTTCCTAGACCATCCAGTGCCACTGAGCGGAGGGCTGGGATAGGCATCCACTATGATACAAAGCTGGTAATTATGCTGAATCATGGCTTCAGGGATTGGCGCTCTTACTCAATGAAGGAACCACGGGACATTGTTATGATAGCCTCTTCCTGTCCCCTCACCCCACCTCTGTCCCGCCACAGGCCTTCCTCCTCCCTGGGGTTTCAAGTCTTTGGAGAACTAGTCATATCTTCTCCCACTGAGGCCAGACTAAGCAGTCTGTCCTCTGTTACATATGCATAGGAGGTCTTGTACCAGCCCCTGTATGCTGCCTGGTGGCTCAGTATCTGGGAACTCCCAGGGGTTCAGATTAGTTGAACTTCTAGTCTTCCTATGAGGTAATCATCCCCATAAGCTTCTTCCATCCTTCTTTTAATTCAACCATAGGTGTCTCTGACTTCAGTACAATGGTTGGGTGTAAGAATCTGTTTCTGACTCAGTCAGTCCTAGGAGGGCCTCTCAGGGGACAGCTATGCTAGGCTCCTGTCTATAATCACAATAACAGTGTCAGGCCTTGGTGACTCTTCCCCGACCATGAGATGGATCCCAAGTGACGCTACTCACTGGACCACCTTTCTCTTAGTCTCTTCTCAACTTTTGTCCCTGCAGTTCTTTTACACGAGAAGTGTCAGAAGTTTTGATTGGGGGTTGGTAACGCTGTCCCTTGACTTGCTGCCCTGTCTTCCTACTGGAGGTAGACATTTTCAGTTCCCACTGCCCAGTGTTGGACATTTCATCTATGGTCACTCCTATTGAGTCTTGAGAGTCTCTAACCTCCCAGATTTCTGGTGGTTTCTAGAGGGTCTCCCCACTTCCCACCTCCAGAGGCTGCATGTTTCCATTAATTCTGTTGGCCCTCTGGGCTTCTCTCCTGTTCCTCCCCACTTCCATACGTCATCTTATTCTCCTTTTCTCCTCTCCTTTCCCCTCTCCCACCCAGGTCCCTCCTCCCTCTGCCTCCCTTTTATTTTATTTTCTTCCCCCTTCTAAGGGAGATTGAAGCATCCTCACTTGGGTCTTTTGCTTGCTAAATTTCTTAAGTTCTTTCTTTTTTATCTTAGGTATTCTGTACCTTTTGGTTAATATCCACTTATCAGTGATTACATTCCATGCATGTCCTTTAGGGTCTGAGTTACCTCCCTGAGGATGGTATTTTCTAGTTCCATCCATTTTCCTGCAAAACTCATGATGTCCTTGTTCTTAATAGCTGAATAGTATGCCGTTGTGTAAATTAACTACATTTTGTGCATTCATTCTTTGTTTGAGGGACATCTGGGTTGTTTCCACTTCTCACTATTACAAATAAGGCTGCTATGAACACAGTGGAGCACACGTCCCCTGTGGTATGGTGGGGCATATACTGGGTATGTGCCAAAGAGTAATATAGCTGAGTCTTCAGGTAGAACTATTACCAATTTTCTGAGGAGCTGCTAGATTGGTTTCCAGAGTGGTTGTACCAGTTTGCAATCCCACAAGCAATGGAGGAGTGTTCCTCTTTGTCCACATCCTCTCCAGCATCTGCTGTCACCTGAGCCTTTAACCTTAGCCATTCTGATTGATGGAATTCAGGGTTGTTTTGATTTGCATTTCCCTGATGACTAAGGGCTTTGAAGATTTCTTTAAGTGCTTCAGGGCCATTCTAGATTCCTCTTTTGTGAATTATCTGTTTAGCTTTGTACTCTATTTTTTAAATTGGTTTATTTGGTTTTTTTGAGGTTGGCTTTTTGAGTTCTTTATCCTTTATCCTCGAAAGCTTGATACAGATGTAAACTGTGGGTAGATTTCATTTAGATCTGATTGCTGAATTTTGGCATTCTTGCACCTGGATATTTGCAATTTTTCCTTAGGTGGACATTTATATCTTTCTCTAGGTTTGAGACCTTTTTCTTTCTGTTATAAATTGTTTGATAAGCTTTCTATTCTTTTATTATTTATTATTCAGTTTTTCTTAAAACATAATAGCATGAATATTTTTAAAGTGGTTCCAAATCTCTTTTAATTACTTTGATTTGCTTTATGTCTTCTCTTCTTTTGAATATGCTATTATATTTTGTTTTAAAATTGTATGTATATATGTTAGTTCACATGTGAATATATGGTACATGTGTGGCAGATACCCAGGTCAACCAGAAGAGGGTATCAATTGTCATGTAACTAGAGTGACCAGACAACATGGACTACCCAACATGAGTGCTCAGAACTGACTTTGGGCCCCCTGGAAGAGAAGGCAGCTCCTTCAACCACGGAACCACCTCTCCAGGTTCTCTCCTGAGTAATACAAATAGAATGCTTTCAACTCGCTAATTTGTTACTTCTTTATGATCTAGCTTCTATTATGGTTTTAATTTTATTTAGTATATTCTTAATTCAAAGATTTCTGATGACATAAAATTGCTTCTAACTGGTTAATTTCTAATTCAGAATATTGAACACTTTAGCATCTTTTGAAATCCTTATGCTTTGTTAAAACAGTAATTTTAAACTTTCCATCTGAGAATTCATCCATACTTGTTTCTATGTCAACCAATTTTATGTTCCGGCACTTTGATAGTTAGATGAAGTCATAGTTATTTTTGAAAATTCTCAGTGATTGTGGGGTTCTGATATTGCTAAGTATATGAGAACAAGAAACTTATTCCAGTCTTCACATAATTTGACCTTGTTTACATCTATCTGCCTTTCCAGGAAAAAAGAGTGGGCAGGTCCTTGTTTCAGAGCTTCTCACTCCCAGGACTGTGTCACTAGATGTCTCCCATTTGATGGTTCATTGCAAGTTACTTGTTGGTATTGTACTATATTTTCAGCACTAGAGAGCTATCTGAGTTTAGGTCAATCACAGATCTACAGCTGAAGCACTATCGGGTCTCAGGGTGAATCTGAAAAGGTTAGTTTGGACCCCAAAACATTTTCACCACTCTAGTGGTAGTAGTCCTAGATAGCTTGTATACGCCACCAGTAGACAACAGTTTGCTTCAAAGGCTTCACTTGAAGGCTCAGGAAAATAATCACAGATCATTTCTTTGAAACTTAGTGCTAGACTGGTAAGACCTAACACTAGAAAGACCCTGGAGATGCTTGTGATGAAGGCTGAAACATGAATCCTTCTCTTTAGGGCAAAGGTATCTGTTTAATACCAGAGAAGTTCATGCTTAAGCTCTGGCCTGGAGATAGTTCTGGTGTCTGAGGTGGGAATAGCCCATTGACCATCAAATCTGATTTCAATCTGTGACATACCTGAGACCCACAGCCAAAGTGTGTCTGAAGTCTTGGGAAGGGAAACTCAGGGCCACCTCAACATTGGCCATGATGTGAGTTAAAACATGTGTCTATCATGTCAAGTCTCTGCCCTATGATGAGGAAATTCAGAAATTACATCAAAGGGCTCTGTCTGTAATAAAACTCTTTGCTTTCTGTCTGATAGCCTGTAGTTCTAGTGGCTAAGTTCACAGGCACTGTCCTCAAGGAATACCTTTGGAGGATTTGTGTAGTACTGGGTTGTACTGGGGAAGGTCTAGTGCTAGGTTCCACATGTAAGACTTGGACTTAGCTCCTTGCCCCCTTCTGTAAAAGCAGGAGGTATCTTTCTCAGTGCTGCTTGGATTCGAGAAAGGCAATACAGTCAACTCCTTCCTGTTTTCTTCAATGATCCTTGTTATTGTTCTAAAACAAGATTTCTTGTCTCTTACTTGGCTTTTTTAAAAGGGAGATTGGTGCATAAATAGCTGTTCAACATAGTATTCCTGTGAGATGATTGGTGAAAGACCTTGCTAGCCTACATTTTGCTCAAGCCACTGTTTTTGTACTAATTCATTTTACTTCTCTGTATGCATTAGCTAGTTCTCAATTACTGTGATACAATACTATAGAAGGAACTTATAAAAGGAAGGGTTTATTTTAGCTTTTAATTCCTATGTGTGTGTGTGGGGGGTAAGAGTTAAGAATTCATTACTATAGAAGCAGAGAAGCATGACAGAGGCAGGCATGAGCATTCACATCTTAAACCATAAGCAGGACACAGAGAGAAAACTGGGGATAGTGAGAGGCTTTTAAGCCTGAAAGTCTGCTCATATCACCAGACTTTCTGCAACAAGGCCACACCACCTAAGCCTCCACAAACAAGGCTGCCAATTGAAAATCAAGTACTGGAAGTTTAGAGCTTATTAGGAACATTCAAGTTTTACCACCACACTGTAGTTGTATGGAAAAAATAATTTTGTTCTTCTTGGACTATATCAATATAATTACTTTATTAATAGAAGCCTTAGAATTTATTTAATGAATATTTGTTGTGGGATATGCTCTATTTGCAACATTTTTATTTGGATGCCAGTTTGTGGTGTGAAAGTCACTTTAGCCTGTCTTGTTTCTTGAAAACTCACTTCAAGAGTAATAAAAACAGATGTAGATGCATCCATTGGGACTAAGCTTCACAATGCTGCATTTTAATTAGCTGTGGTTTTCTGTAATGGCCTCTGTCTGTTGCAAAGAGATGTTTCCTTGATGAAGGGTAAGGATTCCACTTATCAGTGTTTGTCTTTTGGAAAAACTTTCTTCCTGTGTATGTTGCAAAGAGACCACATGATGATTGGCAAACTTCTCATTTGTGCTTTTTGTTCTCTCTAACTTCCCATGGCAATCATGAGGAAAGTCGCTACATGGAAATCAAATACAAATTAAGTTCTTGACTTTGGACAAATTAAAAGTTATTCCCTTCTTCATTCAATCCTTGTCAACTATCCTTCTCAGTAGACAATGTCTGTATTTTTTTCCTTTCTTCAAATCCAAGAGACTTCTCTAACAGCCTTGGTGGAGTCAGTGTGGCCCTGAATCCTGTTGTCACCACTCCTTTTGTCTTTAGAGGTACAACACTTCCTTTTATTACATATTATTTAGGCCAGAGTCAGTGGACCAAGAGCATTGAAATCTCTTACTAACAAAGTCAAGTTCCTCTATTTTCTTATGGAACACTTGAAGAATCAAAATGAACAATAGATCATCAAGGGAGAATGGAGAGAAAATTGAGTTTAAGTGTTTCTATTCCCAGAAGAGGGTGTTAATGTGTGCAGAAGTGTTAGACCTCTCCTGTGAAAATCACAGTGACACATGTTGCTGCAACTCACTCAACCCCAGCTTAACAGTCATTTGCAATCTTACAAGGAAAAGAGTCTCAAGTACAAAATGTATTTCCAATCTTTTGAGTGTTAATGCATATGAAACACTAGAGGGGAAGCCATCAGAGAAATAGAATGGTAATACTCCCACCCACAGTAAAAAATATTGTAGTGTGGCTGCCTGAAGTCCTATGTAGAATATTAAAAAATGACATGTGTATAAGACCATAAATTTGAAAATGGCCAAGTCTAATCCATTATATAGACATGGTCAGTACCAAAAGTACTTGTTATTGTTGGAATGTGAATTTTGTTTTCTTTTGTGTGGTTTTTTAATTCCAAAACATTTTATATTTTTAACCTTCCTGAGGGGAGAGCTTTAATTTAGAATTTTAATCACTGTGCTTTAACTACTTTAGAAGCATGAAAAACAGCCAGATCTCACTCTATGTGAAGTATTCACAACTGGATAAACTTTGTTATTGCAAGTCTGTCAGATGGGAGGTAATGATCACTGAACCTAGGTGTACTACACCCCTGGGTAGGGTTTCCTCTGAAAGACTATCACACATAGGGTGGGACACCATTCAAAGTCCACTCTCAGCATTTCTACATTCCATTTAAGACTCATCTGGGAGATATATAAATAAACCACAACTCAATCACATCTGAGTTTGTAATCTTGACTTAGACATTGCTGGGCTTATTCCACAGTGAAAGATCTAGTACAGAGATTCTGCAAACCTTCCAAACATTGACTATATGTTTTATTATTTTCAAAGTTCCATTTACTGCATCTATATTTTGCAACAGGAACATTATTTTAGAGTTCAGAAATCATACTAAAAAGCAATTGGTGTCCTTGTGACACTAGGACCTATGCCAGATAAAGCACTTTGTTGCCATGGGGATCAGTAAATAGTCCTTGTCTGAGACACTAGTTCCCAATATCAAGATGGGTGGGAGAAAGAGCTTCTCACAGACTGTTTTCTCTAGACTAAAAATACAGTACACGCTCTACTAAAGGGTAATTAAAAATCTCAGTTATTTAGCCTTAAGAAAACACACCCTATCATTTTTAGAACAATGAGGCATCAAGTCAGCTACACAATACATTGAGATTGTATTTATGTATAATATTAATTACACTTATGGTCTGTCATGTAAGTTTTGTTGCAAGCACAGCTTTGTTTAGTGGTGCTTCATCTGGTTTGTTAAAATGGTTTATGGAAACTCATGTATGCATTACAGATAAGATATGTATTTGTAAGCATTATGATGCAAATTTAGCACATTGAACTGAGCTCTTCAAAAGCTGTTTTGGTTTCTGGATGCAATACTCTGAAAGGCTGTCATGACCCTAAGTTATTTTTAGTTCTATTTTGTGGCCAAGGTGTTCACTTTTCTTAAAGTGTAATAATAAATAACCTACTGACATAATTGTAATCAGCTCTAAGATTTACAGGATGTTATACAAAGTGAAAAGTATCATTATCATCAATAATTTTATAACTCTGCTTGGTATGAGGATATTAAGAATGAAAAATGCTATCACATTTTCCTAAAGGTACATAGATAATATGTGCATGATTGACTACAAGGCATACCAATAAAATATCCACAAGAAAATACATTATCTTAGCTTACATCTAAAAATACAAAATAAGTTTGTCTCTTTAAATGAAGTTAGATCTCTTGGAATAAAAGGCAATCTAACAAAAACCCCAATGCTAAGCATAGGAAACCTGTCCTTAAGTTGTTGGTAAAGATCCCAAGAGACTTTCAAAACCACTTAGGATATTGCTTTTGCCCTTGGTAGTCTTCAAGAGCTTAAAGGTAAGACTCTATTAATGAAGATACTTGAGACACAGGGCTTGGAGGACGTGGAGGAATTGAGCCAAAATCTTCTTCCTTGAGGACTGCTTCTCATAGTATTCAAAGGTGATATATAAGGTTCTGAGGGAGGAAAGCATGCAACCCAGCTCTGAAGTCTGCAAACCACAACAATGACAAGCCTTTCAAGATATCCCCAAAGGTGACACATATTTTGGTGGTAACCAACACCTGTCTAATTCTCTTTGTTGTAGTTATTAACTTGACACAAGCTATAGTCATCTGAAAAGAGGAATATAAATTGAAAAAAAATGCCTC
Organism: Grammomys surdaster; assembly: GCF_004785775.1. Classification (NCBI taxonomy): domain Eukaryota; kingdom Metazoa; phylum Chordata; class Mammalia; order Rodentia; family Muridae; genus Grammomys; species Grammomys surdaster. The sequence goes on along the minus strand of NW_021604607.1, from coordinate 12,123,110 downwards.
CTAAAGATTAGTCTGGAGGTAAGCGTCTGTGGAATTGTCTTAATTAGTGATTGGTAAGGTAGGGCCCAGCCTACTGTGGCTAGTGTTACCCTGAGCAAGTCATGGGGAGAAGCCAGTAAGCAGTGTTCTTCCATGGCTTTTGCTTTAGTTCCTGCCTCTAGGCTCCTAACTTGGGTTCTTGTCCTGACTTCCTTTGAAGATGGAACTAGAAGATGAAATAAACTCTTTCTCTCTCAAGGTGTTTTTGTAAAAGTTTTAGTACAAGGACAGAAATTGTAACAAAGATACCAAATAGATGCAAGGCCTGTCCAATATGAAAGAATTCATTCCTTATTTTGTAAATATAGCCAGCTTAGCCATGGCTGATGAGGTCTTGGACCCAAAACCAGTATGAGTTCTGATACCACAAGCAAGGTCTAAATATTTGCCCTTATATACAGAGAAGTGTAGCTCTCACCATTCTTCAAATAAGCTTCTTTTTACAGCAGATGTAGTTTACTACAGAAATCCACGAGTGGTCAAAATGTAAAGAACAGCTGATGGTGATGTCTCTAAGCCATCTTAATGCTTCTAAGCACAATCCATGCACCGAATACTCAGGGAATATTATGAAATAGGGAGAAGAAAGAGCATACAGCCACAGGACAAGGGCATCTACAGTGAGATAGTGTCTTCTCTACATAATGGGGAAGGTGCTGCCATAAAATTTCAACAAGAATGCATCTAAATGAGACTTTCACAATGATAATACCAGTTGACATGCTAACATGTTTGGGAAAAGTCTCATAAGATCCTATTCCTTGATGATTATCTATAGGCAATTAATGGCTTCTAAGAAAGGAGAATCTTCCCCCACACCCAGGACAAGCCCGGTAACTAATCCAAGTTCAAGTGGTCAGCCTTAAATGCTATATAAGGTTAATAAGGTTAATGTATATATATACATATATATATGTATATATATATATATATATACATATATATATGTATATATATACATATATATATATGCATATATATAATATTATATATAATAATTGTTAAATCTCAAACCCTGGGACAAATGGCTCATGTGACTAGCATATCAAAGTGGACTTTTTTTTTATCAAGTTGTCCCAGCTTCTATCAGTCCATACCTATTAGAAGGTATGGCTAACATACCCTGCTCTCTACCCTAAACTCTCCAACCGAGGGGCTGAGTTGCTCTTCCCCTAGATGCTCCTCCCTATATAATCTTGCCATTTTGGATATCTGTCCCTTTTTGTACCTTTGCCCTCTTGGCAGCTGCAACTTTTCTTCGTCTCTCCCTTCCCATTCCCCTTCCTCTTTCCCTCTTCCACAGTGTGATCATGTTCACTTTGGATTCTCCCTCTGGTTATGCTCTCCCACACATCTCTAATAAGATTCTCCTCCATCATATCTAGGAGCAGTCATGTCCTTTCTTTTCCTCTTCTTTCTTTTTAAATTCAGTAATATTATTATAATGTAATTATATATTATTACAATTTATTATATATCATAGTATATTATATTTATAATCTATTATATTTATAGATATATATTACAATTATAAATTTAATGAGTATCTAAGTATCTATTTACAAAATAATTTAATATATTAATATATTTAACACAATAATTTATATGTATAATCTAATGTATTAATATTATATATATATATATATACACACATATATATATTTGTAGAACAGCAAAGTTTGGAACTCAGCACTCTCTTGATCTTACTGTCCAGGGGTTCTGATAATTTTTTCTGGCTTTCACCAGCACTAAGTGCGCACACACACACACACACACACACACACACACACACAGGTCCCATTAATTTGAGTGGGAGTTGAGAGACACAGGGGGAATTCATGTGGGAGAAGATGAGTAGAACTGATGTAAGTACAGTATTCATGCATGAAATTCTTAAGTACATATGCATATACATGTAGATATAGATAGATGACAGATAAACAGATGGACAGACAGACAGACAGATGATAATATGAGCCTACAGTGTATGGTATCTTTGGAAATTCTCCTTCTCCACTCTGGTGTAAGGACAACAGCACACTTTGCAAACAATGGTCTCCATTTTCTCAGGACTTTGGGATTTAATGCTATGATAACATTCTTAACTTTATCTGAATTTTGAGAAAAGTCAGTAGAATCAAGCAGGAATTAGATAAAACCATTGGCTGTCACTGTGATCCTGTCCCTGTGATCCTGACCCTGTGATCCTGTCCCTGTGATCCTGTCACTGTGATCCTGTCCCTGTGATCCTGACCCTGTGATCCTGTCACTGTGATCCTGTCCCTGTGATCCTGTCCCTGTGATCCTGTCCCTGTGATCCTGACCCTGTGATCCTGTCACTGTGATCCTGTCCCTGTGATCCTGTTCCTGTGATCCTGTCCCTGTGATCCTGTCCCTGTGATCCTGTCACTGTGTTCCTGTCACTGTGATCCTGTCCCTGTGATCCTGTCCCTGTGATCCTGACCCTGTGATCCTGTCACTGTGATCCTGTCCCTGTGATCCTCTCCCTGTGATCCTGTCCCTGTTATCCTGTCCCTGTGATCCTGTCACTGTTATCCTGTCACTGTGATCCTCTCCCTGTGATCCTGTCATTGTTATCCTGTCACTGTTATCCTGTTACTGTTATCCTGTCCCTGTGATCCTGTCCCTGTGACCCTGTCACTGTGATCCTGTCACTGTGATCCTGTCACTGTGATCCTGT
>NW_021604607.1:12118289-12120270 GCF_004785775.1 Grammomys surdaster | reverse complement strand
CTGTGATCCTGTCCCTGTGATCCTGACCCTGTGATCCTGTCACTGTGAGCCTGTCACTGTGATCCTGTCACTGTGATCCTCTCCCTGTGATCCTGTCCCTGTGATCCTGTCACTGTGATCCTGTCACTGTGATCCTGTCACTGTGATCCTGTAAAGGGCGTTTAATCTTAACAACTGATCAGAAGGCCTGGAGAGAGCTCAGCAGCCATGTGTAAAGAATATTCTTGGAGAAGACTGGAGTTTGGTTCCCAGTAGCCACATGATCCTTCAGTTTGCAAGGTTCTGACACTTTCTTCTGGCCCTGTAAAGGCTGTATGCATACGACACACTTATGTACATGCACACAAAACACTCATACATGAAAAATCCTTAAAAATACTGAGCGCAAACAAAAAATGAGCTAATTTTGAGTTCATTACAAATTTTCTCTAAACCACACTTTCATCTTCTCCTTAGAAGCTAGATCACCTTCCTCCCCTTCCTAGTCATTCTACTCTCGTGTGACGACTGAGTCTGCGTCTTAGTAGATTTATTAGCCAAGGCAACAAGACCAGGCTGTAAACCACCATTATCACACCCATCACACCGCCTCCATTTAAATACTCTTCTTCATTAAAACATCCAGTGGCCTGTCTCCAGTTCCAAATGAGTACAGTTCATCAAGAGATCACTACTAACTATGGTGCGTGCTTGTTGATCGACTGTTTCAGGAGCTCTGGAGTCCATGTTTTCTTTTCCATATACATCATTGTTTTTCAGGTATGCATGGTTCCATGAGTGTTCATTTAGAAAGCTGTCATTAGTTTTCATAAGGAGCTCATCCATTGTTCTCATTGTCCCCAGAGAGGAGACTTTTGCTCTGGCGTTTAGATTCCTAGAACTAAATGTTCCATTTCTTTTCTCAGCTTCCTCTTTAGCTTACGTCTATTCCCGTAAGCCATCCCAAGGCCTAGTGTAATTTTTCCACTTTACTGAGATTAGAGTCGGTTCCTATGCCTGTAAAACAAAGCAAAACACCAAAAAGAGAAACAAACAAAACCAAAACCCCACTGTTTGCTATGTTATTGTAAAAAGAAAAGTGTTATAGTTCTTAAGGGCTCATCATTGGATCAATAATTTAAAATAACCAAATGTTCATCATTACACACAGTCTTTATAGTATTATATTTTCCTTAATGAACTATCATTCATTTACTGAGCTTCTGTACATTTTGCTGGATTTCTGTTCATGATCTAAGTTCATTTCCTGTCCCCTCTTTTTCTAAGTCAAACAAAATGTGTGTGCATAGGACGAGGTCTGCATCCTGTTTTCACACTGGTGGCTCACAAATCATACTAGTCTCATCTGCCTTAAGGACACCTCGTTCAGGCGATGATACTTACTTTGGTGTTTACTTAGGAGACAAAGATGAGAACGACTAGTTGTTCGGTAGTTTCTCACAAGGGTACATCATTTAGTCTCTTCTCTAGTCTTAAAGTTGATTTGCTCTGCCAATGAAACTATTTTAACCAGGTCAGTAGTGACCCTTCTGCAGGGGGAGGAGCCAGGGAACAGGTAAGAAATCCATTCACGATGGTACATGAACTGCTGTCACTCACTACATGCCACCTGCAAATGTGAAACTTGGCTTGTCAGACACTAATTGGCAAAGATAAGTATCAGTCGTAAAATCATGTTCTAATAAGTGTGTTATGTGTAGGACTTGAGTCTTTTCCCTCAGATACTGACATTATAACCATTTTAACTAACATTAAAACCATTAGCATGGTTTTCCTATCATGGGAGGTGGGCTGAGTGGGCCAAGGTCTGAGATGGACCCACTTCCACTACTGTTGTTCCTAAGAGCTCATCATTCCATTATCTCTGAGCACACACAAAAACACAGTGCTTTGTTGTAATAAATATTAAATAATCATGGTGTGGGTTTCCTTCCCACCTTCAACCATTTGCTTTCCCAGATGAAACACACACACACACACA
>NW_021604607.1:12099455-12118279 GCF_004785775.1 Grammomys surdaster | reverse complement strand
ACACACACACACACACACACACACACACACACACACAAACACAGGCACACACACACAGCCCTATCTTTTAAAAAACGCCTTAGGCAGCACAGTAACTGGGCAACTGGCTACCCTATATGCTGCTAGAATTCACTTTCCTACCAATAACTCTGAGTTACGACTTACTAATATCTATGTTTCATCTGGGCTGCTCTTAACCCCAAATGGACAGCCCACATGGCTATGTTCTTATGGCTCAGCTATCCTACTGTGGCTCTCCCTTCAGCTTCCTGCATGTTCTTCTCTATCACATGGTGGCTTCTTTCTCCTCCTTGTAGCGTGTAGGGCTTTTTTTTTTTTTGATACACACTAAATCTGGCTATGTGCCAGCATCAGTGGTCTTTGTCTGTTCCTAGCCCAGTGCATAGCCTGTGACTGAGACCGCACCAATCCCTCTCCCACAAATGCTAGCTCTGCCTCTCCAGAGCTCCGAGATTGCTCTCACGCCAGCCCAAATCCCAGTGCCCAGCTGCAGGCATGCTCCCAGCAGCCAGAGCTCCGCTGTGGTTACCTCTCCACTGGTTCTCGGTTCTTTGCCCAATCTTCCCATTCCAAAATCTGGCCAAATTCTGCCCCTGCTATGTTCTTTCCCTCCGGCGCACCTACGTCACAGCAAATGACACAACCGCTGGATGCAGAATCTATTTTTCTAAACTCATCAACTATTCTATGTTGGAAATCTTCAGGTGGCAGAAGTCGCTACCAGGTCTAACAATTCCGCTCTACATCCTGTGTCCTCTCACTTACTACCTTGCCATAAAAAAGGGCCATTTCTTCCTCTTATGTCCCTTTTTCCTCTCTCGACCTGGAAGGCCCACCTCCTCCTTTTCACTCAATTATCTTCTTGTCATCTTTATTAGCCAATCAGGTAAAAATTCCCCTACAACCCTCATTGTCTCCTTTCTTCAAGTGTTTGAAAACTCAACCATACCTGTTTCTTCTCCCCAACTATTGGCTGCTGGTATCTTTATTTACCAATCAGAATTAGCTGGGGGCAGGGTCTCTCAGTGTCACGTGTGCAAACCCTCTTATCTTTGGGGCAAACAATTTCTGGGGACTCAAACTAGCATTAGAATACAAGTAGCATTAGGCCAACCCACTACATTCCCACTTTTTATCCAAGTAAAAAGGCTGTTTTCTCTCAGATGTAAATTAAACATAATGTGGCTCAGAAAGAAAAAGAATACTTTCTCTCTTCTCTCTCTTTCTCTCCCTCTCCCTTTCCCTGTTCCTCTCCCTCTTTCTCCCTCCCTCCCTCCCTCCCTCCCTCCCTCCCTCCCTCCCTCCCCCCCTCTGTGTTTGTGTGTATAGTATTTATTAAATACATGTCATTTCATTTTTTTTTCCTTTTTTTCTAGTTTGCTTTAAATGAAATGAAGTGAGATGAAAACTTAAGAGAAATGGAAAGATATTCCCTAAAATCTACTTTTCTTTCTGTGTATCTATGTCAGCATGGAGCTGTCCAACTGGTCTCTGAACCTCTTACCCAGAGTCTTCTTTATGTCACTTTCACACATACTAAGCTTAGATCTGATGCTATTTATTTATTTATTTATTTATTTATTTTGAGACAAGGTGTCACTGTGTAGCCCTGGTTGACTGTGGAACTTACTATATAGATCAGGTTGGATTTGAACATACAGAGATCTGTTTGTGTTTCCATCCCTAGTGCTCAGATTAACCTTAGGTCTCATTCTACTTCTCTATAGATGTAAATTTTTCTGTACCTTCCCAGAACTTGTTGTGGTTATGTTTGCATTCCTTACTTCAACAAATGCACTCTTCATGATTTGATGCTTGCCTGCCTCATTGATTTGTTCTCCATCTCTGTCTTGAAAGGCCTGCTGCTCTACTCAGATTAAACTACTCCTATTCTCTTATCACTTTCTCCTATTATTCCCTGTCTGTCTCTCTGTCTATGTCTGTCTGTCTCTCTCTATCTTGTGTATGTAGCATGATACATGTGTATAGTGCATATGCATCTGTGTGTACTGGTGTGCATACCTATATGTACATGTACAGAGAAAATTTGGTAGCTAGTTCTACCAACTCTCTCATTTACTCCATTGAGACAAGGTCTTTCACTAAACTTAGAGTTGAACTTGCATCTAGAAAAACCCAGAGATTTCTCAGTATCTGCCCATCATCCTCAACAACACTCAAGTTGCAACTTTATGCACATTAATGCTCAGGTTTTCATGTGGGTATGGATAGCTGAACTCAGTTACTTGTGTTTTCATGGAAGGGGCTCTTACTGAGCCATCTCCCCAGCTAGCTTTCTTTACCTACCCTTTACCTACCCAGTGAAGTTCAGGGAAGATCAGGAAGTCTTCTGATCTCTTCATGATAATGGTACTTATTTTTCTGTTCTCCATAGCATCCACAGGAATGATGGTATCATACAAGCTTGTGTTTGCTATGTCATGAGTGTGTATCATTTACTATACATGACAGTCCAGGATGGAAAGGTGTGTGTCATTGCATCATTATATACTCTTAAGACTGAGAATTTAGCATGTTATGCTTGTAAAGGGTAAATGAGCTTTTGGAATTAAAAGGAATTGAATGTGTCATTAAAGTTGATGGACAGGTGGGCGCAAAGGAGTATCAGACGTATCCAGTAAGGCAGAGTTACAAAGAACAATTCAACATGGGTAAATATTTACTTTTGCAATCTCACCTTCAGTGGTTCCTTCTTCTGAAACCCTGCATTTTAGGTTCAGGTTGATGAATATAAGTGCTCTCCAATACTTAAGGTGAGTCTCATTTCTCAGTATGAAAATGCCTGTGTTCTTCTTTAACTAAGTTATCTCATTTCCATAATCACATAGCCTCAAGGGCTTCAACTTTTCTGATGTTTTATTCAGTTAAATAGAGAAGAAAGTAAATCTCCATTAACAACCCTATCTGTATGTATGTTGGGAGTCAACTCTTAGCCGAAAGTGGCTATCATCTTTACAGCCATCTCGAGCCATATACCCTGACTAGAGACTTGTTTTCAACAGCCCGAAACAGCTGAGCACACTCTGATAAACATCTTGTTACACTGTTTAGTGCCCCCAGCTGCAAGGTGCACGTGGTATCCATGGCTACAAGGCACATGATGTATTGCCTTCAGTTGAGCTTGTCCACGAGGGCAAGTCACTTGGTAAAGGGTATAAATACCCAGGATTTCCTTTTAATAAAAGAGACTTGACCAGACTCTGTTTTGTATCCATTTTTCACGTCTCCCGCTCCTCCGTCCCCACTCTCTCTCTCTTGCTAGACCCTGACCTGCGGACCAGAGCAGCAGAATGGGCCATTACAAAGGAACGGGCCGTTACATATGTACACATAGAGCCCAATGTTGAATCTTGAATGTGGAAATCCTTGTTGCTTCAATAAGCTGTGCACAAGTGAAAGGCTAAGTTATCTCATTTACTTGTCACTGTGGAGACAGAGAATGTGTATGGGCCCTGACTTGTCCTGGGTCTGTTAATGCCATTTGGAGTATATCACCACCCGCTTTAAGATTCATATTCTTCTCCAGGTGGTTGTCAATTATAGTATTTTCCATGTGTGGTTTTCATCATATATGAAGATGAAATCTATATCGTGTCTAAGCTCTGCTTAACATACAGGGGATTGTTTCTAGACACTAGAGCAATAGTTATTATCTATATTTATAAGAAAGTGATTTCAACTAATATTGATATACTGATATTGGTGTCACATTTGCAGATCATAGAGTTTTCAGCATTTTAATTTATTTTAATTTTTAATCAGTCTCTTAAAATGAATATGTAAGGTAATGGGTTTTATTATGTTCTTATATGTTTCTTTTGTTCTTATTGATCCCCTTTCTTCTTTCTCAGTTTATCTGCCTGCTCTTGTTGGTCCCCTTTCTTCCTCCAATAGTATCTTCTGGTTTAATTTTACATGTATTCTATGATCCTCCTATTCCTTTTCCTCTCCCTTATCTTAGCTCTCTCTGTGTTCCATTGTAGGTTTTATGACCTACACTCACACTCATACAAACATATACACACAAACATAAAGCTTAAGATTTAAGACTCACATATGAGAGAAAACCTGTGCTATTGCACTCTCTGAATGTTGAACACTTTACTTAATGCAATAATTTTCAGTTTCATTTATTTTCCTGCATAGGCCATGGTATCATCCTTCTTGATGGTTGAGTAAACTTCCACTGTGATTTCTACCGCAGTTCCCTCATCCAATCATTGGTCAGTGGACATGCAGGTGGTTTTCATTTCTTAGGCATATAGGTGTAGAGTGTAGCAGTAAACCAATGAGTGAGCATGTCTGTGGTAAGACTTATGTTTGTCGGATTAGTAAATGACGTGTCTGAGTGGTGTGGTAATTCTGCATTTAGTGGGTTTGTTTGTTTGTTTACAAGGTTTCATGTTGTCACAAATACATGTGACCAAGGATAACCTGCAACTCCCTACCCTCTTGTTTTTGCTGCCCCATATTACAGGATTAAACTTGTCATTATATTGGTTCTAAATATTTTTTAAAAAGCATCCCATATTGATTTCCTCAAATGAGTAAGTGTTCCTCTTTCCCCACAATGGCTACAGCACTTGTTGACCTTTTTTCTTGATGTTAGACATAATCACAGGAGTAATGTGAAACCTCAAAGTAGTTCTCCCTTAAATTTCTCTGATGGCTAAAGATGTTAAACTGATTTTCAAGTAGTTGATGTCCATTTGTAATCTGTTAGTCCACTTACTGATTAGAATATTTTTGTTGTTGTTCGATTTTTGTGGCTTTTTATATAGTCTAGATATTAAACTTCTCTCTGCAGTGTATATGTCAAGATATGATTCCTTTCATTGTACAATTTCTTCATTCTGCTGACAGGTTCTATTGCTGTGCATGAGCTATTAAATCTCATATGTCAATTCTTGTGCTTATTTCCTGAACTATTAGAGTCATTTATAGAAAGTTCTTACCTATGTCTACCACTTAAAATATTTTCCTCTAGCAGTTTTAGTGTTCAGCTTTCAAATAATAAAGGTCTTTTATCCATTTTGTACAGATTTTTACAACCCAAAATATATGTAAATTTTCAATATTTTTAAATACAGCCTGTGAGATAATATTCTGGGAGTTCTAGTGATAAAAACATACTTTATTATAGCCATTACATAAATCAGTGTAGATGTTGATATCACTTAATTGTTTACTTTGGAATGTTCTCATTGTTGTTCTTCAAAGAGAGATACAGACAAATGTGAAAGACAGTAAGAGTTCAGGGCTGAGTGTTTTAAAATATAATGCCGTGAGCATGCTGAGTACTGGGTACCTGGTAGGCCCATGCCAAGGTGACCCCTGAGAAATCATACCATCTGACACACTTGGTATAAGGGAGTTTTATTGGGGCAAAGGGGAGGGAGAGAAGGGCAGACAGACAGACAGACAGGAGAAGAGCATGAGGGCTGATGAAGAGGGAGAGAAAAGGACAGCAAGAAAGACAGAAAGGGGAATGAGAGAGGGGAAGTGAGGAAGGAGGGCAGGGAAGAGGGGGGAGAGGGGAGAGAGAGAATGAGAGAAAGAGGAGAGAGAGACAGAGAGGCAGAGAGAGAAACACTGGCCAGGAGCACATGGGAATAGAGAGAGTAAAAGGAGAGAGCCATGATGGCAAAGTGTCCTTTTCTATGCAACCAGGCCCACACCTGGTTGCATCAGGAAATGGAGGCAGGTGATGATAAAACTGTTGCAAGGTCCCTGGGAGGAACTCAGCAGTGCCATATGTACTTCAACACCAAGGAGCACTACCCTCGCCCACTTCCATCATTTATACACTGCTATTTCTTAGGGGCTGTGCCTAAGGTTTGAACTTTTGCTTCTCAGTAGCCAGCATCATTCAGGATACTCACAGTTTTGGCCTACTAAATGTAATTCCTGTGGGTTCTTGGATATATATATATATATATATCTGTGTGCGTGTGCGTGTGCGTGTGTGTGTGTGTGTGTGTGTGTGTGTATGTATGTATGTATGTATGTATGTATGTATGCTTTATTAGTGTGGTTAACAGGCTATGGTCCAGCTAGTGCAATTATGGCTATCTTCAAGACAAGATTCAGTATTTGGTCCTAGATGTCTCAGTTAGTCTCCACTTTGTTAGAATCCCTAAGAGATAGGTTCTAATGAAGGCAAAGCAGTGCCTCGGCAACAGGGTAAATTAAATTGCTAGCGAGAATAAAAGTGAGTAGGAAAAAAAAAGAAAAGCTTTCTTCTTAGGTGTCCCATCATAAAGTGTGACCCAGATTTCGGATAAGTCTTTCCACCTCAATTGATCCATTCAAGAAAAATAGCCCATAGATGTGCCCGGAGACTTGGATTTTAGTTCATTCATAGTCATGCTGACAAACAATTTTAGTCATCACAAGCTCAAAAACCACTTCCTTGAGGACAGCACTGAGAAGTCCCAGAAATCACATGGTCTATTGGTTCACCTGTTACCTGGTGTAAAATGTGCTGCAGTTATGTTTTATAGTACTTGTCTCAATTCTGGTTAAATGTATGTTGCTTTTCCACATCCACGTTTTCATCCCGGAGAAGAAATATGATTTCAGAGTCCTTTCACATAGAGTCCAATGTGGGTAAAATGCTATACAAATGGTTAGAATTCAGTAAATATTTCTGAATGGATACATGAATTAAAAAAGAAAAAAGATTAGGAAAGCATATTATATTTTAGGTGGATGTACAAATAATTGGAAGCAACAAAAACAAATGTTAGAGGGGATTGCATCTGCAGACTCTTGAATGGGCTTTAGATACACAAAAAGAAATGTATACTTTTGAGTTTCATAAGCAGAAATTATTTTGCTAAAGTCTGATTATTTCAGATTTGTTGCCTGAATAAATAATAGACTTACTTACATACAGTTAGAAGTATAGAGGCACACGGATTAAATAGCAAGCAAGGGGATGTGCAGGAAGAATTATTGGAAAGAAAGGAGAAGGGGAATTATGTTATTATATTTTAATTTAAAAATTTAAAAATGGTATTGTTTGTTGCTGGAAGAAGAAGCTTCCAGCTGTATATAAGCAGACCAATTAAGAAGAAAATACAATTTTCTGGAAAACTCACGTGAGGAACATATGCAAACAAGATTTGTCTCAAATTTGTTTCACATTACAATATTCTTGCAAGTTACTAAATTTAACAAGAATTAACGTTTCCCAAATAAGATGCAGCCCAGAACTTTGGTTTAATCAAGTGCTTGAGGAAGTCTGACACCTGTGTAACTTCAAGAACCAAGAAGCAGGAAAAGGCAATGAAATATAGTTATGATTTGGCTGAATAATTTCACAGCAGAGAAGTCTATACTGATGAGAAATCCATAATAACTTTCAAACCAATTATATCCAGGAATGTGTCCACACCATGTCTAAGATGGGAAAGGAGAGATCATTCTGCAGCTTTAATATCGGGACAAGTCCATTGTATTTTCCTCATTTGCTGGTGTCTAGACTCAATGAAGTCGATCCTACTTGTTCATGGAAAAGTTAAAGCCAGAATCCTTCATTATATGAAATAAGACAGATTGTAACCAATCTTGGGTTTTTCTAATTTCTACTTTTCTATTTTAATGTCTTAAAATTAAAAACAACAGATGCTATGACATTTTAGACTCTATCTCTGTCTGTCTGTCTGTCTGTCTGTCTGTCTGTCTGTCTTCAAGATGGGCTATTTATATGTTTCATAGTGAACTTGTGTTACATTTGAAAGAAAACGCAAAATTCTGGGTACTATTTAGTAATTTGTTGTCATTTTTGTCTGACTCATCACAATTTAGTAATGTATTAACAGTGAACCTTGTATAAAGCAACTGAGAAAGTGTTTGCCCCTTAACCAAGTTTGAAAAAGCACTGTTCTCATGGTGCTGATATTTGCTAATCTTTAGTAGTATTACTGATTCCTTAAAAGTGTGTTGCAGTTTTAATATTAGTTTGACATTTGTTTAATGCCAGGTTAATAGTAGTATTTCCTGGAATTTGGCCTTAAATATGAAATGTAACACAGGAAGTAAAATTAAATAAGAAAGTGGCCTATCTTACTAAACCTGTATCCAGTAATCCTATAAAGTACTGTAAATATACTTTTATAAAAATATTGAAATGCCTCTTTTGGCAAAACATTCTGAAATGTTTGGGACAACACAGATCTGGCCGAGACAGACTGATAACCAAGTCTGGATGCTATCCTAGCACTTAACCTTATCAGCGTGCCAGGTTCTGCATCCCTAAAATGTCAGGATAACTTGTCCCTTAACACCCCTCCTGGTTCTACAGTCTCTGATTCTCAGTTCCATCAACTAAAGCTCTCTTAGTTTTTAATAGAAATATGACTTACTCTTGGAACATCTGCTGTAGTTTGTAACATATATTGCAAAGCCCTTGACCTTCATTTTACCACAGGGACCAGATGTTCCATCAGAGTCTATTCTTGTTTTTCTAAAGGACCATCAAGCACACTTGGGCCATAAGTAGTGTCAATTTGACTGAAAAACATGCTAGATTTGTTAATGTTGCCTTTAGGTTACTTCTTAATCAAGGCTGTAAATACCACGAATGATTTAATTCAGAGTCATTTTAGCATTAGAATTGATATAACCAGTCCTTTTGTGTTTTTAATTTTATACATATTGTCAAATAAAAAATATCCTTGTTGAAAGCATACTTTCTCCAATCACACACTTAAAAATAATTTTATGATGTACTGATTTCCATGTTAATTGATAAAACATCCAGTCTTCATTTCTCCTAGTGAACGAACATTTCACTACTGATCATTTTATTTGTATCTATCATTCACCCCAAGTTTTCTTATAGAATGTACAACATTGGAATTTATTTCTTTATTTAAGTGTTCACATGTTTCTTTATTTGTTTTACAATTCCTGACTATAGCAGAGCACTTGGGCCATAGTCTGGCCTTGTGGTTGACCATTTAGCATTTAGAGTGACAGAGGTGGCAGGAGAATAGAAAAAAGAACCAGCTTCAGCTACATGATTAGTTTGAGTCCAACCAAGTCTAAAGCAAACTGAACAAAATATAAACCAATGTAAATTCAAAAGTCTGGGTCAATTCAATTTACTATAAGCCAAAAAACTATCATCAGATACCTATGCTATATATCTGTCATCTCTCCATTATCTGTATTATTATTATTTCATATATGAAAATATAAATATAATACATTTTTATCAATATTTTTATCATAAAGTTACTATTTTAAAAGTGCATTCTTCTATGGTTAGTCACTAGCCCAAGACCAACATTTGAACCCCCAAATAAGAAGGGTGTTAAGCCACATCCATGAACACATTCACTAGACTGGTGAAGGTCTGCTTGGCTGAGCTTGCTTCCCAATCTTCTGATGATGTAGGGGAATGCATAGAGGAATGATTACCTTGAGAAATAGAGCAAATGATACTTGGGATAGCTGTAGTTCATCTGTCACCCCATAGTTGCCAGGTAGCGAGCAGTAGGATAAATTTAGTAACGTAATACAGCTGTACATGAGAAGTCTCCTTGAGCCCACATTGTGGATGACTTGCTAGGGTCACATGCTAACAATATCATTACTCTGTCACACCTTCTGCTCTTTTCTCTGTAGGTAATCAGGCAAATGTCATCGAGGAAATTGGGCTTCCTAATGCTGTTCTTGTTTCTGTTTGTGGTTTCACTTTTCAGTCATAATAATATGCTTTCAGCATCTAGCAACTGTACTATCAATATTGTTCCACAAATAATTTGACTTTTAAAATATTATTGTTTCTCTCTCTCTCTCTCTCTCTCTCTCTCTCTCTCTCTCTCTCTGTGTGTGTGTGTGTGTGTGTGTGTGCAGATACATATGATAAGTGTGTATAGGTACACATGCCGTCACAGACATGTGGAAGTCAAAGAACATTTTTGTGGTACTTTAGTTTTCTATTATAGTTTTGTTTTAACAGACTTCTTGTATTGTTTGTTTGTTTATTTATTTATACTCAAAATCTATTGGCCAACTTATAAAGAAAAACTGAGAATGCCATGTAAGCTTGTATCTTTATGAAAAAAATATTCTTAACAACTGGCAGAAGTATTCTGATTTGCACATCTGTTTCTGAGATCTGCTATGTTTGTTGTCTCATGTCTGTGCCACTCCCTTTATCACCAGCTACAAGTTTTAATCACCCTGTTTATGGTGGGATTCCTTGAATGTCCACTTAAACTCTTCTGCTTCCAGAGCACTGGGTCTGTGTGGTTTGTTCTTGAAGGATCAATTACTCATGGAGAGGAATGTGTAAAAAATAAACAGAAAGATGAGGAACAAATTATCCATCTGTGTTGAAATCCTGAAAGAGTAAAATGCCTAACTGTGGCTGCTTGTGTTCATTAAGCATGTGAACTCACTTATGTGTGTGGCTAAGGTAAAAATGTCTACCTTGGTAGAGATGCAGGGACTCAGGGAGTCAAGCCACCTTCTCAAGGTCAGACCATTTGGAAACATTCCAAGCTTGGAGATTCTAAATGGAGCTCCAGGATTCTTTCCACTACTTCATTCCCAACATCTCTATTCTGGGACTACTATCAGGAGTGCCTGAACATGTCTTTAGGAATCTCTGTCACTCACTTAAGAACTTTGTAAGGTGCTTTGATTAAAAAAGCAGGAGAGAGCTGGAAGCTTTGATAGGCAGGCATCTAGTGATACTGCTGTCTAACAGGTAGGGCAGAAAGACTTACAAACATTCTTTCCCTCTTCAAAATCAGCATTTCCAGAATTGCAAGAGGTTTGTCACAGCAGCATGAGATGAACAGGGAAGCTTGTAGCTTATTCCCAGACACATACAGACTGATTACATTGAGTACAAACATCTCCATGTCAGTGGTGAGGGAGAGATTCCATGATGTTCTCTGAGAAGTGCATGCAGTAGACAGGATGTTGGGCATCAAGCCACACTGACTTAAACTGCCTGGAAGGTTGTAGCCATAATGCATGAGATTCTCTTGTTAAGGTAGTTATAATACCATGTCAAATTCTAGTCATTTAGGGATTAGTAAAAAGTATATTTCTGACTTTTGATTCTCCGTTTTAGACCTAGTAAGTCTGAACCTCCTGAACAGAGTCCTATGGTTTCTATAAAAGTTCTCAAGGTGATTATCATGTGGCACCAGTTGAACTATGTTTATTTGTAACATCAACTGTCTTGAGTTGTCTAAGTGTGAAATCAGCCATTGATGACCAGAGATTAGTGTATCTACCTGTGGGTGCATTTTCAATAGCTCATGGATTATATCCCCTGTTCCTTTAGACGGTGGCTGTACTCATAATCATGGCATATTAGTCTGCCAAGTCATGCAGCATTCTTCCTGTGGTAAATGAAAAGAATGGACGATGACTCAAGAGCTGGCCCTGGGTCCAAGTCACACAGTGTTGGGAAGAAACCAGTGTCCATACTTGTTACTGTTTCTCAGTTGCTGGGTCTGCTCTGCTCTTTCTTTGCTTCCTTGGCCCTTTCTGTTTTCATATTACCCATCTTATCACATCTTCTACTCCTCTCAATCTGCCTTCCTTCCTTTATTCCTTTGATATTATGCATATGTGGTATGTCTGTGTATCTGTGTGTGCATGTATGTGGCATGTCTGTGTACATATTCATGTGTGTGTATATGTGTGTATGGATATTTCTCTGTACACATTCATGTCTATGTTTATGTGGTATGTCTGTGTATATGGTATTCACGTGCGTGTGTGTGTGTATTTGTGTGTGTGTGTGTGTGAGTAGGTCAAATGACTGTTTCCTTTAGTTACTTTCTCCCTTTTTTTTCTTGAGAATCATACAAGCATACAATTAGATGCAATTATATATATACATATATATGTATATATATACATATACATACATATATATATATATATGTATATATATATATACCCATATCCCCCTTCCAACTTCCCCTCACACCTGCTTTCACCATGTCTCTCTTCCAACCTTATACCTGTTTTTTTTTAAAATTCTTCCTTCCCCAGACACATTCTTAAAATTCTCTTCCAATAATTATCATTAGCAGTAGCTCCTCACCTAGGGGCAGGACATTGTGCCTCTCTAATAACTTCATGTTGGGATTTTTGTGTGGCTTGAACTTGCGCAGGTCTTATGACTACTGTGAGCTTATATGTGCTCTGTTGTGTTCAGAAAACAGCAAAGCAAAACAAAACAAAAATGTTCTCCTTGTAGCCACACCTGATTGATCTTTGGCTCTTAAGATCTTTCTGCCTTTTCTTCCACAAGGACCCCTGATCCTTGGGTGGAGGGTGTGAAATAGATGTTACACTTTAATCTGAGCACTCTACAGTCTGTAAAGTACCATGTTCCACAGTATCTATTTTGTCCCATCCTGTGAGCTTCTCCATCTGCCTTCCTTTGCTGTTTTCATTGTGTGTGTGTCATATGTCTGTGTATGTGTTTATATGTGTTTTTGTTGCTCAGACATATCATTGACTGCTTCCTTCTGACACTTTTTGCCTTATTCCTTTATTCTTGAGAATTTCTCATGGAAATACAACTAGATGTAATCATATACACCCCACTCTACCTCCTCTTCTGATTTAATCTCCACACCTTCCCCCCACTCCAACTTCAAATCTGTTTTTTATTTATTTTTCTTTCTCCAGTAACTATTAGCTGCTAATAGCTCTTTAGTGAGGGATGTGTGGTAGAAGTCATCTACCCCATCTCTGACAAGGTTATGACTAACTTTACTTTCACAGGTCTTGTGCAGAGCTAACCGCAGCTGGCATGAATTCATGAATGTGATAGCTACAGTCTTGTACAAAAGACATCATTTCACCGCACACTTCTCCATCATTCTCTGACTCTTGTATTATTTCTGATGTTTCCTGAGCCTTGGAGCCTGGGAAATTGATATAGATATCTGACTGATGCCAAGAACTCAGTCTCTTATTCTTAGTACTTTGACCAATTATATAAGGTCTACAGAGGTGGGTTTTGTAACGTATTGGTCAAGACCCCAAAAGGGCTTGCCTATCAGATATCCTGAATATCAAATATCTTGAATATCAGATATTTATATCATAATTCACAAAGTAGCAACTTTACAATTATGAATCAGCAATGAAACAGTTTGGGGTCACCACAGCTTGAGGAACTGTATGAAAGCATCTCAGAATTAGGAAGGTTGAGAACCACTGCACTATAGTAACTTGCCCTAGGCAAAAATAAGTGTCTCTGACCAAGATTGAGAGCAACCCAAATCTGTGAGTATAAACAAATATTGTAAGACAATTAGACAGCATATTCCCTTCACAAAATAGCAGTAGCTGGTTTTACCCTAGAGCTTATGACTTCTCAAGCTCTTGGTCTTGACAAAAATTACAGAACCAGGAATTTTGTTGTGTGGGGAAGGCCTCAAATCCAATCAGAAATGTAGTTACTCAATAACAATGGTGCCAGTATTGGTGTGTTTTGCCTGGCTGGTCAGTATCATAGCATGCAGGGCTCAGTGCTAGGTAAGACCATTGTCTTTCCTTCACACAGCCCACATAACATCATTTGCAACCTGAGTTCCAGCAGGCAGGAATTAAGTTTCCTGGTTGGCTTAAGATTGATTTCTCTATGTTGTGTGGTTAAAGCGTATGGTATACTCAAGCAATAGGGGTATACTCAAGCAATAGGGTTTTTTCATGTAGTTATGATGGTAACCAAGGGCAACAACAGTATCCTGTGCCATTTGGAGACTTCTGAGTCCTCCCTACCAGTAGTTGGTAGGAACATGTCCCATCCTTTAAACTGTACTTTTATTTAATAATCCATGCATTTTGGGAATTACATTGTTTACCTACGGAGAGAAATACCATTTAAAAGGAGTTCTGTTTTTAAAAATTTGTATTTTGAAAGGAATTTAATATTGAGTAGATTTTTAGAAGGCTTTTTCAAAGATTCTTACTTTTTGTTAAGCTACTCACTATTTACTCTTTCCCCATCAAACCTTGGACTAATGGGCAGGACAGCGTTGGGACCATGTGGTGTAATGATCCACTATTGTCTGCCACCACCTACTAGTACTAGGGACATAACCAGCTACACCTGACTTTCACATATGTACCCTGGATCTCAACTCAGACCTGTGTGCTTTCACATCAAGTGCTTGTCCACCAACTGCCCTCTCTCTCTCTTGCCTAATTTTTTTTTAACTTTCTCTATTCAGAAAGTTTGAAAAGTTTAGAAGGTTAAACTTGTCTAAACTTAACACCTGAAGATTTAATATTTCAGTTACCAGTATTTGTACTGAGTTCTCTTTGGAACTAGATGTTCTCAGTATACTCAAGCTAGACTAATTTCTGATGAAACACTATTCTCAGTTTAAAGTTAAGAACACTAAGTTAGCCAAAGAGCCTGTTCTTAAGAAGTCCTCAGACAGATTGGTGATATGGGTATTCCGGATGCATAAGCATTGTCAAGTATAGAGTAGACAACCCTGAAGACCCAGGGTTCAGTGTAACCACAAAGCATGCCACAGAAATAACTACCAGTCTCACCCACAAAAGGTAAAGAGCAGTCAGTTAGGACTAGAATTTAGAACAGGAAAACAAAGGAGGATATGAAGGATATACCAAGAGAGTCATGTTCTGAGAATTTTGTGGAATTTGGGGTAGTTAGATAAAGTATTAATCCTTTCCTGTGTCTATATAAATTGATTGACCTATGGATTCTAAGTTATACTAAAGCTTTCAGATTTTCACTTGGCCATTTCAATGTACTTGTAGCAATAAGTTGGTCAGTTTTAAACCCCATGGCTTCCTGTTGGATAGAGCATCTTTACAAACTCAAAAGCATCTAGTCGAGATGTTTTAATAGATGGAAAGGGTGGGGCTAGGGAAGTCTTTGAAATAGGTACCAAAAGCCAGATTTGGAAATATTGTATCTTCTAAGGACTTTTGCCTTGACCCTGTAGGCAAGAGGTCTGGGAAAGGAATTTAGAGTGGAATGTAACTAAAGTAGAATGTGAGTATTCTTCCCAGTGGTGCATGGAATAAATTAAGAGACTGTAGCAGGTAAAGTAGTCCAGCAAGAGATTGACCATGTTAAAAGAAGATGGAGCAAGTGGTTGATGCTGTAAAGATTTTTGTGAAATGTAGCAGGCAGGGATCAAATTGTGGCAGGGATTGCTTAAAAGGAAGTCAACTCTGAAGGTTAGCATGATGTTATCAATGATAACTAATTAGCAGTTCACTAGAAATCCATTTCTGATATTTAAGATTTGAAACATCGTACTTCAAGATACAACAGAGTGGAGTGCCACTGGAAAGGTAAAACTCAGAGGCAAAACTCAGTGGCAGCCTTTCCATTACCAGAGCCAGCTAGGCCCTGACTCAGGGGACTTTTCCCATTCAGACGGCTGCTATATTTCTACATGGTAGACAGAATGGATTATTTTATGACTCATCCTGTTAATCACAGTTTACACTCCCTGGTAAATGAATGGGCTTTATTAGTAGCATGTTATCCTTTATTGGTGAAGAGTTCCCAGGTTGGAGCAACAATACATTTCTTAATGACAACAGTAATTGCTAATCACATAAAAATGTTTACCAGAAGAGAAGCCCAGTAACAGAGGTTCTAGTCATAATCCCTTAAAGAAAAACCAAGTTTTAATGATACTTTATTATAATACAGGGAATGGTTGAGTGTTAATAAGTAGGCTTTATATTCACATTCGATATCTTCATATTCCTTACTCTAGATTTGTAGTTTTCAAAAGTTATTGATGCTTAGATCTACTCTCAGAGAGTTTCTGCTCAATTCCTTCTAGTGTAGCTCAGTATCCTCAAAGATCCCTTGACAAGACTAACTACAAGAAAAGATACAAACCCATGCTGTACCATATGGCTTTACTAATTTCCCTTTGAGAACATACTGGCCACTGGACTCAATCTCAATTGCACCCCCTGCAGTTCAATTCAGGTAACATACTCCAGAGGCTGTGCCTAAACACTAATGCTTAACAAAACTTGCAAATATAAGTTTCAGTAAATCTATCTGATGGATATATTTCTTGAAAAAAATAATCACATCTTGGAGTTTTTTTTCCTAATTTATGCTCATCAAAGGAACCATAAGCATATTTACTTGATTAATTATACATATAGCAAGTGAAAAGAATTGCAGATACTGAATGCTTCAAATGCATTATCTGGAATGCAGTATCTTGGTGACATTCTTCAGAACTATGTTGTTGGGGGTGCCAGGAAGGAGACAGCTATGGGAAAAGGGGTAGACAGTTAATGTCATTGCTTGCAGTTTTCACATTGCTTTGGGAAGCTTCTGGATTCATATGCTATTGGCAAGACTGCAGAGAGTTCCAGGACAGCTAGAATAGGCAGAGGCCTCATGGGAAAAAATGACAAATAAAAGGCCAGGATAGAGCTAGGCTGAAAGGTCTTATGGAGTTAGCTTTCCTATAGACTTAAGAAAGGGTGGCATAGTCCCTGGTGCTCCCCATCCACGAGAACTGTGAATGAAGGCAGTAGGACCTGAACAGGTGCAGTAAATTCTGTATTTATGGAAAGAGATTCATAGAGGTTGAAGACATATCTGACCTAGCTAGATGTTTTACTGGCTATTTGATTTTGGATTAAATAATTCACCTTTGAAATTCCATTTGCTTTTCTGTTCAAGGGTGTGGTAAACTGAGTTCCTAAATTTGAGAGTACCTAGCTTAGAGCTGATCAACTAACTTGCACTCATCCATGTTATGGATCCATTGCTGGAACTCAGTCTTTAGGGAAGTGCAAAAACGTCTGGTGATGGCTGCCATAGTGATAGAAAGTCAAGAAACTGAGCCAGTCTGGGATCTCATATTCATACCAAGACCCGACTTCACCACTGAAGCCCCAGATTCACATAGTAAATTCCATGTGTTTTCACAGGAGGAACCAGCAACTAGCACTTGTTAACAGTGCAGCTAGCTTCTTACCCAACAGGAATAATTCAGTCTGGCCTTCCTCAGGTCAGGCAGCAGGAGCCCTATGCTCAGTAGGGGCTCCTCAGGAAGAAAACTGGCTTCACTCACTTCAGCTTTTAATGCCATTGCCTGGGTTTCCATTTAATTAAGAAGTCTGACCTTTAGAGAGCATTTTCCTCTTCCTTTAGCTTAGCTTACTATGATCCTAATGGGAACTGAAAATCTGATGCTAAAGAAGACCATATTTTCCTTGATAAGGCCAGCACATTGTTCCTCTTCTTACAAAGACATTTAATAGGCATT
The DNA here is from genome assembly GCF_004785775.1 of Grammomys surdaster. Lineage (NCBI taxonomy): Eukaryota > Metazoa > Chordata > Mammalia > Rodentia > Muridae > Grammomys > Grammomys surdaster. The sequence continues at coordinate 12,100,946 of NW_021604607.1, read as the reverse complement.
ATTATGGAGACATAAGCCAAAATCCCTTTCAAATAAATCTGACCTCAAGCTGTTGAGTAGGTGGCAAGAACATGACGTTGATGATAAGCCCTAACTGAATGTGTATCAGAAAGGACAGCACATCCACCAAAGAGCCTGGCACTCAAATGGATATCCTTATAATGAGCCTTATCTAATGCAAATTGAAGTTAAATTCTTACTTAATCATTTAAACCCTTGGGCTGAGGGAAACAGTCACTTAAAACCTTGATCACATATAGCATGTGGAATACTTTATACACATTCTCCAAAAGAACCTTGGCAAAAGACAGTGACCTTGGCATAGGGTGCTCTGTGCTCACCAATGTTGTCCTCTATACTGCCAGACAGACGGGGATCTTCATGCACAGCCAGCATCTGTAGGCAAATTGGCCTCTTCTCTGCATGCTTTGTCTTCAAGCTCTATCTACAAGCTCTGGTAAGCCAGTCTTTCTGTGTGAGAGAGACCTCTGCTTTAGAGGTACGCCCTGGCTCTTAGGTGTAGCAGCTATGTGTCTGGTTTATATTCTTTATTGTCTGGCATCCATGGAGACTGTTTATCTCTATGGAATGAGAACCTCTTCCTAGACAGCTGGATCTTGATCACACCTTGATGCTTGATGACTCAGTATAGCACTCTCACTAGATGCTCAACACCTATCAGTGACTGCCCTTTCAGAAGATGACAAACAGTATGGCCACTGTAACTAGCAAGGAGATGTCTCCTTGTCTCACCCAACTGTTTAGCAGCTTGTTGATGACAGGCTAGTGATAGTTTATGGACAAATGGAACAAGGGGATTGTATGTTTATATGTTTATTGGAATGAATCCTTGGCTCCAGGGAGATGCTGAAATTTATGAAATGTATGCTCTTATACTTTATTCCTATACTGAGATTTAGTGGAAAAGGAGCAGGCTTTGAGTCTCTGCTTGTAAAATGTGGTAAAATATTTTATTTTGTAAATAAAAAGTAAGACTATAGAAAAATAAATACAGTGCAAATGGCTCTCTGAACAAACGGTTCTTGGTAAGGTTGACATCACGTTATTGTACTCACTGGTTCTGTCTGTGTTAGTAGAGATAGCAAATTAGCATTGCTTCTCCAGATATATTCCATTTGAGTGAAAAGACAGCAGATTCCTCACGTCATTAATCTAATATTTTTGTTCCAGGTATCATATAACTTTAAATGAAGAAAATGCTGAAGAACAACTGGGTAGTAATTTACAGCAGTTCTCTCTACCTTCCTAGCAATCACCCTTCCTTGGAAAATTTCAATCCATTACAATTATTTATGCTGGAGGTTGCATAATTGGCCACATACCTGAATGAGCTGTGGGAAAGAAATTCTATAAACAAAACTGTTTCTCTGTAGTTACTGATTTTCAACACATATACAAAACATCTCCACTGGGTGGGGGCAGGGAGAGAGAGAGAGAGAGAGAGAGAGAGAGAGAGAGAGAGAGAGAGAG
>NW_021604607.1:12067297-12099445 GCF_004785775.1 Grammomys surdaster | reverse complement strand
AGAGAGAGAGAGAGAGAGAGAGAGAGAGAGAGAGAGAGAGAGAGAGACGAGAGAAAGAGAGAGAGACAGAGAGACAGAGAGACAGAGACAGAGAGACAGAGAGACAGAGACACACAGAGAGAGTCCTACATGTCACTAACACATACTTATTCTCTCGTAATAACAAAGTCAGATTTAGGTCATATTTTGTTTTTGAGCTCTAGTCTACAGAAGAGTCTTTCCTCCTCTTTATAGATCATTACACACAACAAATATAATTCAAGGTCAAATGCCAATGTTTATCATATGCTATTTAGTTTTATGATGGGAGTATCATGAAAGAGTTTATTTTATTTGCTCTGGCATTAAAATGTGTCCTTACCCAAGATACTAATAGAAAAATAAAGTTCATTCACAGAAGAGTCTAGCTAGAAGTGAGACTGTCTTCTACAGGGGCCTGTACAGAGAATTCTATAAAGGCTTTAACTTTAATTTTTAAAAATCAGGACAGAGATTTACAATATACATATTTTTGTTGCTCCCTTATTATTCTTTTTTTCTGAACAATAACATCTCTAATGTTTATCAATCCCTGTGACAGATCCACACAATTCCAGTCAGTTTGCCACCCCTCCTGGGGATCTACTGTCTTGCTTCCACCCTTTCATGTACCTTCTGAGATCTTGTTTTCTTTTCCAGATAATGTATCTGTGAAACTATCGAAATTTAATAGTTACCACTGCTGCCCTGAACTGGTAACATTGGACTTCTCACTAGGAGCCAGGGGCATCTGCTGAGCACACTCTTTCCGAGGAACACATAGGTGATCTTTCTAGATAGAATAGGTCTCAGCAGAAGGCATTGTTCTGTTGACTCCAGAACGTTGGACTGGAATGTACAGCAATAAACACATGTATGCAGTATTATTATAAATAAAGACTTGGACTTTTGACATATTATAAAATTTTCTCTGGCATTTGAGTGTTTGTTGACTAGGGTAGATGGATAACTGCTAGAGATGGGTTGATTTCCCCCATTTTATACTAGCCACACAAAACCTTGTATGTGTAGATGATTACATAGCCGTGAAACATGAGAACAAAACAGTTTTCTTCAAAAGTTTATTGAGTTTTAAACAGAAATTAATCATTTATAAACATCTCACTCTATGTCTCCTTTCTTTTTCTTAAAAAATATATATGTATATAGGCATATGTACATATATATATATATATATATATATTTTTTTTTTTTTTTGCATGATAAGTGCACATGCATGTGAAGTGTGTGCCTATGCCTGATAACAAACTTGAGTGTAGTTTCTCAGGTCTTTCTTTGGCCTGAAAATTGCCAAATAAGTTAGTCTGCCTGGCTAGTAATTCACAAGGATCCACTCATTTCTGTTTCCCTAGTAATGTGAGAATAAGCCAAGGTTGGATGCCTGGCCTATTTTTATTTTTATTTAATATATGTTCTAAGAATCAAAATCACCTTCTCATGATTCAGGGAAAGGACTTTATCTACTGGGCTATGGCCCCAGCCCTTGTTTCTTTTCTTTTTAGAGTAAGCAGCTTCATTTCTTAATTTAATTCAGATCTGATTTCACAATGGGGGGGGAGAATATCAGAATGAGAAGGCGAGGGTAATGGAGAGGAGAAGACAAGTCTGTCACATGAGGCCAAATATGATGATGAGATCTGAGATTCCACTCTGTTTTGTGACACTGAGAGAATGTTGTGTAACAGTTACCTGAGATGATAGTCCATCCTGCCCCCCAAAATATTAAGACCCGAGGGACACCCTTAAAACCTGGAAAGTAAACAACTCAAAAGCTTTAGGAAGTCCCTGAAAATGAGCAAATATACTAGGCCACTCCCTGTCCAAGCTTACATAAGCAGTAAAGACTGATGGGAAATACTCTGAGATAAACTGAGTTGCCTAGAAGAAGCAGAAACCAGTTGAGCTGCCTGGAATTGCTCAGACTAACTGAACTATCTGGAAGATACACTCTCTAGTGGCCTACGAGTGTGCAGTTAGCAAGAGATTTCCAGTTTTCATAAGTCATCATCCATGCTGGGGTGGGCTTTCGTGATGCAACTATCTTTGGATCAATTCTCATCTCTTAAGAAATTGCTTGCCCATTCTCTTGTAAGCAAGAGCAATAACTTGCTGCTTCATCACGGTGATTCTGATAGTATCTTAACTTTGTCCTGCCATTGCATCCTTACCCATGGTGAGTAGTAGATGTTTGTTCACATCTACCCAGAAAGAGTGGCACTCAACGGAGAGAAAGGACTGTCTGTCGTCAAAGGAAGAATTAATTAAGAAAGAAGACTAATACCATGTAAGAAAGTAGAAAATGTGCTACAAATGGTTCCACCATCTAGCAAGACTATTACATTGCTGGAAGATAATGGTTTTTAAACATTGTATCACAATAAAACCTACTTCTAAGCCTTACAAAGGCAAGGAACTTTTGTTTTCCCAGCACACTAATATTTCTTACCCAGAATATTAATATATTCAATCAAAGTAATGTTGTGTGGTATATTTGATTGCCTGTCTTTAGTTGTACACAAACTGGCACACAATGACCCCTCACAATATGAAGTTAATGTTTGTTTGAAGATGTGTAAGGTAGAACTTTCAATATCAGAGTCACATTTCATTGAGTGTTGATCTTATGCACACGTGCTTAGGCCCCCATTACTTAGGACTTGATTTTTCCTCTCAGGGGACTTACCCTAGAGAAGATTGATTCTCTCTCATCAGCCACTTAGCTACAGCTCTTCATCTATGGGTGAGGTCTTGATCTATTTCCCCTGTCTCCACTAACCTGTAGACTGGTATTGTTATTATACAGGGCTTGTTTTTACAGTCATATTGTTGAGATTTCGTGACTGTAGTTTTCCTGTCATGCTGTCATGTCTAGAACACAGTATAGTTTCTATTCAGTCTCTCTCTCTCTCTCTCTCTCTCTCTCTCTCTCTCTCTCTGTATGTGTGTGTGTATGTGTGTGTTTTACAACATTCTATTTCATTTTATACTTTAGATTCAGCCACCTTTCTTCATTACGCACTCCTTTCAAGTATCCTGAGTAGAGAACCTGAAAGAGTTGCTCAGAAAACCAGCAATGTTGAATAGAAACATTCTGAATACCTCAACAACGTTCCTGATGCTTAGAATAGGCAGAATTCAACCCTACTTGGCCTTGCACATGGATACTATTATACACTATTCTGTGATTTACAAAATTTCCATGTCCTCTCTACTCTGGTGCATGCCTGCCTGTGTTTAGAAAACAAAATGTTAACGTATTTTATTATGCTCCCAGAGAATCATTGGCATATCTTGACACTTTTTAAATAGATGTTTGACTTGATTTGAATTTTTTTCTAGAGATATCCCATTAAATAATGTTTTATTATGTGAACACAATTTAATTGGCAATATTTTCAAGCTCAGTATATACATGTAAGTTAACTTGTTAGGGTGCTTGTAAATAAAGACTCGATTTGGTCATAACTGAAAAATTTTACCACATATCTCACAAGTGAGTAATAAAAAATAGATATGTTATTTGTAATTTTTTCTGGGTAAATTAAGAAGATATCTTACTGGAGGGTCTTAGTATTGAAAAAGCCTATTTGTTTCACTAATGGCTCTTAAGTTGATCCCTGGTAAGAAAAAAAAAATCTTATCAATACAACTGACATAGTAGACAACTGACAATACTTTGAAACTTATCTAATCTTTATCATTGTAAATCACAGTGAGGAAGAGAATCTGAGAAAGCTGTAGCAGATGACATTTATTTTGTCATTGGAGTGGGAGTCACATGGAAGTAGGAGAAAGAACAATGAGGTGCTACTGTAACAATGTATTGTATGTGCTTTAGGCTCTAAACATCTGAGCCCACAGTAAATTTCTGAGTACTGGGAATGATCACCTTAATAAAGTAGTAGCTGAGCAGGGTATGAGTGTGGATTGAAGTTAAAGAATGCGAATTAGATTTTTGCTTCCACCTCACACATCTTTTTTTTTCTCAAAAAACATTATAAGCAAAACCATACCTGTCTTAGGAAGTTTTAACTGGACATGCATTTCTTAGAAGCAATTGCATTTCTGTAAGTAGCAGCTCAGCCTTTATGAAAAGCAGTCTCAGAAATGGCTCTGAGGGTCCGCTCCTAAAGACTGATCCTATCTGCAGCCACACCTTTAGGGTTTTGAGAGAGGAAGCCTTGGTTGTAAAGATGAAAATGTGAGGGGAAAAATCCAGTAGCTCTTATACGTATAGATGACTATTTTTTAAAGGCAGAAATCTAATGCTATTTGCCCTCTGGGAAAAAATGCACAAAGAAATGGAAAGTGTTGTTTTAATGTGGCATAGAAATTGTTGGAAGCCTAATAAAGTCGAGGGGTTTGGAGAATTTTGATTTTGATGTTCTCTAATGTATATGTGGTTACCAGCAGGGGAGTGTGAAGAGAGACTGGTTGGAACAGGGAAAATTGAATTTGGATCTACATCTTATAACATGAAAGGCATTAATCTACTTTAAATTTCTCTGCAAATTGTGCTGGCATGTATGTATTTGCTTCTATTTAATTCTTTAAGCCAGTTTGCTTTTTTATTCCCTTTGCTAAATTAAATGATCTCTTTTCCTTTCTTGTGACAGGAGAGAAATCAAATGAAACTATAATAAATCCTGACCTTTACTTTTTCTAAACTAATCATAATCTGCTAATTTTTTTGTTTTTCTGTCTTTGTGCTAGGAAAGTTCGGTTTCCATCATTATCTGAAACTGCCTTTCCTTTTCTTACCTTTCTTTTAATGAAACTGCTTTAAGGATTTCACTTCTCAGAAAAATTACGCTCCTGCTGAACCCATTCTGAGTTCTATTGTCGCTATAACTAATTCACCGTTCAACAATACCGACCAGTGGGAGATCAGATGCTAATATCAATTCTTTCTTTTCTGCAAATAAATTTGGTAGCATGCCTTGCTACTCTGCAACCAGGGAGGTAAGAGAAGCCTGATACACTCTTCCAGGATAATTTGTAGATGACAAATAGTTAAACTCTTGGGAATATTAAATAATCTTTAAGTTAGCTGTAAGTACATCACCAGTTCTTCAGATGTCCTGACTTCCTCTCTGCAGCTCTCTAGTTAAACACATTCTTCATCCTTACTTCGAGAGGGATAAAATACTGCATGAGCTCTTACTCTCTGACCATAGGTCTACACTGTAAGGACAAGGTGAGCAACAGAATTTTAGAGTCCTTCCTGAACTTGCCCACCATTACAATAGCTTAAGTGATGATATGTTCAAGATTTCAAACATGAGATTATTGATTGCTACGTCTAAAAACTTGCTCTTTATCACTTTATTTAATTATTTATATGTGTGAGTGTGTGAATGTGTATGTGTTTGTGTGTATATGCATGTGTGCCCTTGTATTCATAAAGGAGCTGGAATTATGGACATTGGTGATTCATCGGATGTGGTGCTCTGATCTGGACTCCTGTCTTCTGACACAGTGGCAAGCACTCTCCATCCTTGATCAAGTACCTCACCTCAATTTATTTACTCATATTTATGACTAAGTAGCTTATGTTAAAAAACATGAAACTTAGATAATATTAAAAGGTGGTTTCTCCCCTACTCATTAGTGTCATGTAATAACAGCTTGTGTTAGTTTTTAGAAAATCAACTGCTTTTGAATTTTTAATATTCAATTAATATTCTTTTTTTCAAACTGCAACGGTGTTGGGGGTTGGTCAAACCACAGAAGGAAAGGAACTAAAGAAAAAGCTAAAGAAATATATATAGACACAGAGACACACATTCACACACATCAGAAATCCTTATATATATTCAAAAGACCTGTAAGGTAAAACAAACAAACAAACAAACAAAACTAACTAACTAACTAAAAAAAAAAAGCTCTGACAAAGCATTGTGAGACAAAAACCTCTAAAAATGCCGTTGAGTTCATCATCATGTTTTGGCCACCTAGTGCAGGACATGGGGGCTGACCTTAAGTGTAACTTGTATATCGAGTGAGACTCCATTGGAGAAAAGCAATACATTTTTGTGAGAAAGTATCTGTTGGAGGTAATATCTGTTTTAGGGACTGGAGGCTGTGTTCATTTCCTCTCTCAGCACTAGAACCACAACTGGTCTGGACCCATGCAGGCTTTGTGCGTGCTGCCTCAATCTCTGTGAGTCCATTTTGTGCATTGGTCTTCATGATTTAGAGGGCCTTATTTTCTTGGTGGTCTCCATTTTACAATCTTTCGGCTTCTTTTAGCATGACAGTAGTATTTGGTTTTCTCCTAGCCCTCTAGCTCATGTATTTTCAGGTTCTATGCAGTGTTGGGCATGGGTTCCATCTCACGGACTTGCCTTAAATCCAATCAGATATTGGTTTGCTTGCTCACAACTTTTGTGACATGCAGGTCACCATTGTAGATCACATTTTTGTAATTGGCCTGGTGTTTGCGTTCTCCTTCAGCAGTGTGGACAACACCTTCTAGAACCATAAACACTCGTCAGTAGGGGTGAAGGCTGTAAGTAGACGTTAGCTCCACTTGCCTATGTTCAGTGAGTTGTGTAGGTATTGTCTTTACTAATATGACCTTAATGTTAGCCTCTGGAGGGCAACCAATAGCCTTGGCAATAGGCTGGCTTATTTAGAGGTTCCCATAGGGCCCCTTTGTCCAGCGATTCAATTATGTATAATTCACTTTCATAACTGGATGCTTCATTTGGTGGTGGGAGATGCTCCAGTGTGGCTCTACTTACCCTGTGTTATTTAGTGATTCCACTTAGATTACCTTCATATAGATGTACATAATTTACGAAGCTTTTACTGTGCTAGAATTCAACACAACTCTTGAAATGACCCTTTAGCTATCCCTCCCCTTATTACCTCCCTCACTCCCCTCTTCTTTCCTCCTCTGCCTCCTCCTCATATGATCCTCCCATTTCTGCATTATCCTTCTATACTACCTATTTTATTCCTACTTCATAGGGAAATAGGTTTCTCCCTTTCAGTTTCTTACTCTATACTTAACTTCCTGATTATACAGGTTGTAGCTTACCTATCTTTGACTTAAGAACTAACACCTACTTATAAGTGAATTCATACTATATTTATCTTTCTGGATCTAGGTTACTTCAATCAGGGTGACTTTTATTCTATCTTTATTTACCTGGAAATTTCATGATGACATTTTTTAACAGCTGAGTAATATTTAACTGTACAAATATACCACATTTTCTTTATCTATCCATTGGTAGACATACCATCTTTTCCCAATTTCTGGCTGATAAGAATAGAACAACAATGTATACAGATAAGCAAGTGTGTCTGTAGTAGAGTGTAGAATCCTTTGAAAAATGTCCAAGAGTGATAAAATTGAATCTATGAGTAGGGCTATTCCCAGCTTTCTGAGGAACCACCATAATGATTACCACAGCAGCTTTACAAGTTTGCAGTTGCACCAGCAATGGTTTGAGTGTTCCCCTTATTCTTCATCCTTACCAACATAAACTGTCATTTATTTAATTGATCTTGACCATTCTGACTAGTGTAAGATGAAATCTCAAAGAAGTTTGATTTGCATTTCCTTGAGAACGAAGGATGTCGAATATTTCCTTAAGTGCTTCTTCACCACTTGTATTTCTTGTTTTGTGAATTCTTTGTTTAGATCTATATCACATTTTAAAATTGGGTTTATTTCTTTTTCTTGATAGCCATTTTTGAATCATTTATTAAATATACTAGATATTAGTCTTCAATCAGATGTATAGTTGGTAAAAAAAATTCACATTCTGTAGCTTACTGCTTTGTCTAAATGATAGATACTCAGACATGTTCTTAAACTCATAAATGTAAACTACTCACTCCACATAGTTTTACTTGCATATCTATGCTTTAAGGGTTGAACATTTGATATTCTATAATCAACTGATGTGGTGTTTCCTGGTGAAAACTATTTCTTTGACTCTCATGTTTCCTTACTCACTCATAGACCTTTGTTGAGAGTTGAGGCATTATGAACCTTCCCCTGTCCACATTAGCATGACTACCTGTGTTGTTTTTATTCACATCATGTTTTGGCAAACATGTTGGTAAAACTTTACAGGTGTGGATTCTGACATTCCCAGGAGACACAGAATCACAGCAAACTGCCTGTTCTCTGACTCTTACCGTCTTTACACCCCCTCTTCCTTAATAAACCTGGAACTTTTGGAGCTGGATATGTATGATGCATATGTTTCTCTTGGGATCAGGGTCTATAACTCTTCACTTGATTGGTTATATTTTTGCATGATTGTCTCAGCCTCTTGCAAAGAGGAGTTTTCCTGATGAGGGATAAAACTACACTTATTTGTAAATTTCATAAACTGAACAAGGGCAACTACAGTAGACATGTTAACACAGACAGAAGAAAGCCCAGGACAACAGCTCAGGAGGTCTCAGTCATACAGAACGAAAACCGAGCAACAAAGGAATGATGAGAGCAAGAGAAATAGTCTTCTCCAGGGAGGAGAACATCAATTGGTTATTCAATACCAAATGACCAGCCCTGAAAACCATGCATATACGTAACAATATATAGATTGAATAGTTTGTCCTTATGTAATTAGGTATAAATACACATATATTTATCACTCTATTTTATACTATCATCTGTCTATCTATCTATCTATCTATCTATCTATCTATCTTCTATTTGTCTATAATCTATCTTTCTAACTATCAAAATTAATGAAAAAGAGTCAGGAGAGATATATGAAGTGGTTTGGAGGGAGGAAATGAAGAGGAAAATGCTATAATTATATCACTTCAGACAATTAAATAAAACAAATAAACAATAAAATAAACAATTAAAAAAGAAAAAAAGTCTTTTAGCAGTAGAATTTGACATTAAAACCCATAATTTCAAAGACGGGTTCTGTTCCTAATTTCGGATCTGAATAATATAGTATAACATATCTAAAGCTTCTACAAAATAATCCAGCTTCAAACCTTAGTTTTATATTCTGTGTTGTGGCAATAAAACTCATTTAAGTTACTGTTACACAGACACAGACACACACACACACACACACACACACACACACACACACCTGATTGCCTCCTTGACAAAGAAATTTTCTTCCACGTTTTTCCTTTGTGAAGTGATTGTAATTCTTGTCTGTTACAATTTTAATTCACTACATGTGAGTTACCCCCAGGGATTCCTATTATGAGTGCTGCTCCAGCAAGGAGACCATTGACTAACTCATAAACCTAATCTTTATGGAATGGGAGTGTAGCAAAAGCTCAACAGTGTCAATTTTTCAACATATACAATTACTCATAACAAGGTTTGGTGTTGGTGCCTCGTGTCTTATTTGAACAATATCAAGATACTAGGAACAGATCTTTAGCAATTTTAGGACAAATTTTAGTTTCAAAAGTTTCCACCTGATCCAATTATACCGTCTAGGAGCAAACTTGTTCCATGTTGAACTTGAATATGGAAAAATAAGCAGAATGGAAGAAGAGCCAATGGCAATATTTTAAAAGCCAAGAAAGTGTGAATCAGACGAAGTAATGCTCAAACAAGGCTTTTCTGGGCTAGTGTTTTATACAAATGCTGTGATATAGTGTTTGCTGTCGTTAGACACTATTTATGCAATGCCAACATTCATTCAAGCACCAAGAACAAATGTTCAGTCTCTGAGTCACTACAGCTTACAACACAAAATTAGCAAATTAACAATGTGTTGTATTAATGAAATTGATATTCACTAAGCTTTGGGTACTTAAGGACCCAATGTTGTCTTTTGTGTCATTTTAAAGGAATAGCAAATGGCAAGGCTAAAGCCATTGTTTACTTGACAGGAGACAGTGTATATTCATGAAATATATTGCAAGACTGAGCCATCCAGGATGATAAATAGTCCAGCATTTAGAGACAAAACAAAAATAAGTTTGAAGCCTGGATGAAGTAGTCAGGCAAGTGACAACTTGGAGTTTCACCTTTGGAGTAATTGTTATATATATATATATGAGCTAAACCATACCATGAACAGGGTAATTGGAAAGTAGACGGTAAGTAGAAATGCTGTTGGAGTTGTTATCTGAGGAACAGGAAATGCAAACAAATGAATAGAGGGGAAGACGAGTGTCAATGGAATATTTGTGAGAAGGGATGACTGATCACGAGGGAGGCAAGTAGACTTTGAACTTTATTATAGATGTTTTATAAATAGTGCTGAACCTTTCAGTGCTTTATAGAGGCCACAGAAATCTCCTTTTTAATGGACCGCTGTATTACATAACACAGAAGCTGCATGTCCTATATATAAACATTGGCTCATATGAAACATTTTAGGCACATTAGTCTGGCAGTGTTTCTCTTATGGCTTTAGAAATGGAACAAAAGACAGCTTGGTGAAGGAACTTTTAAAAAGTCCAGGCATCAGAAGTACAGGCCAAAACAAAGCATGGAAAGAGGAAGGAAGGTGAAATTTCTAAACTGAGCCTCTAAATTTTCAGTTCAAGAAAGCAGAGAGCTAGCTTGTCAGCTTTGTCTGCTAGTTGTATAGGTACTATTCTCTGTCCTTTATACCAGGCTAGTTGAATTCTGACCTGATATTCTTTCTGCTAGAAAATGTATTTTGGGATTTCTCTCTACTCTTTTTATCCTTATGACAAAGAATTTACTCAGTGGTGTTTGTGATGTGCCAACTCCTCCCTCCTGCCCCCGAAGACCAGAGATCTGGTTCTGGTGCTGAAACTACAGCTATCTAAAAGTGGCAGGATGTTTCCTCTTTAGATGTACCATACCTATTGAGATGTACAATGCCATGATTTACGTATGAAATGCACCCCCACTGGCTTATGTGTTAGACACTTGTTCCCCAATTGGTAGCATCATTTTTAGAAGTACTGGAAAATTGAAGACATGAACTAAGATTGGAGGAAGTAGGTCACTGGGGGACATGCCTGTGAGGAGAGTGTCTGTCCCTTCAGCCCTTCCTCCATTGTCTCTGTTCCTGCAGTCTCTTGGTCCTCATGATCTTCAGCCTCACCAGAATCAATCAGTGGAGTCAGGAATAATGAACTTAAATCTCTGAACTGTGAGACAGAGGGTTTTTCCTCACTCTTAGCTGCTATTTTCCCCTTCAGATATTTTGTTAAAAGCTTCACAAAAGTAACTAATAGGTATTATAATTTATCTCCACAAGGTTGAAAGTTCAAGGGTTGTACATCTAATTACCTATGTTGGCATAGGACCTGATTTTATGGGTGCCTTTAAGTCAGCCATTTACTATTTTTATGGCTGAGTTGTCTTATTTGTAAGGTTGGCATAATAAAGCATTTTATACGAACTGAATACTTATGAATGTGGAGTATTTTACATAGGGTCATGAGCATTATCAGTGTTCTTAGCATTCACTACTTACTTGTCACTAATTACTTGAAGAAGGGTCTGATGAGCTGGGAACATGATTTAGAGTCCTCGCTGCTCTTGAAAACAACCCCAACTTAGTTTCCAGGAGCCATATCAGGTGACCACCCATAACTCCAAATCTTAGAGATCTAATACCTGCCCACTTCTAGATTCCTCAGGCACTGGCACAATCATATATATATATATATATATATACAAATAAACAGAAGTAAAAATAAAATAAAGATTTTTGCTAGTGAATGAATGCTGAAAATATTTACTAGTTCGCTTTTATGTGAGTGATTTTGATACTGTATAACTCCAACTGTAGTTTATGATTACACAATAGTAGAGAGTCAAATGAGATTTGTTTTCTCTGTTTTTTAAAATTAATATATTTTGATTATTATAGCTAAAATGACTTGTCAATATCATTTGATTTTTATTTAATGAGGTAGAGCATTCATTTATATTCATTTACATTAAAACTATGGGAGGATATAATTTGATTCCATTCATAAAATATTTGTGAGATCTGTGTGCCATTTAAAAAAAACGTAGAATGGGACTGAGAGTCATTCTTTATTGGAGACATGATTGCTAGTATGTAGTCAATGACACTCTGGATGACCAGACACCCATAAGCATAGGGGCAGCATTAATTGAACTTAGGGAATTATAAACACACACACACACCCCACAACACAACACAAATCAATAAAAAGAGGACATGAATGTGTAAGGAACATAGTGTGTGAGGCAATAGAGTGAGTTGGAGGGTAACAATGTGGAGGATTTTTACTTCAAAAAAAAAATTAAGTGAATTGCAGATGGGCAGGGTGGCACATGCCTTTAATCCCAGCACACGGAAGGCAGAAGCAGGCAGATCTCTATGAGTTCAAGATTAGTTTTGTCTATAGAATGAATTCCAGGATAGCCTTGTCTCAAAAACCAAAACCGAACAAAAGAGTGAATTTTAGTGTCAAAAGCTGTAATGCCAATAACACAATAACACAAAGCATTTAAACTTTGTAAATTCATAGTATTGTATTTTTTAAAATATGTAAAAAAAATCATGACATTTAACTTTGAAAAATAACTACTCTCTCTGTGTGTATGTACACATATAAATACAAACACTTCATTTCCATAGGAGAGGACAGAGTATACACATTTCCAAGTGTTAAAAATTATAGTTAAAAATGTCTTGGATTCAGAAGAAGTTGGTTATTAAATATTAATTTTTGCTTTTTCTTCACAAATAATGTAGCCTCCTGGCTACCAGTAGAAAAGATGATTGCACGTGACTTGTGTCATTTGTGAAAGCTCTGGCTCAAGGTCCAGCAAGATGGCTGGGCTGGTTAAGGGTACTTGTTTTACCACCTGGAAAACTGAATTTGATTTCTGGATTCCATCTAAAGAAGGGGAGAGCGTGTTCCATAAGATTGTTCTCTCACTTCTACATGTCTGCTGTGGTACCTGTGCCTCCCATGCACACCACACACACACACACACACACACACACACACACACACAAAATAAAAATAAAGAAAATTTAAGTTCTAGATCAATCCTTTCTAGTTCCTTTCTTGGTTTTGTGTCTATCACAGTCAGAACATTGAATAAACTATTAATATCACTTCCATTAAAATAAGTAAGAATGAATCTTTTCTTCTATTATGCACTGTCCACTGGTCTACCGTACTCTTGAAATGCATGCACAATTGAGCAGACTGCTTACTTAAGCAGGTCATTACATCTTAAAGAGGGTCATAGATGATCACCTTTCCTGCCTCAGTCCTGTTCAGAATGAAACCAACATCTCTCACTGAGAGTCTTTAGGCACTTGCTGATAAAACAAAACACATAATGACAAGGAAAGCAATGGCGGGGGTGGGGGGATATCACTTACTGATTTCAGTTGGTGCTGAAAAATACATGTGCTCAATGATGCTGCTCTTGCCAGGGACTCTGGAGAGGCAATATGTTTTGGCATCTGCTGCTGGCTTTCAGATGTGTGCAGCCCTTAGGCAACTGGCTAATAGTCAGTAGAAAAGTCAGACTATTTCAGATTACTTGTAAGTGGAAATACATGTAGGAAACAGAAGCAAAGTAATTCTGTCACACAGCTTATAGAGACCCTTGTGGTATCACCCACTGCAGTAGTATTGAAAGACAAATCTACCATTTACCTGGATGGTTCACAAAGATTCCAGTCAAGCAGAAATGAACTACAATGAGCATTTATGTACAGTACAAATAAATACCACATGTTCCATTTACAAGAAGGTTAATAATGAAAAGTAAAGGGCTGCAGGATGTTAACAGTCAGTTAATTTGCTGCTAGCTCTTTGTGTTCAACTTTTTCTATTTGCTTTGTTTCTGTAGATGCTCATTTCAATATCAGTGGTAATGGTTTCAGAGACATGAACTGCAAAGCATGGATCTGCTGAAGAAACTCCTTCTACCTCAAGCTAATAATCCTGTTCAGGGACTATGAGTCAAACTGTGAACAAGAGGCTGTAATGAGTATTTCTTATTACCAAATTCAAACATTTGTGTCATACCTTGAGTTTTCAAATCTACATGTGGGAATTATTAGGATATTGGCTTTATATTGTACCCATGCTCTCTGGTCCCAAATAGAACACGAATTAGTTCCAATAGATCCATATAATAGGTGGAATCCAAACCAGACTACCAGAATTCTTTTAGTTAAGAGTCAAAATTTTATCAGTTACCATAGACTCTATGGCAAAGGAGACAGTGCTAATTTCTGAAAATAAGCTTCTAAATCCTTGTTTCATTTGTTTTGAAATTGGTTGGAATTTCTGAAATAGAATTCACATAATAGAAAGCCAATAAAGGTATAATGTTGAGGTTTAGTACATTTCATTGGTTGAAACCAGAAAGATATTGAAATGAGCATCTACAAAGACAAATCAAATAGAGAAAAGTTGTACACAGAGACCTAGCAGCACATTACGCAGTTATGGGCTATTGCATCATGATGGGAGAACACTTGTAAATGTGGCTCTGAGACATAGAGTCTTTAATTTAGTGACACATTTGATAAAGCTTCCAAGCAAATAATCTCACAAGCTTTTACTAATAGACATCTTTACATAAAAATTCCTGTACTGGGAATAATACTTGAGAAAGTACTCATTTTAGGTAAAATTTGAACAGAGCCCATCCTTCCTTAGGGCAATTTGTTCTGCATTTCTTATCACTTGTCAGAATACCTACATGGGTACAAATTGTAGTAAAAGTTATCATGTTTTATGCAGAGGGGTAATTCTTAAGCTATAAACTAAACACAGAACAACTATATAACATATTTTATAAAAAGTTAAAAATTAAGAAAATACAATTGAATCCTTCAACAAATTATTCTATGTTACAGTTTGAGATGAGTGTTATTATCAGGTAAAAATTGATTTCAAAGTCCCATGAACAGACAAATTAACTTATCTTTTTTCTATTACAACAGGATATATTTTCATCAGTATTAATTTACTTTTACTACATATTATTTTCACTTTAGGATAAATTAAATCGTTGGAAACGGTCTCCAAATGTGTCAATTTTTTTGTCTACTAACATAAAAAAAACACAATATTTAGTAAAGACTAATATACCAATAGTTTAATTACTTTAGAACATCCCTTTGCTCTCAGGATGATCCTGGTATGCATAGAAAACCAATAGCAGGCTTTCAGATGGACTATCGTGCTTCAATTTGGACAACTTTTGAGAACTTAGAGCCTTTCTGTGTTTATAACCCCTGTGTGAATAAGTATAAATTATGATTTGAAAGAAATAAATAAGCTATAAAAAAAGAAAGGTATTTAAGCTGTCCGTGTCTGTTTTCCCTTGTAAAATGATGAGAGTAACCTCATGCATCTGGTGGGTTCTGAAGTTTAAGCAAACAGCTAAGGAGAAGGTTCTCCATGCCCACCCTACTCCTCATTGCCACTTCCACCCCCTTCTGAAGTGCTTGACTAAGAGTTCTACTGTTATAATTCACTGAGGACTTCTGAAAGCCAGCAGTGATTTCAACGTCCTTGGAGGAATCAGGGAGAAGAAGGATAAAATGGAAGAAACTTTAAACACACAAAGACATCATTGAACATTTACTAGTAGTTAAGTTTATGCTTTCAAAAGAATTAATGCTCTTGGTTTAATAAAATAGAAATTGAGTTACTTTTCTCCACATGCCAAATGAACTTTTTTTGTATATATAAATATCATTGGAAGCTATAAGTAAAGTTAAATCTAGTGCTATTAGGCCATCAAACCAGGTTAAATATAAGTTTTTAAAGTATCAATTAAGTATAATGACAATTGTAGATAAGGATCCTTTGCCGTTGCCTAACAAACTTGATTCTTAGATTTGAGATACAGTTCCTATTCTATTCCTGAAAAGGAGCATAAATTATGACAGTTATATTTCTTCATGTATATAAAAGTGTTAATTAAAACAATGAGCTACTGTTGGCAGCACATAGGAACACTTAGTGAAATTATTCTCTGAATACATGTCTTACATTTCTTAATTCAGAGTAAATGGTTTTGCTTACAGTTTTTTCTTCATTATTAAATAAAGTGGTATTTACTCACCATTTACAACTGTTATTGAAATCTGCTTGTTTAACATTTAATTCAGAAATGTAAGATTTTTAAACACATAAATGAGCTGACATTTTAAATTAAGATCTCAAATATTGAAGTCACTGATGTTCAAAGCAAAGTTTAAACATACTGTGAGAGTCAATTATAATTTCTCCTTTTATGGACAGGTATGTGCACTTGTATTAAGTGACCTTTTAATTAAAAAAGAGATATTAGAAAATACATATATTACTAATAAATCAATAGAGAAATATAGTGGGTTTTCCTCAATATTGTTACTTTCTCTGACTCCTCTCTTTCCCTTTCTCTCTGTATGTGTTAATGTTAAATTTGAATTTAAGTCAAATTATTTTCTATTTTTGTATATATGTTTCAAATGTTATGTGTGACATACTTCCACTAAAATACATTTATTAAACCAAAATTTAATCAAATACATTTTATCAGATAATATTATTGTTTAAGCTTTTTCTACATATACACATTGTTCAGATATTTGTAATGCTTACCTAGGAATGTTTGCTATACTTTAAGTTTTCCATGTATGTTTTAGATTAATTTAATATTGTATTCAAAATTTGTTTGTGAAAAGAAAATGAAGTCAATGTTCATTATGGTTGACAAAACCACTTCAGCTACAATTTTAAAACATTTGAAGATTTTTGGTTTAAGGCCGCATCTACTCTTACTGGGAGGAAAACTGATAAATTATTAACATTGAGAATATAAAAACTAAAACTTTGAACGTAAGGTTGAACCACCATAGTCTTAGAACTTGATAGATAGTCTCACAGAAGTGAAATGTAAAACTGAGTCTGTTTTTTATAAGAAATAGCGTTATGAAAGACAATTGAAAAAGAACAAAATTATAGAGAAATGTCATTACTTTTCTAATTTCATCATAATTAAAGTCTTATGTTCCCAATTGATGTGTACACAGTATAAAGAATCTAATTGCTAAGTGAAGTGTATGACGTATGTAACAAATTAAGACAATTTTCAAATGAACATCTGGAAGAGTGTTCATCTCCAATAATTCACAATTCGTTTCAGCAACATGATATTGTAAGCACAAAACTTTCCCTAAGTATAGCATTAAAGTTTAACTCTAAATAGGGTAATGTTTTATGCTATACAGTGATATATTTATCAACTTGAAGAATAAAATAAATTTTAAACAAAAAGTAAAGAAATACAAATGTCCTTTTATTTTCATTTAAGCATCATAATGAAGAACATGTAATTTGAGTTATGTTACTCCCTAGGAATATTTACAATTAGTATTAGAAAGGCTTCACATGTATGGCAAAACCTATAGAAAAATTTTTATAATTATGAAAAACAGTAAGAACAGTCAATGATATTTACTGTAAGGCTAAATACAATGATAGCTAAGTGAGACCCCAGCAAGTTATTGTAAGCAATTTCAATGAATCTCATGTTTCACTCACAGTATACTTGAACAGCTTGCATGACCTGACTACTGTCACCAATGCTGTGGTCAAATGGAAGTTAACATGTCTCTTTGGCACATCATTTCATTTGAATACGTACCAAGTAGGAAAATTGTTGGGTCATACAATTGTTCTATATCAAAATTTCAAAGAACTACATTACTCTTCCTGATAGTGGCTGTGTTAGTTTTCATTCTTACTAAGAATGTTCAGTAATTCTCTTTTTTCCTCTGCTTCTTTCCTGGCACTAGTTATCTTCTGTGATATTAATAAAAACTACTCTCATTGGTGGTCCTCTCATTGACGTCTCACTGCAGTTTATATTCTTCTCCTTAGTACTGGCAAGATAGAAGTGCAAATTATGTCAGCCATTTTTTATATACTTTTCTGTCGTGTGTGTGTGTGTGTGTGTGTGTGTGTGTGTGTGTGTTTGGAAATATCTATCTAGTTGTATTGTGTTTTAAAGTAAGTTACTAGATTTAAAGCTTTTCCTATTGTATTCTCCAACTTGTTTTATATTCTGGATTTCAACACTTTGTGAGTCCAACTATTGAAAACTTTCTATTCTGTTTTCTATGATAGCTCTTATCCGATGATTGCTCTGTTTACTGCAAAGAATTTTTGACTACAGAGAATCACATTTGCCTGTGTCTTTTTGCCTTATGTTTTCATGAGGTCTTTAAAATGTCCTGGTCATCTTAACATTCTGAAGTGCTTCCTGTGTGCTTTGTACTTACAACAAGAATTCTGCCATCTTCAAGTGAGGACAAAGACCTTCTCCCAGAATTGATCTTTTGCCTTCTGAATGTTGAATTTTCCAACATTCAGAAGTGTGTGAAACACATACCATGTCAGTCATTCTGGTTTTAACAATTTTTTTTTACAGCTGCTCCAAGGAACTTGTTTGTGGTCTTGTCTATGCTCTTTATCTGTCTGCAAACTGCCCTGTTTTCCTCTCCTGTATGTACAGAGGTTCAGCTTAATCACCATCTTTCCCACCTTTATCAAGATGTCTATGAACTATGTCTCAGTTTTACTTTTTAGGGTTCAAGTATGCTTCGATTGTTATGCTGCTTTCCAATCTGGTTATATAATTCATGTCACCATGTTGCAGTATTAATTTTATTATTTTCTCACTAGAGTCTGGCCTACCCTTTTATTTTGTTTTAAACTTCTTGTATTTATGCTTATGATTTTTGGCTTCAAATTAGTTTTAAATACATAAAATATGTTATGGGGTGTCTATTCTGGAACAGTTTACATAAGTTATAAGGTATAGAAATACAGAGTCCAGAAGAAAATGATGTGGCAAAGCCAAATTTCTCTAATGTCACTGAGCCAAGTTTTTAATTAGTGATTAAATTTCATAGTATTAGTCATGACATTTTTTTAAAAATTTTTCTTACAGTATTTGGTTGTATTTATTAGTTTATTAGTTTTTAATAATTTACATATATATACATACATAATATATATATATATATATATATATATATATATATATATATATATAATTATTCTTATCTTATCAATGTCTGCACTTCATGTCTGTATTTATATTCTATGCTGATTTCATGACATATTTAGAATTCTTTTAGTTTTATAAAGTCACCACATTATGCATGTTTTTCTTTTTGTATAATATGGTTCTTGTAAATTTAGAAATGATAGCAATTTATTCTATGTTTTTCTTTACAGATGTAAATTAACAAGTGCTTGGAGATACCTACATGGCATTCCTACTAAGTGAATTGTATTTTTAATCAGTGATTCTACATTCATCAAAAATAGATTTATTCAGCAGTTATTGGGTAGATTTAAAGGGAGGCTGGAGAACAGAATTCAGAACACAGGCAAAAATTAAGGGAAGCTCTCCAGTTAGACACACAGAACTGTAACAAAGAAGTTGTCTACTTAGCATTCTGATGCTCAGTATCCACAGTAACTGGAGATCTCTGTTTTTGATGCCATCACACAGAGCTGTGCTCTCTGTTGGCTTATTGCTTCTTACTCAATGTCTCAGTCAAATATATATATAATTGGCTGAATTCGAAAATTTGCCTGCCCCCTTTTTTTCAGGGTGTAGCAAGAATACTAACAACTCACAATTTGTATTTGTTTTGTGATATTTGAGGTTATAAGCTGTCTTGTGATGACACTAGATGATTGCTGTAAGTGGGTCTCTAGAGGTTGGGTGGATGGCTCAGTTTATATCATGTTTAGTGCAGGAGGAAAGAATGAGGGACAAAGAGAAAGACGAGCTGGAAGAGAGATAGGCAGATCCCTGGAACACACTGGCTAGAAAAAAAATCCCTGGAATTTGATTATTTGCGTAGTTAGTTCAAATAACAAATACTATTGATAGTTCTTGTTAGTAATAGGAAAGGACCACTCACCAAATAATAGTGGAGAGACTATTATCAACTTGGAAAAATAAGTTAGATCTTTATTTCAGAAAACCAGTATTGTAAGGCTGAGAAAATTATTATTATTTTTTGGCTGAGAGAATTAAATTTCAGATAAGTTGAACATCTAAATGTTTTTGAATAGCCCCATCTTTATAACTGGTTTGGGCTGAATTGTGTCCACTATGTGTTTAGAGAAGCATCAACACATAAATTGATTATATTAGAATATTTTGCTTTAGAAGGTAGAAACAGTTAAAGAGAGCATGATTGATCAAACATGGTCTTTGTGTGGGGACTATCTAGAGTTAGGGGAAAGAGCAGCAGAAGACAGGAATGGGGGGAGAGGGAGGCGAGGGAAGGAGAAGAGAAAGAGGCAAGGTATTTCTATGCACTTGGCTCAAGGCAAGGCCATGTGAGATGGGCAACCTTCAGCTAAAAATTCTCACAAGAAACAGATATGCTGGAATCTGGATCTTGGAGATTCAGAGTCCAGAATTGTGAGAACTACATTTTTGCAACTTAAGCCACCCAGCCTAAGGCATTTTGTTACAGCAACTTGAGCTGACTAATACAGAAATGTTAAAGATGAGAATAGTTACCAAACACACAAAAAAAACCTGGAAGCCAAAAGTTAGGAAGCTCTATGGATTTGATTTACCTGCAGCATACAACTATAAAGTTTCTGTGTCATGGAAATTTCCATAACACAGATAAAATGAGAACATGGGGACATTATTTATTTGATGGAGGTTTTCAAATAATCAAGAAAATAAAGCATTCAATAAGAAAGTAGACAGACATAAGCAGAAAATTTGCTGAAGTTCATAGGACTAAAAAACACAAGAAAGTGGCTTAATGTCATTAGTGACCAACATAATACATAAGGGAATAATGAGCTGATCTGTTTATATTGAATTAGTGAAAAAGAAGGAACTGTGGTAGCTGGTATTAGATACAACAGGAAAAATGCTTATGTATCAAGAATCAGCCACATTCGGTAAGAAATATGTCTGTTACTATTAAAAACATACCTCTTGTTTTTTATGAAATACTAGATTGCATAACAGTGATGCTTTTATGCAATATAAATTGAATATATTATATTTTATATATATCACATTATATATCTCTATTTCTCTCTATATATAAATATATATTTATGTATCACACACGCATATATATATATATATATATATATATATATATATCTCACATAATAGATTGGAACAAATTTTGCAATGAAAACATTTGAAAAGTCTTTAAATATATTTTCAAGGAGCATAGACTTATTACAAAAATAGTTTCATCCCTACATGAGTTACTCTGGAGTCATGGAAATAATAACAGTTTTCTTTGTAGTGTTAAGAGGATGGTTCAGTAAGAATTGCTAAGCATCACAGTAATTTACAGGTGCATTCTGGATATACTGCCATGCACACATGTGCATACAAAATCACAAATCAACAAAAATGGAGAAAACCAAGAACAGAAAAATACATGTAAAATTCTTGATAACATTTATGTTAGAGGCAGAAACAGATGGTGAAAAGAATATTCTTCATTTACTAAAACTTACTACAATTGAATTTCATACTTTGTTTTTGGAGGGATTTATGGGTTTTTAAGACAAGGTCTCACTATGTATCCCAGGGTAGCCCAGCCTCTACCACCTGAATGCTACAATTCCAGTGGTGTTATACTCCCTCCAGCCCCACTAACACAATTAAAAACACTAAATTAGCACATAGCCTGCAGAGAGAGAGAGAGAGAGAGAGAGAGAGAGAGAGAGAGAGAGAGAGAGTGAGAGAGAGAGGGAGAGAGAGAGATCTTTCACATGTGGAGAAGAGAAGAATAGTCTATTACAGCACACAAAGACAAACAGACAAAAGGAAAATTCTGATATCACATTTGGGGGCTGTGAAACAAGAAGAGCTTAGGTGCATTATTAGATACTTGTAAGAAGAAACCATACAAAACAAAACAATATCCAACTTTTACTCACTGATGAAAAATCATGTAGGTGATTTTGTCCATGTCCATGTCTTCATATAATTTATACATATTTTATGAAAGATGTTTTTCCTCAAATGTGTCTACAAACCTTGCCAACAAGTACCGATTTTGTTGTTGTTTCCTGTGGGTTTCCCTCCTGGGGACCTCTCTGCTGATGTTTGAGTATATAGCATAGGGGCACAGTGCATTATTTATAAGAGAAGGACCTCAACCTCAAAATAGACTGATTTTATAGTTAAATACTGCAATAAGAGTTCTGGGAATAAGGGAGACACCCCAGAGTCTCCTAAGTATCTTTACAGCGCATTGTTTTATGTGTTAAGAATATTTTGGGAGCTTTGCCAACACCCATTGGTAGAAGCCAATTAACAATGAATGGATATAGTCAATAGCAATGCTGTTATGTGAGCAAACAGAACAAATCTCACTATGGCTAATGCCAGGCTGCATCTCTTCTGATAAAATACATGTCTTGATTAAACTTTCATGTGTTATAGATCATGTGGGCTTTTGAGGGGGCACTGTAATGCTTCAGAGTAGAAAACCTTAAAATGGCATGCTAGTCAGTTGGGAGACAGTAGATCAATAACAGGTCCGTGACAGACAAGGAGCCTTCAGACAAGGGCAGCATATTAACCTTAAGTGTGTGTTCACTCAAATTTATAAATCTAGATGAAATCAATTCCCGTCCAGACCCTTAATTATACCCCAATAGCGGGAAATCATAAATATAGTTTTAAGACCTTGAATTGGACATTGCAATGGTCTAAATTTAATTCAGCATAGCCTTTATTGCATCCTAAGTGACACAGTAACAAATAAAGACAGAGTGGCTGATATATTCTTTTTACAGTGTTCTCTGTTAGTTATATTAACACATTAAAATTTCAGCTTTTTGTCATTTCTTTTACAAGGGTATCTTTTAAATTCATTTCTTCTAAATTTAGATATAATTTACATACCATAATGCTCATCTTTTTGATGATGTTTAATATGTTGACAACATTGTGTGGTTACCATGAAGTAATTCCGAAAGACTCCACCATCTCAATAAGAAATCCCATATACACTAGGATCTACAGCCCATTAACTCTGATCCCTCACTAACCCCAGGCAAACAGTAAACAAAATTATGTAGGTAAATCTTTGTTTATTTTGTATACTTGTATTTCATAGGATTGCGTAAATGTGGTCTGACTTCCTTTCAAATTCATATAAAACCCTGAGCTGTAGGAGTAATCAGTACTTTAGTTTTTCTATGGTTGAATAATAATACTCCATTGATGAGTAGACCATTTGCTTATGCTATTTTAACTGATGCACATTGAGTCCCCCTGCTCCCTTCCACTTTTTGGCTAGTAGGATTAATGTTAAAACAAACACTTGTGTAGATAGACACTTTTACTTGACATGTGTTTAGAAGGAAAGTCTTGGGTAATATAGTGTATACTACTTCACTCTGCTTCTTTCCTCTCTCTGTCTCTTTTCTCTCTGTCTCTCTCTGTGTCTCTGTTTCTGTCTCTGTCTCTCTGCCCCCTCCCCCTGTTCTATAGCTTGAACTTGAGGCCTGATGACCATCGGGTGAGGACTCTGACCCTTATCATACCCATCCTTCCCAAAGACAGTTTTAAACTATGGCTCCACTGCACATTCCATAGGCAAAGTTTAAGGCTGTGCCCTCCCCAATCCTTTCTAAGTCAGTTACTACCTTCTTTTTTTATTGTATCCGTCTTGTTTTCCACTATTTGATACAATAGAAATCCAGTTAACTCATTAGAATCCCCACCTCCAGTAGGAACGGACTACTTAATTATCAGTGATTAAAGCTTTATTCTTAGTTATTCATTTTCAGTATGCGTGATAAATTCACTCCTGCTAAATTCATTTTGGATGATTTGTTTTCCTATTTTTTCAAATAACACTATTGAAGGATGAATTTAAGTATGTTTAATGTATAGCTTCTCAAGTCCCACCACTCATCTTTTCGGATCATATGTAAAAACTATTATTCTGAGGAATCATAGAATATTAAAGTCAAGGTATTAATTCTGAATTATGTGGTTTTTCCATGTGACATTTAACAAACTACACAAGTTGTTCTTTGTGTCACTTTTTTAAAAAGTTGGTGAAATATTCAAAGTGTAACACCTTCAAAATGAAGTCACTGTGAGAATGACTGATTGTATTAGTTTCTTTCTGATGTGTTAACTAATTTTCAGAGTCAGTAGATTGAATACAACAGATTGATTTTCATGTATGGTTCTATCAGCATCTTGACTAAAGTCTCACAGAGCTAAAGCCAGAGCTGCATTCCCTTCTATATGAACAGAATCTTCTCTCCTGTCTGTTTTCCAGTTTTAAAAAAATTTCCTGCATCCTTTGGCTCACAGTCCTCTCTGCCTTCCAAGCCAGCAAACATGGGCAGAGTCGTTCTGATACTTTTTATCTTTATTGCCAGAAAAAAAAGACAGAATGAGTGAACAAGAGAGGAAGCTCTGTACTTCTGGGGCTTCAGACTTCGAACACATAAGCTTCAGTCCTCCAAGATGAGGTCTATTTCTCTATGTTCTTACAAAGTCTCATCCTTGATTATCTGCTTGATAGGCAGCATATACTCAAATTCTGGGGATTATAAAGCATATAAGTTTACAGGAACACTATTTTGTTTTTTTCATTTGTTAAGATTTGTTTTTATGTATGTGTATGTTCAAATGTATGTACAAACATTTGGGTGCCTATGGAGGTCAGAAAAGGGCACTGAATCTCTTGGAGCTGTAACTATAGGCAGTCGTGAGGCACCCCATGTGGATTCTGGGAACCAAAGTCTGGTTCTCTGAAAGATTAGTAAGGTCTCTTAACTGCTGATTCATCTCTCCAATCCCCATGGAAGCAGGACTTTGTTCGTGGGAGCTAATGAATGTCTCACGGTAAGCACAGAGTTGGCACAAAATTAATGTTAAATAACTATTAGTTTCTGCTTTACTGTTTAAATGTACATACTTTGGGCGGTCTGGAGAAAGAGGGGGCTTGAGTTTTAAGAGCATCATAGTTTTGGTTCTGAGCAACCGCATCAGAATCACTTGTGTCAGGGGATCCAATACCCTTTTCTAGACTTTACAGGCACCTGTAAATATGTGGTGTATATGCAGACAAGCAAACATATATATGTATACATGAATAAATAAAAATGAGTTTTATGAAAGAGTATGTCAAAAAAGATAATGAAGGATTACCCTTTAAATATATCCAAGGATTAGCAATTGAGTCTTAGAACTCAAAACGAAGACTTAAGATGTGTACATCATGCCTTTTTTTAATACAGCCATTCTTGTAGGAAAGTATGATCATGTGATCTTCTATGCTCCAGGCGAGACCCTCCTCATTGAGCCATTAAAGCATATGTGCTGCTAATCATCATCATTTCTCTTTTTCTGTGTCTGTGCAACCAAGATGTACTAGTGCCATTAGGACAGATGTCATTGTTTTTAATCTAATCCTCACAATCCTTAACAAAACCTGATGGGACATCCAAAATTATTGATGAAAATAACCTTCTATTAATGAAAATCACTTCTCTAACACCTTCTCTTTTGACATATTCTCTGTGACAAAGTTCATTCTCCTTCCAGGTAGGCACATCAGTGTCTGGATCTAAGACTTGAGAACACAAGCATTATAAAGAAGAGATAACCTCATGGTTGCTACATTTCCAGTCTGAAGAATAGGGTTGTGCTAATGTCTACATACACATCCACTCACACACACACACGAGCATACAACACACACATGAATACACACAGGTACAAGGACATACACACACATGGGTACACACAGACACAGACACACATTGACATATATACTACATATACACATGCATATACATGCACACATCATCAAGAATGCATTCAGATTACCAGGTATAACAGTAGAGATTCTCCACTTCATAGTTTCTAGCATTTATGAGGAAAGGGTAGTGTTAAATGTCAATTATTACACAAACAGCAAGAACAGCAACCATTGTCATGAATAGATTTCTGCTCAGAAAGCTCAGATTATACTGGAAAATAAGATGTCTTATTTGGTAGAGGCCAAAGTCAAAGAAAATCATTTTACTCACCATACTGGAAATTCAAACCTTTGCTTTAGAATCCTCTTTTCAGTCGTAAAAACTGCTTTCACACAAAGGAATTCATTATAAAACTAATGTTTACCATTTTTTATCTCTTTTTGTTTCTTTGGTCAAATAATCTTGAACTGCATCCTCTGCCTGAGTGTCAGTCCAAAAAGTTTTCAGTTTGAGGCCACCCCGTCATCAGAGAAATAATTTCTTTGTCAAAAATGCTTACAAGAAAATCTCACTTTTTCTACTTGTGAGGATTGTTTTAATGCCTCTCAAAGCTGGATCAACATTTGCCAATTTCAGAATATGTTCTGGTAGAAATCCAGCTAGAAATATTTTAAGCAAATTCTAATTAAGAATCATTTATTTGGTAATAATCAAACTGTAGCTTGTGAAAGTTAATATTTAATGATGGTGTGATTCATTTATATACCACTATATACACAGAATATATCCTAAAAGGTAAGCACAGAGTATAAGTGTATGTTTAATATTTTGACATGGACTTGGGCATATACACTCTACTTTCTTAGTGGGTAAATGAACTGAGCTGAATATTTACATAGGACATGTCACATCCCAAGGAACTCATTGTTTTATTTTAGTGAGAAGATGCATAGAGCAATGGATAACTTGACACTGATGGACACATCACTCCAGTTCAGGTGCTATTTGTCTCTAACATCGCTGTCTTTAAATGACATTGTTTGTTTCTCCTTTGCTGGCAACTACTAGGAGAGTTAAAGATTTTGAGACACATAGAAGAAAAGGCAATTCCCTGACATACCTTGTATAAGATAGCAAATGTTTCTGCTACACACTAAGTTTCTTGGCTATTTCAATCCAAAGACATAAATCAAAACAATGGAGAAAAATAATGGCAGTGAAATATTTTATTTTAAGAGCTAAACTAAAAGCATAGTGATACAGAGCTTAGAAAGGAGGTGGGTGATCTTTTGTCTATTAATTGTTTTTTTGGTTTTTAATCAATCTATTTTTTAAAAAAAACACATAAATAAAATAATGGGAAAAGGCAAGGGAAAGTTATATACTCTCCAAATGCAAGCAGAAAATACAATTCACATTTAATGTGTTTTTATTTCAGCTCCTCTGACTGTTATTTTTTCACTTGTAATTGTTAATGTTTTCTGCTTTGCGGAACGCTTGGGAGGACAGAGAAGTCCTTTGTTACACATACGTGAATTTATTCTATTTGTCATGTCTTTCTTGCTTCTCTCTTCAGACAGGTGCATATATACATTTACATGCGTCTATCTATGCATGACTACACACTGCATATATACAAACTATGGTTTTTCTGTAATGATGTCCATCTGTTTCAAAGAAAAATTTCTTTCTTGAGGGATAAGGGCTATATGTAACAGTGGGTATAAGTATTTAGAATACAGTTAGGTATTTTTGTGGTCTAGTAAAGAGCTATAAGTATACTTTAGAATCCATAACCTCACTAATCTCAGGTGGTTGGCTAGGTTTCCTGAACCAGGTATAATTACCTTCTTCTTGAGCAGGGGTGATGTCCAGTTATAGAGCTGTTGATTATCCCGTGGAATGAGTACCTCTAAAGCACCTCTAAGACTATGTTGACAGCAAAATTATCACTGTAGTTGTGGTTCATAGTTATCACATATAGTTAGGACAAATAGATGAAGTTGTTACAGTATTCATATGTCAAAGCATTTGTCTTTTAGCATAAACAATTCACTGATTTCTGGTATATTATTTTCATTTTCTGGTATATTATTCTCAATATATGACATTACTTCCTTTAGTACCATATGGTACTAATAAATGTGATGGACCCAACAGTCATTTTCTTCTAATAACTCAAAGGATGCCAGTATATTAGGCAGCATTCTTCTGAAAAGTGGTTGTTATAAATAAATCTTCAAATTAAACTCATCTGAATTACTAATATGAATATAATATACACATAGAATATCTGAATTATGAAGGGGAGAAAATAATTGGTTGGGACAGCTTTCCCTGGCTCTAGCATTCCTTCTTGTCTCCAGTAATATCTGGAACAAACATAATCTAATATTTGGTTTGAAAGCAAACATATTAAACCCATGAAGTGAGGGCTCTTTATCAGTGACTCCTTCCCTGTTCCCTTGTTTGCTTCCTTTCTATTAAACAACCCTTTCTTTTCCTAATCAATCTGCTCATGGGTCTTTATATTTTGACTCTCTTTATAGAATTCTTTCTACCACTTCTTTTAGCTTAATAGTGTCATAGAATAATAACTTATATTGCCACATTTTCTGCTTCTTACCTTCTAGAAATATGCTCAGAAGTACAAATGAAATTTGTGCATTCCATTGATTCATTTGTCTTGAACTATTGGCCAATGTTTTCTTACATATATTATCCCAAAGAGAAATCTTTACTTTGTCAGTTTTGAGGACCAGCAGCATTGACACCAACAGAGAACTTACAAAAATCACAAAGTTGGACCACAGTCCTCAATAGGTGATTGTTAAAGGTTAAAAAACAATCTGGCCTATCCAGAGCTTGCTTCTGAATTCTTTTCCTTAAGTAATGTTCCCGGAAACATAACCCTCAAGGTTTTCTCTGTCACATAACATAAACTGAAACTATATAAGAAGGCATGAACTTCCATTACTTATTTTTTAATGGTTTCTCAAATTATACAAATTGATTGTTTTCATTATCCTTTACTCTCTTACCCTCTCTTATCCCTCTTAACCAACAAGCCTGTTACACGCTTAATGGATATATTATTATTATCATTATTATTGTGTGTGTAGATGCATACACCATGTACAAGGGTGGGTGTGAGTGGGTTGTCTACATGCAAAAGCATGCATCTGAAGGTCAGGAGAAAGCTTTTGTGTATCAATTCTTTTATTCCAATTTTCTGAGACAAGTTCTTTCTCATTGTTCTGCCCTGCTGTATATTTCAGGCTAGTTTTCTTGGGAGCTTCCAGGGAGCTCTTTTGTCTCTGCCTCCTCTCTTGCCTTCGGAGTGTTGAGACTATAGATGCAAACTTGTTTGTATTTTTCAGTTGTTATCTTTGTTTTGGGGATTGAACTTGGATCAACAGGCTTGTATCACCAGTGCTATCTATAATTTAATTTGATTGTTTTATAATCCTTAAATTCTACTTAGATTTGTTTGAATGAGCAGAGGCATGGAGTTATTAACTAGAACACAAGCAACTAACTGACAGCTACATAACAAAGCAAAATAAGAATTCCCAGCTTTGCCAAGTGGTGGATTTTAAGCCATGTCTTTCTGATGGCTCCACAGCAATCCCAGCCTTTCTGATTCATTTATTTTGGACAGCATGATGGTATCCTTTGGAGGGTTAATGCTTTGTGTAACAAAAACATACGCTCTGGTACGGATGACAGTGAGGTCTCTTAAAATTTTCATATTCTTAAAAAAATCACTCAGAAATTAACCACACCCTTGGTCTACATATCTCAATAAACTTTATTCAGTTGGAATATTTATTTCTAAGCTGTGGAGTTTAGGGCATGAAGGGAGGAAAGAATACAGATAACTGACAAGACCTTAGATATATTGGCATATAAAATAGGTATTCAAATAAAATAGATCTAATGCAATGGCACCAGGAAGCAGATCATGTATTCCAGTTCTCTCCCACCCTGCCCACACCCAGAGACAGGTTGAGGCCAGGAGTTCTGACACTACCAGGGTCACAAGTAGGACTCGTTCCCCTGCCCTAATACCTGGCCTAATTGGGACCCCACCACAGGGCCTATAGAACTTGGGACCTCCCACCCTGGTGGAGATATGCCTTCCCTTCTTGTCTGCAAGTGAGCCTGGGAGCTAATCATATACTCCAGCACCCCGGCCACGCCCCTCATACCTTGCCCACACTCAGAGCTTGACTCCCAGAAGTTCTAACACAACCAAGCTCACAGGTGGTCCATCATAGCCAGGCTCACAGTCAAGTGCTCCAGACCCCCTCTCACACCCAGAGACAGCCTGACCCAAGGAGGTCCGTCATAACCAGGCTCATAGGAGGAACAGCCTCCAGTTAGAGACAGCAAGACCAGTTAATATCAGAGATAACCAGATGGTAAGATGCAAGTGAAAAAATATAAGCAACAGAAACCAGTGCCACTTGGAACCTTCAGAACCCAGTTCTCCCAGCACAGCAACACAAACTTGGATTCTCTAACACACCAGAAAAGCAATATTCTGATCTAAAAAAATCAATCTCATGATGATGATAGAGCACTTTAAGAAGGACATAAGTAACTCCCTTAAAGAAATACAAGACATCATAAGTAACCAAGTAGATATCCTTAAAGAGGAACACATAAATCCCTTAAAGAAATACAGGAAAATACAAACAGGTGACGGAATTGAACAAAACTGTCCAGGACCTAAAATGAAAAAAGAAACAATAAAGAAAGCACAAAGGGAGACAACCCTGGAGATGGGAAACCTGGGAAAATTACAGATGGAAGCATCACCAAAAGATACAAGAGATAGAAGAGAGAATGTCAAGTGTAGAAGATATCATAGAAGATATTCACACATAAGTCAAAGAAAACACAAAGTATAAAAAGCTCCTTACCCAAAACATCCAGGAAATTCGAGACACAATAAGAAGACCAAACCTAAGAATAATAGGTGTAGAAGAGAGGGAAGATTCCAAACTCAAAGGGCCTGCAATCATCTTCAACAATGTCATAGAAAAAAAAAAAAACAACTTCTCTAACTTAAAGAAAGAGATGCCCATAAAGGTACAAGAAGCCTGCAGAACAACAAATAGATTGAACCAGAAAATAAATTCCTCCAGTCACACAATAAAAAAAACTCCAAACGCACAGATCAAAGAAAGAATCTTAAAAACAGTAGGGGAAAAAGTCAAGTAATATACGACGGCAGACCTTTCAGAATTATATTATACTTCTCAACAGAGACTCTAAAAGGCCAGAAGATCTTGGACAGATGTCATGCAGACCATAAGAGAATGCAAATGCCAGCCTAGGCTACTATACTCAGCAAAACTCTCA
The DNA here is from genome assembly GCF_004785775.1 of Grammomys surdaster. Taxonomy (NCBI): domain Eukaryota; kingdom Metazoa; phylum Chordata; class Mammalia; order Rodentia; family Muridae; genus Grammomys; species Grammomys surdaster. Next base: position 12,068,344 of record NW_021604607.1, on the reverse strand, counting down.
ATCACCATAGATGGAGAAATGAAGATATTCCATGGCAAAACTAAATTTAGACAATATCTTTCCACCAAACCAACCCTACAGAGGATAACAGAAGGAAAATTCTAACACAAGGAGGGAAACTGCATCCTAGAAAAACAAAAAAATTAATCTACTCAAAAAAAAAAAACTAAAGAAGAGAACCATAGAAATATAATGCCTAACAGTAAGCAACAATTATTGGTCTTTAATATTTCTTAACATCAATGGATTAAATTCCCCCCCAAAACATAGGCTAACAGACTGGATATGTAGACAAGAAGAAGCATTTTGTTGCATACAGGAAACAAAGCTTAGTGAATAAAGACAGACACTACATTAGATTAAAAGGCTGGGAAAAATTTTTTCCAAGCAAATGGTTTCAAGAAACGAGCTGGAGTAGCCATTCTACTATTCAATAAAATATACTTTCTCCAAAAAGTTATCACAAAATATGGGGAAAGAAATTTCATACTTATCAAAGGAAAATTCACCAAAGTTACCTCTCAATTCAGAACATCTATGCTCTAAGTGCAAGAAAACCCACACTTGTAAAAAAAAACATTACTAAAGTTCAAAACACACAATGAACATCTCACAATAATGACTTCAACACCCCACTTTCACCAATGGACAGATCATGGAAATAGAAACTAAACAGAGACACAGTGAAACTAACAGAAGTTATGAAACAAATGGATTTAGCAGATATCAATAGAACATTTTATCCCAAAACAAAAGAATATACCTTCTTCTCAGCACCTCATGATACCTTCTCCCAAACTGACCATATAATTGGACACAAAACAAACCTCAGCAGAGAACGAAGAGTGAAAAAATCCCACACATTCTATCAGATTACCAGGGACTAAGACTGGTTTTCAATAACAACAAAAACAACAGAAAGCCCCCATACATGTGGAAGCTGAACAACTCTCTACTCAATGGTAATTTGTTCAGGGAAGAAAGAAAAAGAAAGAAAGAAAGAGAGAGAGAGAGAGAGAGAGAGAGAGAGAGAGAGAGAGAGAGAGA
>NW_021604607.1:12056919-12067287 GCF_004785775.1 Grammomys surdaster | reverse complement strand
AGAGAGAGAGAGAGAGAGAGAGAGAGAGAGAGAGAGAGAGAGAGAGACATTAAAGCCTTTCTAGAATTTAATGAAAATGAAGAAAATGAAGGCTCAGCATACCAAAACGACATATGAGACAGAATGTAAGTGATGCTACGATGAAAACTCATAGCTCTGGCTGCCTTCATAAGAAATTGGAGAGGTCATACACTAGCAGCTAAACAGCACATCTGAAAGCCCTAGAACAGAAAAAATAAAACACACCCAAGAGGAAAACAGGGCAGGAAATAGTCAAAATCAACCAAATAGAAACAAAGAGAAAGATACAAAGAATCAACAAAATCAAAAGCTGATTCTTTGAGAAAACCAATAAGATAGATAAATTCCTAGCCAAACTAAGTAAAGGGAACAGAGACAGTATCCAAGTGAACGAAATCAGAAATAAAAAGAAAGATATGACAACAGAAACTGAGGAAATTTGAAAAATCATCAGATCCTACTACAGAAACCTATACTCAACAAAATTGGGAAATCCAAATGAAATGTATGATTTTTCTAGACAGATACAAGTTACCAAAGACTAAAACCATCTGGCACTAAAACCATCTGGTCCTGGGCTTTTTTTGGTTGGGGGACTTTTAATGACTGCTTCTATTTTCTTTGGGATATTGGACTGCTTAGATAATTTATCTTGTCCTGATTTACCTTCAAAGAAGACCTAATACCAATACTTCTCAAACTATTCCATAAAATAGAAACGGAAGAAACAATATCTAATTAGTTTTCTGAAGCCACACTTAAGCTGATACCTAAACCACACAAAGACCCAACAAAAAGGAGAACTTCAGACCAATTTCACTTATGAATATCTATATATGCAAAAAATACTCAACAAAATTCTAGTAAACTGAAACTATGTAAACAACAAATCAATCATTCACCACAATAAGTAGCCTCATCCCAGGGGTACTGGGGTGATTATATATATGGAAATCCATCAATGTAATCCACAATATAAACAAACTCAAAGACAAAAATTACATGATCATTTCATTAGATGATGAAAAAGCTTTTGACAAAATACAATACCCCTTCATGCTAAAAGTCTTGGAAATACCAGGAATTCAAGACACATATTTAAACATCATAAAAGTAATATACAGAAAACTAATAGCCAACATCAAATTAAATGGAGAGATACTTGAAGTAATCTTATTAAAATTAGGAACAAGACAAGGATGCCCACTCTCTCCCTATTTATTCAATATAGTAAAATATGTTCTAGCTAGAGCAATTAGACAACAAAAGAAGGTCAAAGGTATACAAGTTGGAAAGGAAGAAGTCATACTGTCACAATTTATAGATGCTATGATAGTATACACAAAAGACCCCAAAAATTCTGCTCAAGAATTTCTAGAGCTGGTAAACAACATCAGCAAAGTAACTGGATATGTAATTAATTCAAACAAATCTGTAGTCTTTCTCAACACAAAGGATAAATGGGTGAGAAAGAAATTAGGGAAACAACCCCACTCCAGTCACAAATAATATACCTTGGTGTAACTCCACGAAGCAAGTGAAAAATCTGTACTACAAAAATTTCAAGTATCTGAAGAAAGAAATCAGAGATCTTAGAAGGTGGAAAGATCTCCTATGCTCATCAGTCAGTAGGGTTAACATAGTAAAAATGGCCACCCTACCAAAAGCAATCTATAGATCCAATGCAATCCCCATCGAAATACCAACTCAATTCTTCAGAGATAGATAAAGCAATTCTCAACTTCATCTAAAATAACAACAAAAAATAGCATAAACATTTCTCAACAATAAAAGAACTTCTAGGGTAATCACCATCCCTGACCTCAAGTTGTACTACAGAGCAATAGTGATAAAAACTGTATGGTATTGGTACAAAGACAGACAGGTAGATCAATGGAATACAATTGAAGACCCAGAAATAAACCCACATACCTATGGTCACTTGATCTTTGACAAAGAAGCCAAAACTGTCCACTGGAAAAAAGAAAGCATTTTCAACAAATAGTACTGGTTCAACTGATGGCGTCCTAGTACAAGAACAAAAATTGGCCCATTTTTATCTCCTTGTACAAAGCTCAAATTCACATGGATTAAGGAATTCCACATAAAACCAGATACAGTGAATCTAATAGGAGACAAAGTGGGAAAGAGTCTCAAATACATGAGCGCAGGGGGAAATTTCCTGAACAAAACAGCAACAGCTCAGACTCTAAGATCTACAAATGACAAGTGGGACCTCATAAGTTGAAAGACTCTTGAATGGCAAAGGACACTGTCAATAAATAAAACAGCAACATATCAGGATAAGATTTTTACCAACCCTACATCCTATAAAGAGCTAATATCTAAAATAGAACTCAAGAAATTAGAATCCAGAGAACTAAATAACCCTATAAAAAGTGGGTTACAGTGCTAATCAAAGAATTCTCTCTTTTATTTTGGCCTTTAATTTTATTTTTTATTTATTAAATTTTAATTTTTATCAGATATTTTTGTTTATTTACATTTCACATGTTATCCCTCTTTCCAGATTACTTTCCAACCCCTCCTTCTGTCTACCCCCTCCTCTTCCTCCACCCACTTCTGCCCCATCCCCTAGAATTCCCCTATACTGGGGCACCAAACCTTCACAGAGCCAAGGGCCTCCCCTGCCTTTGATACCAGACAGGGCCATCCTTTGCTACATATGCAGCTGGATTCATGGGCCCCACCATGTGTGTTCTTTGGTTGGTGCTTTAGTCCCTGGGAGCTCTGGGGAATCTGGTTGGTTGATATTGCTGTTCTTTTTATGGGGTTGCAAACTCCATCAGTTCTTTCAGTCTTTCCCCTAACTCATACTTTGGAGTCCCCCTGCTCAGTTTGATGACTGGCTCTAAGCATCTGCATCTGTGGTAAGGCTCTGGCTGAGCCCCTCAGGAGACATTCATATCAGGCTTCTGACAAGAAGTACTTCTTGGTATCAGCAATAGTGTCTGGGTTTGGTGGTTGCATATGGGATGGATCCCCAGGTGGGGGAGTCTTTGGATAGACTTTCCTTCAATCTCTGATCTACTTCTTGTCCCTGTATTTCCTTTAGACAGGAGCAATTCTGGGTTAAAATTTTGAGGAGTATAGGTGGCCCCATCCCTCAATCAAGGGCTGTGACTAACCTCTGGATACGGTCTCTACACATTCTCTCTCCCCTTTGTCGAATATTTCAGCTAATGTCATCCCTGTTGGGTCCTGGAAGCCTCTTGCTTTTCTGGCCTCTTGGACTTGCTGGTGGCTACCCTCAGTTCTTCATCCCTCATTGCTACATACCTCTTTTCAATTTCCTGACCCTTTGTACATCTGTCTCCTCCCACACCTGATCCTGCCTTTCCATTTTTTTCTCTCCCCTTCCTCTCTTCCTCCCAAGTCCCACCCACCCTCTACCTCCAGTGATTATTTTGTTCCCTCTTCTAAGTAGGACTGAGGTATCCACACTTTGGTCTTCCTTTGTAAGGATAATAGGCATAAAATTGAACAAAAACTTCTCAACTGAGAAATCTCCAATGTCAGAGACGCACCTAAAGAAATGTTCAACATCCTTAGTCATCAGGGAACAGGATATCAAAATGACCCTGATTCCACCTCAAACCAATGAGAATGGCTAAGATAAAAAATTTCAAGGGACAACAGATACTCAAAAGGATGTGGAGAAAACGTAACACTCCTGCATTACTGGTAGGATTGCAAGCTGGTACAACTACTTTGAAAGTCAATCTGGTGTTTCCTCAAAAAATTTAAAACTTAAAATTTAAAATTTAAAATTTAAAAAATTTAAAATTTAAAACCTGAAGAACCAGCTATACCACTACTGAACATATCCCCAAAAGATGCTCCAACATATAATAAGGACCCATGCTCCACTATGTTCATAGCAGCCTTACAATATCCAGAAGCTAGAAACAACTCAGATGTCCCTCAACAGAAGAATGGATATAGAAAATGCCGTACATTTACACAATGGAATATTACTCACCAATTAAAATAGACAACTTCTTAAAATTTTGCAGGCAAATAGATGGAATTAGAAAATATCATCCTGAGTATGATAACCCAGACCAAAAAGAACACACATGATATGTAGTCACTGATAAGGGTATGTTAATCTAATAGTTCAGAATACCCATAATACAACTCACAGACCATATGAAGCTTAGCAATAAGAAAGACCTAAGTGTGAGTGCTTTAATTCTACTTAGAAGAGGGAACAAAGTAATCACATAGAGGGTAGAAAGAAGGAGGGATCTAGGAGAAAGAGGAGAACGGGAAGAAAAAAGGGAGGAGAATCATTTATTGGAAGAGACGGGAGGGAAATCCAGTGAGCAGGAGAATAAATATAAATGTGTAGCAATGGGTGTGGGGAATGGGAGTAACCACTAGAAAGATGGCAGGGAAGCGAGAGGCTCCCAGGACCCACCAGAGTTGACAATAGCCAAAATACTCATTAGAGGGGAGATAGAACCTGAAGAGACTACCTCCAGTAGATAAGCATGGCTCTTACTTGAGGAATGGGACCACCCACCCATCTCAAAAAATTTTAATCCAGAATTGTTCTTTCTAAAGGACATGTAGGGACAAAAACAGGAGCAGAAACTGAAGGAAATGCCATTCATAGACTGCTCCACCTTGGGATCTATCTCATCCTTAGACACCAAACCCTGACACTATTGCTGATGCCAACATGTGCTGGCAGACAGAAACATAGTATGGCGGTCCTCTGAGAGGCTCTGCTAGCACTTGACTAAGACATAAGCAGATACTCACAGCAAAGCATTAGACTGAGCCAGGATACCCCAATGGAAGAGATTCTGGAGTGACTGGAGGAGCTGAAGGAGATTACAACTCCATAGGAAGAACAATATCAATTAACCAGATCCCTCAGAGCTCCCAAGGACTAAACCACCAACCAAAGAATATACATGGATGGGTCCGTGGCTCCAGCATTTTATATAGCAGAGGACTGACTTATCTGGCATCGGTGAGAGGGGAGGCTCTTGGTCCTGTGGAGACCTGTTGTCCCAGTGTACGGAGGTGCTAGAGGGGTAAAGTGGAAGTGGGTGGGTTGGTGGAGAAATACTCTCCTAGAGGCAAAAGGGTGGGGAATGGCATGGGGGTGAGCAGAGGGGAGACTGGGAAGGGTAACAACATTTGAAATGTAAATAAATAAAATAATCAGTTAATAAAAACCAAATGCTTGTTTATAAGTCATAAACAAGATAATTTAAAAATAATTCTTTTCTATCTACATACTAATGATATGGATTTGTTTGTTTATTTTTAAATAAAGAACTAAATATTGACTGAATATTTGAGACTGTAAGATATCATCTTCAATGGATTTTAGAGTAGATTAATACTTCAATTTTATAACTATCAATACTCTATGTGTACAAAATTGCAGAAATAAGTTTATGGTCTATTGAGATATTATTTAGAACTTTTGTGCTAATCCTAAGCCAAATTTATATGATGACTCAATGATTTTTCCATGTATATCAAAGCTTTCATTCATTGCTGATTAAGAGTGTGCCTACTAAGTGTTAGATACATGGATAGATAAATAACAAAAGCACATGCAAATGTTCTTACTCAGAGGGGGATAATAGAGAAGAATACTGTTATGGTAAATTCAAATAGCGAAGAAGGACCAACAAGAGGGTGTATTATTTAAGTGTTAGAAGTGAAGATGAAAATCTTTCTAAGCAGTGTGTCTGGATTTATAAACAGAGGGAGAGCAGATGCACGGTAATGGTGGACACTAAAAATGTCTGAAAGTCTTTGCCTTATAAATTAATATAAACATAAAACTACACAAGTTTACATTTCAATATGTCTTCGAATTACAAAAGATAGAATTTCTATAATCAACAGAAATCAACTCTGCTAATGTGAGCAAAGGCAACTTCCTGAAGAGTTAAGTGTATGTTCACAGTTTCTATACTTAAAGGGAAAAGACAGTATTAACTTAAATAGGGGCAAGAGCCAGGCATATGTGTGGATTGAGGGATTAGGTCTAGCTGAACAGTCTCAGTATGGAAACACCATTAGAATATAGCTAGAATCTTTTAGCTGCAGAGAAAGGGCAAGTCATTGACAATTTTAAAAATAAATGTGTCAAGTTGAGGGTCCTGGCCAGGTCCTATCAATGAGCATGGTATTAAAGTCTAAGGAATCTCAGGGTGCTGTTAGTAAAAGATGGGGGTTGGGGTGGATGCTAAGGGTGGAACACATTATTGATCCTACTGTGAAAAGTGTACACTGGACTTTGACTTGATTCTGAGTATAACACGAGGAGAAAACATCTTATGTGGGAACAGGACGAACAAGTACTAAAATATAAATCTTCCCTCCTCTCTAAATATAAATTTATATATTTGCATTTTCAAATCTATCTATTTGTCTGTGTGCCTGCCTATTGATCAGTATGTCTGTCTGAATGTCTGTTTGCACATTGTTTGGTGTTGTTATAGTAGTGAATAAGTACAAGTGGGAACTGTAATATTTTGGGAGCTAAGGCATAAGGGTAACATCAGAAAAGCTGGCAACACCAGAATAGCACACTAAGTGATTAGCCTTATGTCTTGGCTGATTTCCTTGGTCTAAATGTGGAGAGCAGATTCTTGAAAGGGTAAGCAAAAGCAGCGTGGTCACAGGAAACTTTCCATGGATGTGCTTGGTATCAGCCCTTTTTTAAATTTTTTTTTTGTCTATTTATATGTCTATTCACTATAGCTCTAAAGCCACAGCTTGGGAAATAAACCGTTGAAAATTCCTTTGATGTTCACATAATTTTATATATGGAAATAATAGTGGATTTAAAAAATTCATATGCAAATTTGTACAAATACCAAATCAAAGGACACTCTCCAACAACAAATGAAATTCGTTTCTCTCTTTGAAAAACTGTACAAGGCCCTATGAAGATGACTTGCATCCGAAGACCACTGGAAGCAACTTTGAATCTGAGAGGTTGTCTGTATAAATAGAGCACAAAACAGACAGACAAATAACAAGAAATGGGAAAGATGGAAAAGGAAGAATTTACCTCAAATATTTAAAAATTATCACATTGGAGAGTTATTTTCAAAATATTATCTTTAAAATGTAACCTTACTAGCCACACATAATGATTGTCACCTACAGTCTTCATGCATTAGAAGCTGAGGTAGGAGAACCATGACTTCAGGCTCAGACTGAGCTTCACATAAAGATTCTCTCTTGGAAAAATAAATCAAATACATACAGGGAAAGCAAAGTGACTTGGTTACTTTTGCTCAATCAGAAGTTTTCTGGATAGAATTATTTTTTTGTTTAGGTGATGCATATCATGTATTTCAATATATAATATAGATAGATATAAATATTTATTTTCCTTTATTTTATTACCTTTTAAGAGGTTGCTTAAGGCAGCTCGTCAAATAGCCTGATAGCAGAACCACTCCCAAACACTCACAACTTAACAGATATCAAAGCACAGTTTCAAAATTTGTCTGAAAACTGGAAATAGGAATTGGCTAGCAGAGGCTAACGACTTTAGAGATCTTAGGAAAAATAAGCATTTACTTTATGTGCACAAAATAGAGGACTTACCTTCTTTGGACAGACTTGGCAACTGATGCTTACCATGGTGGTGACATATCTATATGTCTTTGGCAGAGGGGCATAAAACTAAAAGGGAAGCTACCCATGCAGCTCAGCCAGTAGGGTACTTACTTAGAACACACAAAGACTTGGTGAGATAGTTAGGGTTTCCATTACTGTGAAAAGACACCATTACTCTTATAAAAAAAAATCATTTAATTATGGCTGGATTGCAGTTTTAGAGATTCAGTCCATTATTATCATCATGGTGGAGAGCATGCAGGATGTAGACAGATGTGGTACTGAAGAAGGAGCTGAGATCCAAAAGCAGCCCGGAGGAGACTGTCTCTTCCACCCTGGGCAGAGCCTGAGCACTAGAACCTCAAAGCCCATCTGCACAGTGACTCGGTTTCTCCAACAAGGCCACACCTCCTAATAATGCCACTGCTCAAGGAACAAGCATAGTCAAACCACCACGTTTGGTTTGATTTCCAGCACAGTATTTAAAAATCAAAATCAGATAGTTGCTTGTATAGAATTTCAAAGTCATTCTCTGCTATACTAGAGTTTGAGGTCACCTAAGACCTACTGGGTCTTCTCTAAAAGTGGAAAGTAAGAAAAGAGTCTAGGAATTCTCACTGGGGCACCTGTGCTGTGACAGTCCTGAACAGTCCTCATTGTGTGTTATGCAAATAGGCAGGTAACCTTTCCTAGCACTCTTTTATTTTCTTGATTTTTCTGTTGGGGCCAGTTGTCTTTCACACAACTGGCTATCACTGTAAAACTAACGGCAACCATTAACTGGCGCTACTTTCAGGTGTCTAAGTTTCAGGGTATTTAAAACACATGATATTCTGTAAGACACCAAGTGTTGTGACCTTGCATTGTTGAATACTATTACAGATATGGAGTGACCTAAATGACATTGATTTGATTCTAGGCCAACGTAGTTTGTCATAAAAATCATTACAACTCTGCATTTTGATTTATTTATAAGTTTCAATCAGGGCTGGGGATGAATCTAAGTAGGAAATGCTTACCAAATTCATGGACCTGTGTCTCAATCCTTAAAACTGCAAACATTTATTTTGACATAGAATAAAATGAGTTGTCCCATAACCATGAAAAGATTTAACAGTAAGTGGTAGCTGTGTAGCAACCATGTGGAGTGTGCAATAGGCATGGTGTGACATATCATGTTAGCAGTAAGGATTTGGACAGGTGGCTTAATATGTAATATAAGGAGTGGGCAGGCACCCAATGTACAACATAAAGATGGATGGTCAAGTGTTCACTTATGGACAAGATCCCACTTCTTTTTATCTGTGAAAAAATCCTCTAGAAAAATCAATGCCCACAACCTGGTAGCTGAGGGTAGAGACCAGATGATCATTTGAAACCTTTTCAAGCTTAGAATTCCCCCCCCCACTGACAGCAGAAACAAACAAACAAACAAACAAACATCTTAGGATGTTTTTGAGGTAGAGTTTTTACTACTGCTGGTGCTACTGCTGCCGGTGTTGTTGTTGTTGTTGTTGTTATTACTAAATATCCTAAAATGGTAAGTAGGAAAAGGAAAAAAATAATCATCATTTGAGCATGGCTGAAATTTAACCAAGTACTTTTCAATAGTGATTGGCTTTCTGTTAGAAAAATACTTCATTTATTTTTATTTAGAAAATATCTTTCCAGGCATGAAAAAGTTATGCTTTCAGGTAGCATGTGAGGGAGGTGTGTGTGTGTGTGTGTGTGTGTGTGTGTGTATGCAATGAGAGAGAGAGAGAGAGAGAGAGAGAGAGAGAGAGAGAGAGAGAGAGAGAGAGAGAAAGAGAGAGAATAGTAGGAAACATCTTTACTTGTAAAAGCAAGAAGCAGTTTGTAGTAAGTTTGAATGGCGAGCCCATCCCCCCCGGCCAAGAAATTAATAAAAAGCTGAAAAGGGGTGGGAGTTAATTGAATGAAGCATCGGAACCAGTAATTTCTTTCTTGATTGAACAGTAGCATTGGGAAAGGAATGCTTTAAAAAAAAATTCAGTTCTTTGCTTTACTTCCCAAGGATTCTAATTTACTTAGTGAGAATGGGGGTCTACAAAATAACAGTTTCATAAAGCCAGTCTGTTCATGTCTATCCTCCTGCAGGAGACAGCACAGCCTCATCCAGGAATGAGACTGTGCTGGAGGATAGGAGGAAGGAGTTCCCAGCGGCAGGAAGAGGATTCAGACCATTCTCAGGCCTAAAGTCTTTGCTACTTTGTCCTTTGCTAATGCCCTGTCTTTGCTGAATGGAGTCCTATGTTGACAGGTTTTAGAAAACAGGAATGAGGTTCTAGGAATGGTAAGAAAGAAGTGGTGTCAAAAAGGAAAAGCAATCATTGAGAGGTTGCACCAAGAACTCTGCATAGCTCAGCCATAAGAACAAGAGCTGAACAGGAACCTGTAGTGAGTTTGATGCCTTTCAGACATCTTGTTGGAATAAACAGTGCATTTTAGGTCAGTGAAAACGTCCATAGAGCAGGTAGGCCTATAAATTTAATTGGAATTGGGAATTTTCCTATTAAAAATTATATTGAGAAAATATTTTAAAAATATTTATTCTTTGAGAAATCCATAGACGTAAAAATGTCTTTTGATCATTCCATCCTCTTCTTCCCCTCCTCTCAAGATCCTCCTAGACTCCCTCCCAATTTTACATTCTCTCTCTCTCTCTCTCTCTCTCTCTCTCTCTCTCTCTCTCTCTCT
>NW_021604607.1:12038569-12056909 GCF_004785775.1 Grammomys surdaster | reverse complement strand
TCTCTCTCTCTCTCTCTCTCTCTCTCTCTCTCTCTCTCTCTCTCTCTCTCATAGGTAACTAGTGCTGCCAGTATTTGAATAATTTGTGCTTTATCTCTCTTGGACCATGGCGAACCTTTTAGGGGGTCATCTCCTTGACAGGAGTTCTTGAGCTTTAATGTCTCACTGACTGAGTTATATAGTCAGGTTTGAAAATCCATTCCTGAGCTATAATAGGCAGACAAATGTAAAATTAGTAGAAGAGTAGATGAGACTAAACAGACCATGATGGGGAAGTGGAAAAAGAGAGGAGATGCAAGAAGAAAAGGGTCCCCCGCCACCTTTAAACTTACAATGGAAATCTAGAGTGTGGCAGTGAGCAGCTGCCAACTGTGATTTGTACCAGTATAGAAGAAAGGAGGCAGGAGAACAATGACTCCTAATCCACAGGGACTGTAATTACCCCTGCATTCATCGTTTGTATACTAAAAGTAAATTAATTGCAATAAGGCATTGTTGGTGAATGGACTCCTCCTGCTTCCGTGTTTGCCCCTTTGTGTTTCATGGAATGCTGAATCTTATGGGGGGACAATGTTCCATTCTACTGACGTCCTTAATTATACATCTGTCACATCTGACTTTCAGAGCTTTTACTGAAAATTTTCCTAAAAAAAAAAAATGAATGCTTTGAATGAGAACATATATAATAGAGAAGTAAAAAGCCATTAAATGCATATGATTCTAACCTGATCTGTCACTCGGCTCCCCAGGGGACACAGTCAATGTTCTGACTCTGACTCTGATTGAACAGAGTTTATCTAATACTTCAACATGAAGAGGATGCTGGGGAATGGAAGAATAGTAAAGGTTTGTGTTTAAGATATACAGTGTGTGGAAATGCTCTCTGATTAAATGTCAACATTGAAAAAATACAAGCTGAGCTAAAATTACTTTTCTAAATGAGACTAGATAACTCATATATGAAATAAAACGTTCCCATTTTGACTTTCAAATGTTCATTTCTGTTACTGCAACTTTTACGCCCTCTTCCATCAATGCTCTGGCTCAGCAGCATACTCCATCCTCTAGTGATGTCTGGGCACACATTAGGTTTCTTTCTGACAAGAAAACCTGTTTTCTGGACCTCATGGACAATTATAACTATTGTTCTCAGTTAATACATGGGGAAAATTGTACCATCTTCCATGGGAGACTTCTTGGAGTAACATCCATCTGTGTCATTGTAATACAGTATAGATATCTGCATGAGAGTTATAAGAGATGAGATTCTCTCACAGCTTGCTGTGTTACCTCCCTCCCTCCCTCCCTCCCTCTCTCCCTCTCTCCCTCCCTCCCTCCCCCCACTCTCTCTTCTTTATAATGTTGGTTTTCTTGAAGCAACATATTTTAAGTAAGAGACCAGTTATGTGCTATGTGGTTTCAGAGAGCAAGTGTAAGTGTCTTATTCCTAACGCTGTGTGGTTCACTGATGCTCATAATATCAAGTAGAATTCTCGTCATATTCTTCGGTTAGATAAAAGATTAGCAAGGGAAGTCAAGAATCGGAAAGAGATAGAAAGGGACAAAAGGAAGATCTGTCCTAATTTTAGGAAACTTTCTGGTGCTAACACTGAGACACCATAGAGTTCCCCAGAGGGAGACCAGCTGCTCATTCACATCAGCCAAACCAGTCCCTGCACTGGCAGGTAGTAAGACAGCGCTGTCCGACCCCTTTCCTCTCCTGTAGGTGGTTCAATTGCTTCAATTCCTTCACCAGCAGCTTCATCTGCTTTACTGCTCTCTGCAGACCCATCCACACCATTTTCTTCTCTAGTTCCCGCACACCTCTCTTCTTGACCTATAACATACACTGTGGTCAGTTTTCTGACTCACTGGCTCACAGTCTCCTCGGACTACAGAGAATGCAATGCATTTGTGTTGAGGAATGACCAGAATACCTATAACTTGTGTTTTTAACACACTGAACACTGTATGTCCAGTTATTTCTAAAAAATATGAGTGTTACGGTGTTTTCTTTTTTAAAACATTGAACCTCCTATTTGGGATTAATATTTTGCCTCCTTTTGTCTCAGCTTCCCCTTGCTTTTTGACTTGTTATATTTATGCTATAGTATCTGTATCATTTTTAATATCTTTAAAACTTTTTTTTTTAATTCAGATAAGATCTTATTATGTAGCCCTAGTTGGCCTGGAACTTACCATGTAGATCAGACTTTCCTGAAACTCACAGAAATCCACTTTCATTGGCTTACCAAGTGCTGAGGTTAAGGAATATGTTACCACATTCCATTCAGTTATCTTCTTGAAAGAGTAACCTCCTTCATTTTGGTGTTATTTAGAAAAAAAAATTTGAGTAAAGCATACAGGGGCAGAAGCATGAGGAAAGCAAGATGATATTTAATTTTAAGGTGTATGTGTGTGTATGTGTGTTTATGCAGGTGTACCTATGGAGTACAAAGGACAACTTTCTGGAGTCAATTCTTTCCTTCCACCATGGGTTCAAGGATCAGGCAGGCTCTGCTTGCCTCAGGTTTTCAGGCTAGTGCAGTGAGCACCATTACCTGCTGAGTCATCTTACCAGCCTATAGCAACAGTATCTTATTTCCACTATACTAGTTGCAGGACAAGGAAACTCCTTCTAGATATATTTTGAAACAAATAAAATAAAGGAATTAGAGATAACTAGATGCTCTGAGCAGTCAAGTCAGTTTCCACCTTGAGGTTAATGGGGGATCGGTGTGGAATGTGTTTGGCAGTGTTCTTTTGGTTCTCCAGTTCACCATCTCTTCCCCACCACCTGATAGTTACTCACTTGCCAACCCACATCCATCTTCTATTTTCATATCTTTTCCTTCCCACTTCCGTGTCATTTAATTTCCCCAATTGGTCAAATCATTTATTCTCCCCACTAAAACAATGAAGATTCTCAGTCTCTTCTCGTGTTAGTAACATAGAAAATAATATAAAGAAGATAAAACAGACAATTCTCAGTAGAACAAATAACAAAACAAACATCTGGATTTCAAGTAACAACTTGACTATAAGAGTTCATGTTTCTGTATGGTTCAAACTGTTCACGAAGGATATTCAGACTGTTGTCTGATTTCTCTGGCCTACATTAATCTTATCTTGATATTTAACATGTCCTATTTGTGGTATTTCATAAACCATTTTTTTTATGATTGAGTGCTTCATGTGCACTTTTGCACACATGTTTTTGGGTCCCTTGTCTTGTGTAATATGAGGCTTATTAAAGAAGCTCACCACTAAGGCTTTCAGTTATCATAGTTCTTTAATTATTCATTCAGCAATATGTTTTAGAAAGTCTAGATGGTAGTCAAGAAGTTACAGCACAGGCTGATCTTTTCTCTAAATTGTTTTATATTCTAGTGGGAAAAAGAGTCACCAAAGTAGTGAAAAATACGAAAAGTAAAAATATTATATATATTTCTTGTCATAAAGTTTTTCTTTTATCACATAATGAGAATTGTGTGACATATTTAAAATATTGTTTACTGTATAGTTAAATTTTGCACTAATATAATATTATATTACAATATAACTATATAAATAAGTGTTCAGGAAGAATACCATTAAAAACAGAATATAAAAATATCTGAGACTGATTCACTTCGTTGGCTTTACTTGTGAGATTCTTTCATAAAACATCTCTGAATTTCTGTTTTCTCTTCTCATATGACATTAACTAACATTTTCTCTTATATTTCATTAATCTCTGAAACCAACTATATACACAGAGGTTAAAGTTAAATAATTGTTGTGGTCCAAATGTGTTCTTCTAAAACTTAATCTCAGGAACTTATTTGGTGGCGAAACCTCTAGAAGGTGATTAGGTCATAAAGGTGAAGGCCTTATGAGTAAGAATAGTCCCTTATAAGAGGCAGGAGAGATCACTTGTCCCTAAAGATGTTTTCAGAAACAGCACAATGACATAACCTATGAATCAGAAAGTATAGAGCATAGGTCATATCAGCCAGAGTCTTAGTTTTAGACTTCATAGTCTCATTAAACATAAGAAATAATTTTCCAGTGTTTATAAGCTACCCTATTAATGTGCCTTTTGTTATTATAGTAGCCAAAAGACTAAGGCAATAAGATATAGTAAATAAAATATATTACAAAATTATTACCTATTTAAAAATTAAATTAAACTGAACTTACTTCTTTCTCTCTTAGTGTCAGCTATCATGCAGACAGGTACTTTCCTGAATTTAAAGATGAAAATGTATTTCATAGATACAAAGAGTCACTATATGTTTTTGAAATAAAAAATGAAATCCTGAAGCTGAAAAGGGGCTTGGGGATGGTCTAATCCAACTTTTCTTTGATGCTTAAAATCTTATCCACAATTTTCACATAATATCCACAATTTAGGAATGGTAAAGCTTCAATACCTCAGGAGGACTTAGAATTTAAAGTTGACTTTGTCAATTGAACTAGAACAGTCTTTGTATTTAGAGCCAGAATGTCCCATGGAGTTACTGCCAAGTGGATCCAACTTAAAATAAGTAAGATTTCTGTCTAGCTGTGTGTTTACAGAGTGGTTGATGAAGAGGCAATGACTTGATTATATACATCACATAGTCATATGTTAGTTCTAGTGATGTTCTGAGTGGTGCATGGAAAATCCACTAAGAAAAGAATTCTGAGTGAAGAGCCACTATTGTTCTTATGAACTCAGTTAAATTCTATCTGTCCTTCCTATTCTTTTCAATATTTTACTCCTGTTGGTGTACCTCTACGGGCCTGTAGACTTCTTTCCTGTGAGGGACTAAGTTTTTCTTTCCTTTAACTGTGTTTTCAATTATGTCAATATCAATATAAACATAAAATTGATGGAAGCATCTGCATATTCAGCTTTTGATCATATTAATCCTGTATCATCTTTTATGGTGGAACTATAAAGATAGAACACACCTTCTTTTGAAGAAGTTGCTTGCAGTGTTGAGTTGCAGTGTCTTATGAACTCTGATTTTATCCAGTTAGTACATACATGTGTGGGAATGATTAGCTCATGTGTGGGCACTGGCCTGGGTTCTTGAATCTTGTTGTGATTCCCACAGCTCCAAAGAGACTGGAGCTTGGGAATCTTGACTGAGTTCACTCTTCGCACAGCACTGGGCAGGCACTACAGGGCCCTGCCTGGCAGGAGGAGTTCTCACTCAGTCTGAAGTTCTGCAGGGGTGTAGAGCTCTTAGATTGGGGATCCCTGGGTAGGAGGTGGCTGGGGACCAACTGGTCTCAAGCCCTTGGGCTCTCAGACACCGCTGAGAGAGGCCGCGGAAGGACTGAGACCGGGATCATGTTGGAGCGGACTGGCTGGCCCAGAGCCAAGAGAAAGGAAAGGGGCGACAAAGAAGAAAGAGGCCCTGGCAGCACCCTGCAGAAGAGAAGGTTACTGTACTTCAGTTACTGTACTTGCTTAGCAGACTCGGCACCGGCTAGCTTGCTTGAAGATGTGAGTCCCTGTGGCTGGAATGCAGAGAAGTCTACCAGATGGGAAGTTAAGTGCAGTGGCTTCGGCAGCTCTGCATTAAAGGCCTCTGTGATTTCCCCATAGGGTTCCCCAGAGAGACATGAGAAAGTCCATGATTCTAAAGGGGTTTATTTTCATGGTGGATGGTAGACGGATCTGGATGTACCCACCCCCGCAACCCCCATGAAACTCAGGACAGACCTGAGTTAAATAGGGAGGGAGAAGGGCAAAGGGTCTTAGGAAGAATGCTTAATTGGCTCCACCCTCAGGAAGTTAACTCATTAGTATGTAAATCTCTCTGGGGCCTGAGGCCTATAGTCACACCCTCTCTAGCCAAAGTGACTGTAAGGTGCTTGTTAAAGAAGATGTAGCCCACTTAGGAATCTGGATTCTAGGAGCATGGGGAAATGTATTCTGTCCCTTGCAGAGTCTCCAGCTATTTCCAAGCCAATGCTCTACAAAAAACCAAGACCCCTTCGCGATCCTACATACATGTTCTCCTTGTAACGTTCTAATCCATTTCCTCACTCCCAGGTCACTTCCTACAGTCTCATATGGACTTTTGTTGGCAGTTAAGAAATTTCAAAACTTACTTCTCAGAAGATTGTAGATATTATTAGTTTAATTCTTATTCTTGTGAAAACTATTAACTTCTTTTTTGACATATTGTGTGTGTGTGTGTGTGTGTGTGTGTGTTCTTCCTTGGGGAAGAGTATTTGTACCCCTCTCAACATCTCATAGCTTCCTGTAGTTCTTTGTATGGGGTTTAGATATTGTGGGCTCTTTCCATCCACCCTGAGATATCTATTGTTATCCATATTTAGTTTATGTTTAGGCAATCATGTTGTTGAGACTTTAAGGGTAAATCTGGTATTATTTGAAAACTACCTGATCCTCCTATTCCTCTTATTTTTACAATCATTCTACGTCCTCTTCTGCAATATTTCCTGAGTCTTATGTGCAGGAATTGTTTTCTAGGTGTAACATCATAACTATACTTTTATTCATTGTCATTATCTATAGTGGGCTCTGTCTGTTGCAATGGAAAGATTCTTTGATGATGGGCAAGGACTTTGTTGTGGATACAAGGGCAAATATATAGAGTATAATTAAGAATATACTGCTTCAATAAAGTTATAGGTTATTATTCAACATCCATGACTTCACTAGACCTGGGTAGCTGGCTTTATTTTCAGTATTAGTCATTGTTTCCCTCTTGTTGATTGAGTTTTAAGTACAACTAGAAAGCTGTTGGTTATTACCAAGGTATGAATGCCACTACTGCACCCTTAGGGTTATTAAACCATACTAGCTATAGTAGTTCATAGGCAACAAAGCTGGGTAGGACTGCTATTGCTTTTCTCCTTTGGAATTTATATTGCATTTTCCAGTTCCATGAAGGCTAGTTATCATGGAGAAGGCTTTCAGGTTAGTTTCAGCCCAGGGGCCTCTGGGCCATGTATCTGAAGTGCATGATATTTTTGTCTTCAGCAATAAAAGGCTTATTTAAAATGCAACATGTCTATGAAATTGATGTAAATGGAGGCTGATTGTAGATGAACATTTTAATCTAAAGCTTTATACAAAAAGAAGAAGAGAACCCGAAAAATGACAAGGAATGATCATTTTTCTTTTCCAAACTCTGAATTTGTTTTCTAGAACAAGCTTACAAACTGTCAAGTTAAGAAATAGGGATCAGTTTCATGAGATCCAATTTATTAATTGTTGATCTCAGTGCTATTTATGTTCTCTTCGAGAATTTGAATCCTGTGCTATAGGAGAAGCTAAGGTGGGAGGAGTTAGGAGAGGAAGGGGAAAAGGAAGAGGAGGAGTTAGAGAGGAGATGTAGGAGCCATGCAGGTATGGGGAGCAGTCGTGGGTAATAACTTTTATTTAGGTTAGCTAATTGGAAAACATCTCTCTTTGTATGGGTATCTTGTTATTAATCATTACCAAACATGTAAAGCCTTTGATCGATCTTTAAGCATTAGAGTTTCATTCTCTTACTGGGCCCGCATGGATGGAGGAATGATCTAGGCAATGTCCAGCCTTGTGGAGACAGTGTGGAAGATTGGCACAGCCATCTTCCATGCTGGCATCTTGTGGGTGCCAGGGCTGGTGTTTCTGGTGGGCCGGTTCTAGCTGTGGCACGCAGGTGGTCTCCAGCCAAGAAACATGGTGGCTGGGCTAGGCAGAGCCACTGCAGGTTAGATAGTAGGCCAGACCAGTGGTTGATTTTTAAATAATTACAACAACACTGTGCCAACATGTTTCAGACAGTTCTCCACTTTCTCTTCTTTTAGATTTAGCGTGTCCAGTTTTATGTTGAGGTCTTTGATTCACTTGGACTTAAATTTTGTGAAGAGTGATAAATATGTGTCTATTTGCATTATTTTACATGTAATTTTTCTACATTTCAATTCTTCTACATACATGCAGGTAGTCCAGCACCATTTGTTGAAGATGTGCTCCTTTTTCCATTGTATGGTTTTGGCTTCTTTGTCAAATATTCTGTATCCATAGGTGTGTGGGTTTATTTCTGGGACTTTGATTCCATTCATCAACCTGTTTGTTTTTATGCCAATACCATCTGGATTATATTACTATTGCTCTGCGTTACAGCTTAAAATTAGAGATGCTGATTCCCACACAGTTCTTTTATTGTACAGGATTGTTTTGACTATCCTGCAGTTTTGTTTTTCTATATGAAATTGAGAATTGCTCGTTCAAACTCTGTAAAAACTTGTGCTGAAATTTTGATGGGGATTGCATTGCATCTGTAGATTGCTTTTGGTAAGATGTCATTTTCACTATGTTAACCCTATCGATCCATGAACATGATGAGGCCAGCAAACAGTGTGCATGTCGAACTAGGCTTCTCAAGTGTTGTGGAGTTTATTCCTGTAAACTGCTTTTTGCTTAGAAAATGTTTTGTGAAATTTTAATGCTTGTTCAGGTCCACATTTTAGCCACACTAGTCATTACTGTAGTTCACAGAGTTCACAGATGAGCAAGATTGATGATTCTTTATACTACTTAAAGGTTATTACTCATCCATATTCATTTCTGCTCTATTCACAAATAGTCAGAAATGTAAACAGTCCAAATAATCCAGATGTCCGTCAACTGAAAATGGCTTGTAAACATGTGGTATATTTACACAGAGAAATATTGTCTAGCTGTTAAGAAAAATGAGATCATGATGTTTACAGCTAAAGTGATGGGACTGGAAGCAATCATTTTGAGTGAGGTAGCCCAGACTCAGAAAGACAAATATCACACTTTTTCCCATATATGGACACTAGCTTTGAATCTTTACATATGTATTCTTAATTTTGAATGCCCAGAGAGGCCAGACACTAGTAAGAGTGACGGGTTTTCAAGAGAACTGAGAATGAGAGTATAAAAGATGGTTGGGAAATAATGTAGCAAGAAGTGTAAGTGGGGTAAGGGATGGGAAGGCAGTGTAGAGGAAGAGTACAGAGAAGGATAACTAATACTAAAGATCTTTTAAAAAGTCATAATGGAGCCAAATACTGTAGAAGCACATATACATATACACATATTTACATGTAGATAATGTATTCATGCATATATACATATACACATATTTATATATAAATGTGTATGTAAATGTTTTTATTACGTTGCCTTCAGCAACATTTGTTCACTAACTGAATGTCTCAAAATCAATGACCAGAACAAATGTTGCTGAAGCCCTAGAGCATGTAGAAATATCTTTAATTTATGGTACAACTGCCCAGGAACACTGTACTATTGGTATCTCTTTACATTCATCTACAGTAAATAAAATACATACCTGCATGACAAACCCATGATTGATGAAAGCATCTTGAATTCTAAGATTCACATACACAATGAACATATCATCAAAAAGTGAATTAATAGTAAACCATGGAATATATATATATATGTGTGTGTGTGTGTGTGTGTGTGTGTGTGTTTGTGTGAATGTATTTCAAAATATATTACTGTTTAATAAAAGTGAGTGGCTATATATGAAGCAAGTTAGGATGAATCTCAGAATAAGTATATAGAATCAAATTAAGTCAGTAAAACAGAATTCATATGTTCGTGCTTAGTAGATGGTTCAATTCTGTAAATCTAATAAATTAAAATTAATTTCTAATGAAAGAGTACATGGTTATGGAGACCAGGAAGAAAGGGAAGAGATATTGTAAATGGACACAGAAAATAAACTTTTGTGATGTTTTCCTTAATTATCTTGACTCATTAGCATGTTTTTACAAGCATTAACATATGCCCACCTTGTCACATTGACTGAATTTTACTTCAATAATATTATACTTTTCAAAGGAAAATGTGCTGTTCTTGGGCAAGAACAGAGTGAACTCATCCTCTCCAGACATTTTATAATGTTAGGCTAAATGAGATCTTTCTTGAAGACAAATAGAACAGTGGAATAAAATAGAAATTCCAGAAAAAGACCCAAGCATATGTGGAATCTTCAGTTTAAAAAAAAAAAAGGTGCTACTCTGAAGTTAAGGAAGGAAAATATTTTTCAATATATCTTGCTTGGCCATTTTATACTCATAAGAATGAAAACAAAATTTGGCTTCAACCTTGTGTCATAGCAGAAATTATCTTTTCTGTTACCAATAAATCAAAATATAAAATTTAAAAGAGTAAAGCACTTGGAGGACAGTTCAGGAGAATATATTCATGGAATAAAATAATTTATATAAAATCTGCTATAACTAAATATCAGTGAATTTGGCCATATGATTATTTATCAAAAAATGAACGAGTAAAAATCTAAGGTCGGATTATCAGTGAAGAAATGGAAACATTTGAAAACATTCCCACACCTAAATGTCTAAAATGTCTAAAATGGCTAAATGTCTAACAAATGTCCAGAATCAGTAGGAAAAGTAGAGTTCAAGAGACAAAGAAATATTGAAAAGATGGTCAAGTTCATTGGTAATTAGGAAAGTGGAAAATAACCATTCTGTGATGCTCTGATGCATTCCCTGTAATGACTGCAGTAAAACAGATTGATGCCAGTGGAAGGCTCAGGTGTTGCTGGTGTGGTCCAAATGAATACTAGCACTTCAAGAAACCATTTGACATGGGTACAAAAATTGTTAATGTCCACCCTACAGTCTAGCAATTTCATGCTGAAGCATATATAAACAACCAGCGAGAGGCTTAAATCGGCCAATACTGGCAAATGAAAACCAGCTGTTAAGTTTTCAGAAACTTACAACCTAATTCTTAGACCAGATAGTTTGAGATAAGTTGTGCTGAAAGTATTTACATCAGCGGTAGTCAAACACACAATGTGGTAGAGGGGTGACTTCCTCCACCATTGACAATATTTGTGAATGCTGTTGAATATCAAAAGTAGTCTCCAGTTGGGAACCACCTAAAAATCCAGGTAAGAGACAAATAATAAATAATTTGAGGGGTAAGCATATATTAAATATTTGTTATGCAGAAAAACAGGGAATTGAAGGGACATTAATGCAGAAAGAAGTATGATTATAGTTTCATTGCTTTTCTGCATGCTGATTTGTGTGTCATGTATGTACTTGTATGTGTATGTGTGTGGTGAACATGTAATGATTACAATTTTAAAAAGGTAACAATATCATCCAACTTAATATTCAGCTGGTGACCTTTCTGTCCTCTCTGTCTCACTCCATTCCTCTCTTGTTCTTTCTCTCATCCCTTCCCTTCATTTATTTACCTAATGGTATTGTTGTAAAACATAACCGAAGGCTGACTTGTGTTTGGACAGCATTACAGGTTCTTTTCTTTTACGGAAAGACTTTATTGATGAAGTACTGCTTTATCATCATAGATAGTATTTGTTTTGTTTTAAAATTGGAATAAGGAATGATAGCCATGGTTGCTGTGGAAATTATTTTTTTGCTCAAATATTATTGATCTGGTTGCTGGAGTTGGATGAAAACATTTTGAAAACTTGACACACTACAAGACATAGGAGTATATATAGCCACTTACCTTTAATGATTTCACTTTCTCTCAATTGATAGGTTCTCTCCATTGGTAGGTTATCCCCCTAACTCACAGGATAAGCAGGATAAATATGGTATATCCACCACAAATAGTGACCATTGTAGAATGCTTTGTTTCTGTTTGTCAACGAGTATTTACTTTCAGCTACGTTTGACAGTAATTTACATAGCAGATGTTCTAAAATCATATTTTTATGTTTCAATTAAGAGCAGACATATTTACAGTTAAGAAGATACCATTGTTAGCTCATTTACGGAAACAAATGATGAAATTTCAAAGTGCTACAATTCGAGTGACTAATAGAAAGCTTTAATTCATTAATGTCTATTTGAAAATTTATTCAAACTCCCCCAACACATTCACATTGTTGAATTTGCTTTCCTACTTTTATCTTTGAAACAGGCAGACTATATTTTGTTGTTGCACACATCAAATGGAAAATAGAGATATGCATTTTAAAGTTCAGTCACACTGGGAAAGATGCTCTCTTTTCTCTGTCCTTGATAGTTTTGCTTTGGACACAGCTGTTGAGTGACTTTACTATGAAGGGTTTATGCATTACAGTGGGAGAAATTTAGGTTCAGTAAGCATGAGCCCTGACTCACTAAATGACAGATTGACCTTTCACAGCACGAGTGTGTTTAGCTATGATTGAGCTAAGGAGCTGTTAACTAACCTTGGTAGTTATATAGACATACCCCATCATATTTTCATTATTCTCCAGAATTTTACATTTTACTTTATATAATGTACAACACTCTGCTAATTACATTTAAAAAGAAGAGAGCATAGCCATGTATGTTTACCCACTTTGTGTGTGTGTATGCTTGTGTATGCATACACATTTCAGAATGAGCATGAGAATCCTGACATGTTGGTGATGTATATTTGGAGAAATAAATGCAGAAAATGTATGTTGTAATTCTATCTCATTTTAATTTAGATTTTCATAGTTTGATTTTATACTTGATAGCCACTAGAGTTTTTAATGCAGTTATATTTTTTGAATGAATAATTTCAAGAAAGGCAAAAGTAAAAAAAAAATTAATTAAGAGTGTTTGCAATGATGTGGATAAATTGTAGCCCCTGTGAATTGATGTCAGACATAAAATTGTCCGTCTGTTGTGAAAAATAATAAAGTGACACAAACAAATTAAAACAAAGGTATGACTCCTAAAATTACACTTCTATGCACTTACAAAAAATAGTTGAAAACACTAAGTCAAGTAGTGCATGGATACACATGCTAACAAAAAACACTAACTATAAAAGACAAAATGGGGAAACAGGCTAAATATACATCAACAGATGAGTGGATGAGCCAATCGTGCTATATGCATATAATGGAGTGATTTTGTCCAAGATATAACGTAAGCAAACTGCTAAAAGTACCATGCTAAATGAAATAAGCCATGCAGAGGTCACAGCACAATGCATGATTGATTTTATATGGTAAGTGCAGAAAATACAAAGCCATTGAACCAACTTGTATTGGTAGTGATGAGAGGCTAGAGGGAAGGAGATATGGGGTTGACTTTTGTCAGGTGTGGGGAGTTCCTATATAGAATTATAATCTGAATGGACATGACTCTACCATGTAGTGAAAAATCCAGGGCATGACAGACTTCACTTCATATAATTCACTCCATATTACATAAATTTTATGCAGACAATTACATGTTTTTAATTCCAGGGGCTCTGACATGTAGGTTGAGTTAACAATGTGATGAAGTGTTCATTTCACTATTTACAACATTGGAATGTAATACATCATTTACATAAGGTAGTAAAAGGGGCACAAGAATAGATTTCAGGACCACAACAGAACCAGAATGGCTTTCATAGTCAAATTACCACTACCACGATGCATGGCATTAGCAAATACTGTTTCTTCTATTCACCACACTACATACAAAACTCAATGTAGTCATTACTCTAAAACATGATGCCTAATAATTTACTTCAGTGTAAAATTTTTATAACTGGTAGCATTTTCTGTTAATTCCTTATTGGAGTTACCAAGAAGCTTCTAATATAGATTATTTTCTTTTTATTTAAGCTAGTTAATTAACAAATGAAATGCATACGTTAAAACACCAGCATACTATTTAATACTTGAAACATAGTACATCACAGTCAAAAGAATGTATATAGTCACGACCAGTCATGGTTGACATTTCTGTGTGTGGGGAGGGTCATGAATGAGGACTTGCAAAATCTGCTGCCTTTGCAGTTTTACTAGTATCAACTACATAGGCATTAGGCTAGACAATACATCTACAATACTTTTAATCTTACTACCAAAAGTTTACACCTTGACATATTGGCAATGTCTTTGTCTCCTCTGAATTCATGTGTTGGGAGTGTGAGCCTTGGTGGAATAATACTGAGAAATAGAGCTTTACAGAAGGTGTTAGGTTATAAAAAGACTTGTGGGTTAGGTGCCATTTTCCTTCATTTCTCTATGTGGGCATTTCTTTTCTGAAAAGGATTCGGCATTTAGATACTACGTTGAAAGTAGACATGGAGCTTTTGTTAGGTATTGAACCTCCCGACATCTTGATCTTTGATTTTCCAGGTTTCAAAAAAGTGAGAGTAATTTTCTGTTTTTACAATATTCCTCAGCTGTATCTGTTGTGTTACATTATAATGATACAAGTCAGAGTAAGGCATAAAGCACGTGTATGTGAGTGTGTGTAAGGAAAATGTGTTTACACTCTTCCTGAAATTGTAGACTCCTAGAAGAAAACAGAAGGAAACCCTCCAACATCAGTCAAGCATCAATTTCTTAGCTAGAATCCAGTGAGTTAGCTTTAACTGTCAAATTGACACAACCTGGAGTTACCAGTGAAGACAGTTTCAATAAAGGTTGTATATATTATGTTTGCCTATGGCCTTGTCTGCGAGGGGATGTCTTCATTAAACTAACTGATGTGGGAAGACCCTGACTATTGTGGGCACCTTCCTAGTCAGGGCATCCTGAAATACTATGAACACTGAAGAAATTGAACTGATACAAGGATGCATACATTTCTTATTACTCTCTGCTCCTGACTGGATATGATGTGGTTAGTTGCTTCTGGTTCCTGCTCTGACTTTCCCACAATGATGGATGGTAGTTTGGAACTTCAAGGCAAATAAATTTTTCCTTCTTGAAGTTACTTTTTACCCTAGCATCAAAAATGAAATTAAAACAGACCCTAAAATTACAGACAAAAAATAACCAAAATAAAGAATCACAATTGCATTAAACTATGAACATTGTTCACTCCTTGCCAAACTGCACATTTTTCACATCCTTCCCCTCTTCTCTTTGTTACTGTGAACCAGGATGAAGGGAAGCATCAGTAGCCATTCCATAAATGGAATGCTATGCTGTATTGAAATTCCCTCTATCAAAGAAATTAATCCATTACTTTGAAAGTAAACCTCATACAAGTTCTCAATGCAGAATACAGCCAAATTCTTTGTTAGAAAGTAGGCTAAACGTGTTGCCCATTTCAAGGTAGGGCCCTTGTTCCTTCTAGAACCCAACAGCTGGTGCCCCACCCCCATGAGCTGCTGCCTCTCTCCCATCAGCTGATCTCCTGCTGTCATGAGCTAGTGACCCCCATATTGTTTTCATTTCTCCTGGCATTCCTACCTTTAAACTCCCAGAAAGCTCCACTTGGAGAACTCTCGGGCTTTTGTAATTTATAGCTGAAAACTTCTGCATTTCTCCCACAGAAATTCTGAAGGCCATGTGGTTTGAAGAGTGATTTAATTTGCTTTATCAGTGCATCGGCCCACTTCTTGGTAGCAGATTTTTAAAGTTACTTTTACTATTGCTGTGATAAAAATTCCTTGATGAAAATGTCTTGAGAAATGAAGTAGTTATTTTGGATCATAGGAAGGAAGTCACAGCATCAGGGCCTTGAGGCAACTGCAAATCTTGCATCCCATCTCAATAAAAGCTACTCTAGAAAATCCCTCACAGGTATGTCCAGAGGTTAACTTAATCTGGAGAACCCCTTTCAGCTGTTCTCAGATACTTGTCTCTAAAAGAATTTCAGACTCTATCAAAACTACAATGAATATCAGTGAATAGCAACTGTCATGCATGGAATATTATGCCCATGTATTATCATTCTTTCATTGTAAATAAATATAATTATAGCTTAATTCTTTGTTTAAAGGATTTTAGGTTATAAGAATGTATGTTTATATATATATATGTATGTATATTTATAATCATATGATATATAGTCAGTATATAACTTAACTGTTAAATTTGTACCTTTGAAATATGTACAAATATAAGTATTCCTTTCTATGTGAGAGCATTTTACATTTAATGATATATTTTTATATTCATCCATATTGACATTTGATTAACAATATTTTTCCAGTATTATTATATTTTATATTTTAAATAGACCAATATATACTTGTCTATTCTTATGCTGATGTGTGTTTGAATTTCTATAATTTTGGAGCTAGTATTTCTGCAGATATTTTTATAGTTTTCCCAGGCACATACTGAAGACATCTCTGAGTGACTTTCCTAGAAATAGCTCCTAGTCTTGGATTTGCACATTAATGTCCTCTCCTGCCTGCTGTGTGCTGTGCCTGTCACTCTGCGGCCTCCTAAGCAATGCTGTCATCAGACCTTCTCTGCAGACCTTGCCTTCTGCCTTTTTGTTGTTTCTACGAACTTGTGGGCATAAACTGTCATACACACACACACACTACATACATGCACACACATGTGTGCACATGTGCACACATAAATAATTATATATATATCTAACACATAGAATTTCATATATATGTATATGTATGTGTATACAATATTGTGACTTTACTATTATTGTATGTGAATATACAGCACTTTATTAAATGTTCATTTCATTTTATTAAAGCTTGAATTTGCATTTCCATGATCCTTAATATGGTATAACTTACCACTTTTTTGATATGTCTTTAATAGTTTATTCATCTGCAAAACACATTGCACAAAATAAAGTTGATATTCTGCCTTCTTTTTCTTTTGGATGATGTTCAAATACTGGAATTAAAGGTTCTCAAACTGGAAAATGTCTAACTCACATAGCAAAGAAAGAAAAAAAATTGAATGTGTTTAAGTTATTTTTATTGCTAAAGGATTTTAGCATTTATGCAATAGTTTTATGTAGAACATCTTAACTTTGAATTATAGTGGTGAGGAAAGGCTGGTTGTATTCACTTCATTATTTGTAGATGAGCTACTTGGAAACATCAGACTTTAATAACTCTGGACAGCCACAGGATTTGACATCTAGCAGCTGTGCAATGTAAATATTTTTTAAGAAATAAACTGATTCCTTTAATATGAAGCATGAAGAGTTGTAAAAGAGTAAATACTAATGAAGTTAAAGTTAAACATTCTTGAAAACATCCATCAGCAGGACAGTGATTTTAGGCTATATAAATATTACATTCAAAAGAAGACGCTAATATTATGTGATGTATGATCCCCTGGTGAAATACAGCAAGGTTTAGATAGACCATTGTACAATGAACAAGCTATGCACCTTTCTTCTGGCTTTGTGTCATGATGATCATGTGTTCTATGTTGGAAGCAGACAAGAACTTGACTTTGAATAGCACTTTCTATTTTCTGATATGGACCAGATGCTTTCCTGAGCAGTAATCTAATGTGCTAGAGTTGGGATGACATGATGAAGAAACCAAGCGGAAAGAAATGTGTTCCTTTCAACAGTGAAATCATTCTGTTGAAAGGAAGAATGATGTAGGACTTCTGAGACACATGACTCAACTTTTCTTCCTGCAGTGTGCATCAACTCAAAGTAACATTCTCCATGTTAAATCTTGTTTATTCTTAAATTACTTTATTGATGACCCAGTAGAGTCATCAGTACTCATCACTAGGTAGAACAGAGCAGCTCTACCATTTGATGTACCTACAACTCAGAAAAAGATCTCATTAATATTACCCCAGAACTACAGCTGAAAACCCAATAGCCTTCGAAACAATTTGTCTCCAGTATATTTTACCTCTAGTTTGACAATAACAATTTTATTTTGAACTTTGGTAGACAACATGTGAATTATGATGGATTACAATTACATTTATTAAGATATTTGATACAAAAAAATTGTATGTTTTTTTAGCACATACAAAAGTACTATGGAAATATCATTAGTCATCTCTTGCTACATTTTCAAGATATATGGAGATTAGATACTTCATCTTTATGTATTTGAGAATTAGGCAGATGATGAACAGTTCAAATCTATACAGTAAGAATAAGACAGATTCTTACAGATAATCACCCACAAAATTTGCAGGTGGCTTGGGAATGGGCTGTCAAATCCCAGAAAATTTCAAAGTGGTAACAAAGAGTTCTTTGGGAGTTTAGAAATTGAAGAATTTAATTTTGATGTTTTCCTTCATGAAGGTAATATTCAATAATAAAAACAAGCTCTAACCCAAATTTTCCACCATGATCCTACTGCCAGAAAATGACTTAAGTGAGTTTTTGTTCTCTAGTTCTTTTAGAAGATGTGAATTTGCTTACAGGTTTGTGAAAACAGTTTTGTATATAGCTTCTTGCCGGAAGCTCAAAATTATTTAGTGCTCAGTGTAATTGCATCTTGGAGGAGGTAACTGACAGTATGTTGACTTGCATTGCCAAAAATAAAGCTTTTAGGTTTCCTGAGAGCACATCTAAAAATATTGGGTCTTGTTTGAAGATTATCTAGCCAGCCAAAGAATCTCTCTTCTCTCCTCTCCTCTCCTCTCCTCTCCTCTCCTCTCCCTCTCCCTCTCCCTCTCCC
>NW_021604607.1:11987759-12038169 GCF_004785775.1 Grammomys surdaster | reverse complement strand
CCTCCCCTTTCATATTTTTCCAATAATCTGGGAACTAGCAAAAGTATATGAATTGAAATGTAATATAGAAAAAGTTTTGATAATATCTAAGTGCTAGTTTCCATTTGGTGTTACTTATTTTAAATTCTTTTGCAAATAAAGATTGCAAAGTCATTAGTGTGTTCAAATATTTATCTTGATTCAGATGTCTATTTCCTGGTTATGGTGTATTACCTTCAATATTCTTTGCGTTCAAGGAATAACTATTTTATGATGACTGATTGGTCTTATCCCCCAGGAAATCCAATTAAACTCTTAGATTACTTACCTTTTTGGACTTATATAAGCAAAATTTAGCATAATCCTTTAGTATATTCAGCAATGAATTGATTGTGCTTTTTAAAGTTTACAAAGTCTATTTCTTAGAAAATTTTACGAAAATGAATCAGTTTTCACCACCATGTTTATGGAATTGAGTGTATTTATATCTAGAATTCCTTTTTTTAATTTAGATGTGAATCATGCCTGGTAATTTGGTGTGAGTAAGAAATCTCAGAGATAAGTTAAGCTTGGGAGGATAGGTCTTTTGTAACATCAGATCCTGAATGGAAAGCTGATGATTAGAGAGCAATATGATATTCCCATTTTTCAAATCCATGTTAGACTATGAAATTCATCTCATTTTACAGTTTAGTCTCTTTGTTATCTCTTTCTTCTACATATACTCTGCATTTAAATCTACTCTGAGGATCAAGGAGAAAACTTGATATCATGATTTTTGAAAGTTTTGAAATGTATTTTAGGTAGTCACCACTAAATCATAGACATGTTATTTCTAAAGTCAGGTGAATCACTGCACCATCCTGATGCCCTTTGTTCTGCTTACTTTTTTGTCAACTTAACATAAACCAGAAAGAGAGAGAGGAGAGAGAGAGAGAGAGAGAGAGAGAGAGAGAGAGAGAGAGAGAGAGAAGAAAGAGAGAGAGAGAGAGAGAGAGAAGAGAGAGAGAGAGAGAGAGATTGAATATTCTCAAGAATGAACTTCAATTAAGAGAATGCTTCTATCAGACCAACCTCTGAGGCATTTCTCCCTTACTATGGATGGTGCTATTTATCTATGGGCTGGTGATCCTGGGTGCTGTAAGAAAGAAGACAGAGCAAGTCATGAGGAGCAAGCCAGCAATCAGCTTCCTTCATAGCCTCTTTTTCAGTTCGTGATTCTAGGTTTCTGTCTCTAGTACTTGCCATGATCTCTGTCCAGTGATGGACTGTGATCTGTGAGGTAAAATAAACCCTTTCAACTTCAAGTTGCTCTGAATGGTGGTATTCATGACAGTAATAAAAACCCTGAAGAAAACTTGTCTATACAGCTATCATTACTGTTTCTTATTCATGAGTAATTCGTACTGTCCACTTGCTTGTGCCTATGAAATGTAGCAGGAGAAATGGAGGCATAAGTCTAGAAGTAGAAGTAAAAATTATTAATATAGCCCTAAATTCAAAAATAAATGTACTGTACTTGTCATTACTCCTAACACATTAAAGTATACATCAAGAATAGATGCATTGTGGCAAACATATATAGTATTAGGTCTTGGGAGACTGAGACAAAAGGACAATGAGTTTTAAGCTGGTTTGAACTTCATCCTCATTCCTTTCTATAAACAACAAAAAACAAACAAAAATAAAACCTAAACAATAAACAACCAACCAAAGGGATCCACCATAAAAATTTCCCAATAGTGAAAATTTCCACTGTTAATATAAATGTAAAACTACCACCTGTATATCTATAGGGAAAATATTTTGTTTCCAATCCAAGTGTGGATTGGAAATTAGTCGCTCAGTTATAAACACTCAGACAAATGCATGGTCCTGAAAGCTTTCATTGTTAGGAATCATTTGACATGCTGGCTCAAGTATATATTGAATTGGAGAAACCACAGTGCCTTGGGACCTATATTATATACCAGTGTGTGAATATCAGCAATTCAAAGCTGGGCAAGATGATAATGATAATAAAATAAAAGCCAGTTTTTCCCTGAATACTAGTAGTGCTTTTTGTAGGAAACATGTCATAGAGTGAAGTTGGTCTTCTTCTCATGCTCTTAGCTCCCTTCACTTTCTGTTGTTCACTGAGGAAATGGATTCCATAGATAGCAAGTCCTGAACCTTCTGCAAGTGAATGGTCCAACCTAAGAACAATATCTGCACATTTATACTCACCTAGACTTTAGTAGTCTCCTCAGCCCAGTGCTGTGCTAACTAAGGTGTTTTCAGCAACATGAGGCACAATGAAGGCATCAATACAAAACAGAACCCTTTGCAAACACTCAGCACAATTCCATGGTGGTTTCAGTAGGAAATATCCTCCAGAGCCCCAGGCAACTGAATATTTGATTCCCAGTTGGTGGCAATATATGGGAAAGTTGAGGAGGTACAGGCTTGCTGGAGGAAGTATGTCATAGGGCTAGGCTTTGGGAATACATCATCCTGCCTGCTTCTAGCACACTTGCTTTATTTCATGTCAACCTTAGAAGATGTCGAGTTTCTTTATGTTCTTTCCTATAGGACTGTAACTTAAAACCCCAACACCGAGTTTCCTTCTGGAGAGTGTTCTCTGGCAAATAACTCCAAAGCTCTTCTTCCTTGACAGAATTAATACATTTTCCCTTCTTTTTTAAGCCTGGCTTGGCTTGTTGGCCCTCTACTCACTAAAAGAGGAGGAAATTGTGATTTCTTTGTACTACCAGGTAGCCTGCCAAATTTGCTTTTATTGTGTATGTCTATAATCTACAGTGATAGAAGAGTCTTTCTTACATGGTGTATAAAATATAACTTGCATTTTCTAATTCTAATGGCAGTGAGCTTTTGCACATGTGTTTATGGCCTTATTGTCTTACGATTCTGCAGTATACACTGTCTTTTCTAGCTATTTTTAAATGTCTTTGCAGTTGATGTTCAGCAGCTTTCCTGGTAAGGTCTAGTGGAGATTTACTTTTATTTATTATCTTTGGTATTTTTAGTGCATCTTAAAATCTAGAAAAACATTTCTTACTTTACTGCTAGACTGTTCCTATTTTATCTTCAAATATTTCAACACATGCCTAACTTTTTATTTTTCCAAAACTTATTAAAATTATTTTGTACTCTTAACTCATGTATTGTGCATTGTACATGCTTTTTCATATATTGTTTTTTTTTTTAAATTTTGGTAGAACTGTGAGAGACTTCTTTAGAGCTGCTCTTGATACTTTTTAAAACTTTTTTTGTTTCTTTGTGAATTTCACACCATGCACCCCAATCCCATACATTTCCCCCCCCACTTTGTATCCACCCTCCACCCTTTCAAGCTTCCCCCAACAAAGAAAAATACCTTGATGTGTCCCAGAATATACAGTTTTGTTAGCACTTCGTTGCTTGCAAATGTTCATTGCAGTGAAGGCCTTTGTCTTCTGCTACTCTATCAACAATGGAACTTCACTGGGAAGCCTCTCAGGTATCCTGACATTGTTCTGTGTCATGCAGACTCCAGAGTTTCAGATCTGTAGGGCTGGCCCCTTCTTGAATTCCAATAGTTCCTTGATGAGGTAGATGTTGGGGTGGGCCAATTCAAAGCCCTAGATATGGACATGAGAAGTATCTGAGCTGGTCAGCCTGCTGGTCCTCCTACTCTCACCCTGCAACCAGGACCAGCTCTACTCTGCTGCCCAGGTGAGGTGCAGAACCCACTGTACAGAGTGTGGCAGCCTCTAAGGGACATTGCCAGTTCTCTCACTTTCACGACCATGAGACTAGCTCTCCTGCCTGCCATAGGTGGCAAGAGAGGAAGGAGAAGAGGAGGATATCTCTTTTTCTTCTGTGCCCATGCACAGCAGAAAAGAGGGAGGGCCAGGTCTTCTGCATTCAGACACTTGGGGCTGGCTCACCTACAATCCCCATGTCCAAGGTTAGGTCTACTATGCTGCTCAGGTGAGGTTCAAGTCCCACTCTTCCAAGTGCTGCAGCCAGTGAGGAACAGGGGCAGCTCACCCAGGCTCAGGACCTCGAAGCAAGCGCGACTGAGACCCTGCCATCTGGTCAGCTCTACTATGCTGCTCAGGTGAGGTATCAATCTCACTCCTCCTAATGCTGCAGCAGGTGAGGGGCAGGGCCAACTCTCCTGATCTCTTGAATTACTGAATCTCTGAATTACTATTGGTCTGTTATCAAAATTATTTTGTTCCATTTATATATGTAAATATATTTAAACTATTCCATTTGCAAGCTGATTTGGTGGTTTCAGCAGAATACTTCTAATTGCATACCCTTGGCCAAAGACTGGTTTTGGTCTCTTTGGAGGTCATTATCTTTGCCTCAGCTGCTGATTCAGGAGACCCATGGTACAGGGATCAGGGAAGGACACACCAACCCACTTAGACAGGGAGATCAAAGAAATCAACTCTGACTACCACTAGCATGGCAGGTATTGTGCTCTGCTAATGGAAAATTGCAATAAAATAACTGCTAATGACATATTGTTATGCCCATTAATCAGTGAATTACTTACCCCCATCAGAGAGGCTTCTTCCAGTAATTAAGACAGAAACTCACACCAGGGTAATGTGCAGACAGTGAGAGACTTTGGAGCCCTGAATCCTAAATAGGATGACTTTGTCAAACCTCTTCCTCAAGGCTTGAGGATCTATGCAGAAAAGAATGTGGAAAGACTGTAAAAGCAAAGGTGGTGGGTGTCTCCAAAGAACCAGTGTTTTCCTCACACAGTAGGGCTAGTACATAGGCAATCACAGAGACTGACAGCTTAAATCACAGAGACCTGCATAGTTTAAATCAGACTAAAACTCCAGCATTGATGAGAAGGGAACCTAAAATTCCACCTTTGACCCTTTAACCTGCTGAGAAAGCACAGTCAGTTTTCTCTAATGGAGTCTCACCATAGTCTAGGGCAGGCTCCATATCAACACAAAATGAACTCTATGATTTCTTGTGCTTTTTTTTTCCTTTTGGTATATTTTATGTTTCATTTGTTTTGAGGGAGAAATAGAGACAGAGAGACAGTGATAGAGACAGAGATAACATAAAGGGTTGGGTAGGTAGAGAGGTGGAGTGGATCTAGGAGAGGGGAAAGTATATGATCAAATTATATTGTACAGAAAGTTTTAAATTAAAAGTATAAAATATTAAAGTGAAAAATATGTAGTGTGTGTGTGTGTGTGTGTGTGTGTGTGTGTACTATGTGTGTGTGTGTGTGAAGTCAGAGGATAACTTCTGAGGTGTATCTCTCCTACCCAAGTCAGTTCTGTGGTCTAGGTCAGGCCATTAGGCTTCCAAAGTAAGTGCTTTACCTGCTCAGCCATGTTGCTGGCCCAAGGCTATGATTTCTTCCAGTCTCTATTTGATCTTACTTTATGTTTTCTTTACTTATACTATATATTTCTTCCTTTATGTCTTATAGCACCAAAGAAAAATTTTAAGACTGAAAGTTGTTCCAATCTAGAGTGAATTGAAAATTGCAGCACATCCTGTTCATTTATTTGCATGTCCTTTCTTATGTGTAAATTATATACTATATAGCAAATTGTATAAAAAAATCAAATATATAGTTTAAAAACTACTTATAAATAGATGTTCATAAAATTACCACTAGAAAAGTAAAATTAGAACTTTAATCTCCCTTAAAGTACCATGCAAAAGAAATTTCTTTAAAACATGCAATTATAGAAAAGCTTTCAATTGAGTTTAGAAGTTATTCTATGCCTGAAATAGAAAAACTTTTGAAGGTCTTTCAGGCACAGGGCAGAAAAGGAATGGAACTACTGATCCTATGCATATTCTTAAATCTTATTAGTTTTATCATTGAGCCCCCAGCTCCTGCTGCGTTGTTTCTGAGCATTTGCCCTTGGTCTCCTGCCTCTGAGAAGTTCCTGCTGGTTTTAATCTAAATACCTTAGTGTTTTTGTGGGTGTTCAGAGACTTAAAGGTTCGGGCAAAATTACTTAGTTAATGTATCATTGAAGTCTGTTATGATGTAGTTTATTAAGCACTGGATGAATACTCATTGTAAGGAGTTTCAGAAGAAAATTTTGTGAAATAATCTCTGCTCCATGCATTCCATGACCTCAGATATCAACCAGTTCTATTTCCTTAAAGTCCAGCTGAGTGAATGTGGCCACCAAATATATGCACACTTAAGTGAACAAGGTAACGAGGATGTGTTTACGTCAGCACAAACTTACCTTTCTCCAATTTTGGATTGTTGTACTACAACAATTCAGTCCTATGGGTGACTCACAGAAGTGCTAAACAAACAAACAAAACTTGAACATTTCCTATGTATTTTGTATGTCTGATTATGAGTGGACCCACATTTCTAGAGCATGCATGTAGAGGTCAGGGGACAAGTTGCCAGATGCTTAAAGACTTGTCTGCATGCAATTGCATTGCCTTAGGGAACTGGATATGCTGGTGAGGCCTTTAGGAAGCTTTAGTACATGGGTTTGGTTTCCGTTTTTTCCTTTGGTTATTTAGAAAACCTTGTGCAGCTGTCCATGGTTTTTGCATGTTGTACTAGTACAGATGTTCTACTCACAGTTTTTGCAATTGTAAGTCAGGATGGGCCATGTGGAAATTCTCAGGAGATAATTTGACTAACCCTAGATACTTGGCTTTCCCACTCTACAGGGCTTTATATAGCAGTTGTTCCAATATTTCTCCCTATAGCTTGAGTGAACTGGTAGGTAACCCTGGGAGTTTTTCCTGAGATATTGTTTACTGGTAGAGAGATTTTGCTTGAACTATGCTGATACTATTAGTTCCCACACTTCTGAGTATGTGATCTTCTCCAGGCATTGCCTTTTCTCCATTTCATTCTATGTTATTATTGCTGGAGATATCGTTGGAATACATAGGCCTTCTCCCTCTTCTCAGCTTCCTATTCTGGTTCATGCAAACAATGAGACCTGGAGACATTTCAACTAGTAAGATACTGACTTGGATGACATTATATCAGCATAGAAGCACTTACCTACAAATTTCCATGATATTCTGCACATGCCTTGCCATCCATTCACTTAGTCATTAAATGGAAAAAGCATTAGCAATGTTTTAAATATATGGTCATGTACCTTTCCCTCTAAAG
The DNA here is from genome assembly GCF_004785775.1 of Grammomys surdaster. Taxonomy (NCBI): domain Eukaryota; kingdom Metazoa; phylum Chordata; class Mammalia; order Rodentia; family Muridae; genus Grammomys; species Grammomys surdaster. The sequence goes on along the minus strand of NW_021604607.1, from coordinate 12,031,052 downwards.
CTATATTCCATCTTTGAGAGAAGATTTGAGAGCTGGGTATTAACATTAGAATCTTCTACGATTGTTTTCCATGATAACTATTTTACAAATATTAGGGTAAAATTGTCTCTTTTTCTTTTCTTTTTAAAGATTTCTTTATTTTTTATTATATATGTGGTTGGTTTACATTCATTTCTGTGTACCACATATATTCAGCACCCACAGAGGCTAGAAGCAGACACAAGTTCTCACCCCTCACTGCCAGGACCTGATGATAATGAGGGACATAAACCAGCATGTGTGTGTGTCGAGGATTAAGCCTTGATCCTCTGCAAGAACTGAAAGTGTTCTTAAACTGTGAGCCATCTGTCTAGCCCTGATCATTCTTTTATTAGCTGATGACTTGTAATCGTAACTCAACTCTTCCATCAATACATTGAGATACAGTTTTGAATTTACCTTTACTTTGATATATGTCATATAAATAATAAATGTCATATATACATATAAATTTATATAATACAGGTTATATATATATATATGTGTGTGTGTGTGTGTGTGTGTGTGTGTGCATCAATGGAAAAAATAAAGACACTGTATTATTCAGGTTAAAAATCTATTAACATTTACTCATCCAAGACTTAGAAGGCATGTGGTAGGCAAATGTCTGAATATATTTGTAATACCACTTCTTATACAATTGCTTTTCCTTTCATTGTATACATTCATTTCACATGGTTGCATTATGTAAACAGATTTTCATCTAACTACACATTGTCGAACATGACTCCTTCCCATTTTTTTATCTTTTCATTTTTTTGCCACTAGAGAAATCAATATGGAAATCTTTATTTAAAAACAACTAAAAATAGGTAAGGCTTGACAATCACTGTATCTTATGGAAAAGGAGAAATTCTGAGAGATCCCAGTGATGACTAGGACGTGAGTCACTGCTGGTTGAAGACAGGGTAGCTACATGGAAAGGATACAGATGCCACATTAGAGGCAGACTGCCATCTGGCTCACAGTCTGCAAGGTGACAAGGACTTCCAGGCCTATGAGCACAAAAATTCGAATGCTAGCAAAAGTCTGAGCAATACTCACGTACCAGATAAGAATAAGACTGTGAAATCCTCAGTGGATAGCCAATCATGGTTTCCCCAAACTAACCAATAGAATGTAAGATGATAAATGAGTTATGCTTTAGTTGTATTGGCATGCAATAATGACAGATAGGTCCAGGGTACAGTTAAGACATCTGCTGGCAAACTTGTAAGGTACTTCCAGACATGGTGACCATGTGTACATTGTGTGGCATATTTAAGAACTGACTCTTTCCCACAGTGAACACACTTACTGCCACAATTTTTTTAAAATTTCATGATGTATTCTATTTAGAATGTCCCTCTCACCTAATGTTCCTGGTTCTGTCAGCTCTCACCCTCTCCAAGCCATTTCTGTTTCTACCAAGATTCCACCAGATCAGATCTGTGACTCCATAGGAACTTACTCCATTTGTTACTCTCCTATTCTAAACCTCCTGTCCTTTCCTTCTCCTCCTTCCTCTCTAACATCCTCCCCCCATAATTTTGATGAATATGGGAATGTTTGGTAATATATTTTCACATATTAATAAATTTTATTTCTTTTAGAAATAATTTGGAATACTTATAAAATAATGACAGCAGCTATTAACAAAATTGTAATGAAACCTAATAAATGGTCCAAACATAAAACAGAACCTTTAATCTTAGAGTATAGCATTTTAAATCCTTCATGTTTTTTTCAAGTTGGCTTTTAGATGATCCCATATGACTCTTTATCACCTTTCCCTATGTGTGCATTAATCTATTCTATAGTTTATAAACATGAATCCAATACTATATTCTGTGAAATATTTTTTTCTGAAAATTAATTTAATTTTTATTTCCTGTAATCATATTCTTTGTTCTAAAACAAATGGTTAAATTGATTTTTATTGTATAAAAACACCATAAAAGAATTAAGAACATGAGACTTCATTGTCTCCATGAATTATATTTATGATTTAAAGTTTATTTTGATAATAAAGTAGCTTTTCTTAAAACCTGTAGTTATAAAACATAAAATCTCTTTTTTTCCCATTTTTTTCAATTTAAATTACCCAATTTAAAAATGGGATATGGAGATAAGCAGACAATTCACAACAGAGGAATCTTGAATGGTCTAGAAGCACTTAAAGAAATCTGCAATGCTTTTACTCATCAAGGAAATGTAAATCAAAATGACCCTGAGTTCCCATCTTGTACCCCTCAGAATGGCTAAGATAAAAACCTCAACTGGTATCGCATGCTGGCAAGCATGTGGAGAAAAGGGAACACTCCTCCATTGCTGGTGGGAGTGCAAACTTTTACAACCACTTTAGAAATCAATTTAGCAGTTTCTCAGAAAACTGGGAATAGGTCTACTTAAAGACCCAACTATACCATTCTTGGGCGTATACTCGAAAGATGCCCACACTACTCCAGATACGCTTGCTCAACCATGTTCATAGCAACTCTATTTGCAAGAAGCAGAAACTGGAAACAACTTGGATGTCTCTAAAAAGAAGAATGGATAAAGAAGATTTAGTACATCTACATAACAAAATACTATTCAACCATTAAAAACAAAGACATCATTAATTTTTGAGGCAACAGGATGGAACTTAATATTATCCTGAGTGAGGTAACACAGACTTAAAATGACATGCATGATATCTACTCACTGATAAGTGAATACTAGCCATAAAATACAGGATAAACAGTATATACTCCACATACCCTAAAAAGCTAAACAAGAAGGAAGGCCCAAATGAGATTGTTATAAGGTGGAATAAAATAGTCATAGGATCTCTAAGATCTGCCAGAGACTTTGGATGGGGGAGGCTCCCAAGAATCAAGGACAGTGACCTTAGCTGAGACTCACAGTAGGGGAAATATGGAGCCTGAAGAGGTCACCTCCTGTAGCCACATAGGAACCCTATTGGAGTGTTAGAGACTCCAACCCACCCAGAAAACTTTTGACTCAAAATTTGTCCTGTCTATAAGAAATGAAGGGATGGTAGATAGAGCAGAGCCTGGGGAAGTGGCCAACCAATAAACAGCCCAACTTGAAACCCATTCCAAGGGCAAGCACTAGTCCCTGAGGCTATTAATGATACTCTGTCATGATTGCAGACCAGAACCTAGCATAACTGTACTTTCAGCAGCTGACTGAAATAGATGTAGAGACCTACAGCCAAACATTGGCTGGAGCCCCAGAATGCTTATGGAAGAGTTGGGGGGAGAAGTAAGGGCCCAAAGGGGATAGGAACACTGTGAAATATTTCTAAATAGAAAAGAATTAATAACAAAGATATGAGTGAGGAAACATTGACTTACCATATCTTTTACCTCCTCGCATTCCATTTTCCCAGTAAAATTAGATTCTTTCAAGGCATTACAAATTCATGAACTTCCCAAACATAGAAAAGGGAAAATGAAGTTTTAAGCAGAAAATATCTTTATTTACTGCCAAAAATTTGTCTTATCAAGTCTAGAGAATTAGGTCTAAAAAAACCCAAAAAACTAAAAAGGAACTGATGCAGAATAAATGAATGGGATGGTGGTGGTGGGTAAAGTTGTTACTCCCAAGTTGTTTTGAAATGATTACTTTAAAAAGTGTTTTTTTCTTGTTCTTTTAAATTTACATTTCCCTTTCCAGGTCTCCCCTATGGAACCCTGCATCCCATGCCCCTGCCCCTTCCTCTCTACCACCCACCCACCTACTCCCACCTTCCTGCCCTGGCATTCCCCTACACTGGGGCATCAAACTCCCTTAGACACAAGGTCCATTCCTCCCACTTATGTCCAACAAGGCTGTCTAAGAAATGCAGTGTTATTGCAGGTATCCTTAGCTACTAAGACTCAATTGTCTCTTCTCAGACACATAAGAAAGTACAGTTCACTTAAAATAATGTTATCCATTGCAGAAATAATATCTATCTTTTTCTGTGATTATCATCTTGTAGAAGACCTAGAATGTTACAGATGATCTGAGGTAACTTTGAATTTTACAGAAGTAAATAATAATGTGACTTCTATTCAACATGCCCCATACTGTCCCATTACAAATTTGCAACAAAAACTCACAAAACAAATTGCTTCCAAAATTATGCTTAGAAGTATATCCTTGTATACAAAACATATTTGTTCAGAACAAAGACACAGTTGCAGATAGTATCAGAAGTAAGACAAATTGACAAATTTACTGAAAATGTTTTTATATTAAAACCATTGATTATTGAAACTGAAGATAGAAAAATGACTAAGGCATCATCCCCTACCTGCAGGGCAGGTGGAGTTATGTGAAGCAGACCTCCCAAAGACCTAAAGCAACCTATTGTTACACATACAGTTTTCAGAATTCTTTACAATAGTCTTTTTCCAAAATCATAAAGTAGTCTCTCCTAAGCCAGAAAACACATAAAAGGAAACAAACAAACAAACAAATAAACAAAATAATAAAAAGAAAAACCTCAAGCAGTTTGGGGCATATTAAAATTAGGATAGCAAGAGTTTCAATGAGTAAGAAAAAATCAGTTATTCTTGAAAGCATGAATAAGAAGCCAGGTTCTATTTCTGGAACTGATGGTGGAGGTAGAGAGCTGACTCTGGAGTGCTATGCACTGACCTCACATGTGCACTGTGGTATATGTGTGTCCCCTATTCCTATGTACACACACATACACTATACAATAATGATAATATAAGAATAAAAATTAAAAATTATTTAGAAGAATGTATAAACATATCAATGCCACTTTTAAAAATTTATTCACTACTGTGCCAACACATGAGTAGTTTTCTATCATTAATTTCTAGATAAGTAAACTTATATGTGTATGCTTATTTTCACCTTAGAATTAAAACTTGTGAGAATAAAAGTCAACTTAAGTTTCTATGGAAACAAATCTTCCAAGGAACTTTTAACTCAAGCAACTGTCAATTTGATCCTGTATATTTACTTTAACTCTCAACAAATTAAGAACTACCAATGTCATAGTGAACATCTATGAATATTCAGACTTTCAATGACTGAAAAGAAAGGTTTATGCTATCCAGACAACATGTTCTTTTATTAATTGTAGAGTTACTGCTGAAGTTACTACCCAAAGTTCTTCTTTGACATCTTCAAGATGCTATTTATATCTTATTGGTGATTTATTTAATACATTGCACTGATCAATTTTAGAGTTGTTTCATCAGGTCATTTCCATTCAGTCAATAACACTTCTTGATGTATTCTTGTATATCTATGGATATTTTGTGTTGCTCGATTTGAATTAAAAAATAATTTCTACCTTTGTGTTCCTGTGAGAATGAGGTACACATCATTGTTTCTAACTTTCACAGATTTCAGGTCTGATGCTGTGTTAGTTACTTCTCTGTGCTTGTAATGAAGCACCACAAGCATGGCAGCAGGAAACTAAAACATGAGGCTTTGATCCTAAGATTTTAGAGAATTTCTATTTTCTTCATTGTGAATTCTACTTCCCTAAATTTAAAAAAAAATATACTAATTGTACAATCAGGAAAATGTGATATTTTGTAAAATGCTAACTGGGAAAGATTGTACTTAATTTGCTTCTAACTAGATTTGCTAATGGTATTCAGGGAACGCATGAAAAATGGTACATAGTTTGCTAATTAAAAAGTGATGTATTTGACTTATGAAATATTGAATCAGCTTTAAGGTTTTATTTGCATACTTGTTGGGGAAACAACAATACATCTTATGTAGGGTTTAAAGTCTTTCTTCACCCGAAGACCAGAAGATTTCTGGAGCAGAGGCAGGAAGAACTGACTACAGGAGGGCTTTTAAAGACCAGGAAAGTACCTAGCTAGAAAGTGAGTTGATTGGTGGATAACCAAGCACGGGGTGTTTCTGGACTGCTACACTGGCAGTATTGACTTAAATCCCTGTAATCCTTGCTTTTGGGACAGGTAGAGAAAGTTCAGATTTTTCACTTCCTCTTTTGTGATTGCTGACATATTGACATTCCAGTAACTCTCAGAACATTTTTTTTTTCTTTTAAGAGCTGTTTTGATAAACTTGTGGTTTATAGATAAGAGAGTATTCAAGGAACAATTCTCAAAGGGGGAAGAAAAATGGTAGGAAGGAGAATAGAATCGTATTGCACATGGGGAATCAAATGAATAAACTGTTACTCCACATCATTTCTATTTAAATTCTTTTACACATTGATTTACATTATTTAAAAAGTTCCTGAAGTTGTTTTCACACTCTTTGTCTTTAATTCTTGGTTCATATCTTGAAATTTTTTTCAGTTTTATTTTATGTATATGAGTATTTTCCTTATATGTACATCTGTGCACCTCATGTATGCACTGCCTATGGAGGCCAGGAGTCAAATGCCCTGGAACTAGAATTATAAGATGGTTGAGGTTGTTTTTCACAATGGTGCTTCATATGGGAGATGTGATTCAGATAGAGAACCATATTCTTATTAATTCAATTAATGATCAATTAGAAAACTGAGTGTAATCCCTTTTCTTTCAAAGAAGGCATAGTGTAACAGCTGTAAACCCAACACTCAGAGGGTAGAAGTGAGGGAATCAAGACTACAATGATGCCCTATAAAATGACAAACATGTACAATAACTACATACTAAGAGGAAGAGAAAGAGGAAGAGGAAAAGGAAGAGAAGAAGAAAAGGGGGAGGAAGGGGGAGCAGGAAGGGAAGAAAGAGGAAAAGGAGGAAGAGAAGGAGGATGAGAAGGAGGAAGAGAAGGAGGAGGAGGAGGAGGAGGAGGAGGAGGAGGAGGAGGAGGAGGAGGAGGAGGAGAGCTCTCTCTGTTTCTGGATCCTGTTGTAAAGAACTATTTTAAAGTTTGGAATTCAGACACTTTCCAGTTATACAAACTAACTCCTGGGTGATGGGCATGGCACACTACAGTCCTAACTTTGCATCTTTTGTCAGGCATTTTTCATTTCAGAGTTTCTTATGGGGATCAACATCTATTGGCACATTGTCATGTCCACACATGATTTTGCTATGATTCTAAATCTTCCCAGGTAACATTAATGTATTGTAGGAGGACATTGAATTTTATACATTGTGAATATTATTTGAAATGTTTCATTTACATAAGAGAAGCAAAAAGACATGAGAATCATCCTTATAGAATAGACTGCCTGGGTATTTGGAAACTGCTAGGTGTACACTGGTGTGTGGATAGATTAAGGTGGGCTCTTATAGTCATCTCTGACTTCCAGGTGAGTAGATTCTAGACAGCAGGAGAAACTGCAAGAATGCCTGAGAAAGAGCTGGCTTCCTTCCAGCTGACACCTTTGGACAACTGCAGTGTGTGGGAGAGATGTACAGTAATGAATGTGTGCACGAGGCAAACTCAGTTTTAAAAGCCCCATTATACTGGGCTAAATCCAGTTAGTTTACTAAAATCACCACTTTGATTTGTCCTTCTGATATATCCTGCCTGATTACTTTCTTCTCTGGAAAGTAGTCTTCTGTGAGGAAAAGGGAGGCTGAGCTTCTGGAAGAAGGAAAGAAAAGAAGGAGCATTAGCCTGATCTTTTGGGCATGGAGGAAATAGAGGATGCCCAGATTCCTTGTAGGGTGATAAAGTCAGCTACTATTGCCCACCCACTGCCTCCAGAAAAGCATCATCAGCTAAAGCCAGGGCTCAGCTTTAATAATAGCTTTAATAATAATAATAGTATTTATAAAACAACGCTTTCCAAAGAACTTAAAGCACTTCCCACTCACAGTCTTACCGTGCTCGAGTGGGCCCAGCTAGGCAAGAAGCACAACTGGGTACCATTGTTTGCTTTCTGCTGTAGATCACTGTAGAAGCATGAAGCATGGTTCATGCTCAGGGTTCAATACCTTCCTCCTCCCCCTCCCTCTCTTCCTTCTCCCCATGAACTCCTTGCATTTTGCTTTTGCCTACCTACCCACGCCCCCACACTCCTCAGGGGTGAAAATGAACAAATATCTACAAACTAATACTTTGCAAACAATCTGTAACTTTTAAACACATTTATTAAGTTTATCAGACTTTTTATCTCATTCTGGTTGTAAGTTAATCTTTTCTTGAGTATAATTACCCCTTGTCAATAACCTTAGATATGAAATCTGTGTCCTATGGGCTATGGGTTAAAATTTCACTGATTTTTAGTTTGTTTTAAAATGTTTTAGTTACCCTATATACCATGCCATACCAATTATTTCGAAGTATGAGTGATGTCTAAAACCAAAGAAGAGCTTTTTGAAAACTTTGTTAACTATAAAAAGTACCAGTAATACAGGTATAAACACACACAGCACACTGAACTAATTTGTAATATTCATACACTCTTAAAAATTATTCACCAATCATTTCTTCTATGTATTTTTGTTAGTTATTCATTTGCTGTTACATTTCTGTATATTTTCTTGGACTGAAAGTGTCTTTTTTTCTCCCTCCCCCTCTTCTTTCTACTTAGGCAGTGTATAATTCAGGATTGCCAAAGATAGGAAATCAGTCCAGTGACTCATTTCCCAGATTTTGCAAATAATGTGGTAAAGTGCGGATATATCTAGAGAGGAATGTTGAGTAAGAGACGATGAACAAAGGATGATTAACTTAAAAAGTTAGCGTGTGTGCATTTGCACGGGGCAGGCACGGGCATGAGCGACTGGATGCTTTCAGATGGCTTCATTTTGTTTACAGATTTCATTTGTAGAATGAAGTTGAGGAAACATGGGGGTAGATAAGCTAAATGAAAGTCTAGGTGTTCCTTCATCACACAGAGCTCATGCTTCTCATCTGTTTTCAGTATGTATATTGTGTAAATACCCGTTTATGTTCATATCAAGTGTGAATACTATCCACTTAAATAAAGAAAACTTTTTATCTGGAGACAGAAAAAGATCAGATGTTGCAGGAGGCAGGGGTGAGGAAGCCGAGGAATGCTTTAAACTCAGCCTAGCTGAGACTGGTCTTGAACTCTTCAACCAATTCTGTAGCTGACAGCAGAGGGTAGAGCAGGGTCACTCTGCCAGGCTCAGTCTAAAGGGTTAGAAAAGTTTCTGAAAAGTTAATCAAATAAGGTAACTATACAGCAGTTTAAGCATCTTGTGTAGAAAATTATTCTTAGGATGTAAGTGTTCTTTACCACATGCCAAGCTTCTCTGCATTTCCTGAGGTTGTCAACCATGTTGCCACAGGAATGTCTACATAAAACCATGCTATTTGTTTCTGAGACTTTTCCTGGCTTTTTTTTTTTTAAGATGATACACTTATGGCTAACATCGTTCCTGTCTTTAGACTGACCTTGCCTATGTACAGCAAATTATTATCCAAATATTTCCATTTATTATTTTCTTCATTCTACAAGCCATTTCTTGAATTAACATACACAGAAGTTGGAAGTGGACGAAATTGTTCCAACATGCTGTGAACACTTTTATTTTGATGTGAAAGTCTGCATTTAAAATCTAGCTAATTAAAACAATAAAGAGAGTAGATTCATCACAATTTTTAAAATTTAGTTATTATATTAGTAAATATAGTAAATTATTTGCTAAGCTTGGATCTATACTATAATTACTTAGGGTTAAGTAACAATTTTTTTTAGAGTGCTGAAAAGAATTTAAAAAAATTGATTTTCTTCTTGGCAATAAAATGAAATATTACACATGGTTTTCCAAACAAGATCTCAGTAATTTTTAAGTTTTCTTCCCATCAATTCTGATGTGTCAGTTAAAAAAATATTTTTATATTGCTGAGTTCACTGATAGTAATACTAATTTAAATTTTTCTTCTCCAAAATGAAAGACCTCTTTTTGAGTATAGCTTATTCTTTTCAGCAGGTAATTTTGGTGCTTTTATACTTGGTGTGTTCCTGGATGAGTACATAAAATTTTAAAAATTACTTTAAAAATCCTGTAAAGGGGATAGCTTTCAATTAGAATCATGTATCTTATACTGCTTATGGTTAAAAGTTGATGTTGTACACTGATGTGTGAGGCCAGGCTTCAAACCATCCTTAAATATTTATCCTCAAGGATAGTCTCAAGAAGCACAATAAAAAATGCTATATATTTTTGTTACTCTCTATGAACATGTATGGCATAATATCTGATGTGGAAAATGTTTATTTAGTCTCTGGTTTTAATTTTTCCTCTACTAGTTTTTTTTAAAGGGGGGAATTTTTATTAAAAATGGAAAACTCTGCAGAGGAGAACATTTGGTCCTCATATAGTTTTGCTTGACTGTCAAGATAAATATACTTATATGTTCAATAATGATTATATTTTTATATAAACTCTTTAAGAAATATCAAAATAAAACAGAACTTGATTTTTTAAAAAATGGACTAAAAGATTATAGGCCATAGAACAGAGGTTGGAGGTTTCTAAAAATCAAAATAAAGAAACTTCAAAGGAATTCAATCTCAAAACTACAATAACAACACAAAAGAAGTTCCAGATGAAAAAAATCCACAAAGGCTTAAAGATTAGGATGGCAACCAACCAGTAGGAATACAATATTCTAAGTTAGGCATCCTGATTCTGCGTAATGATGCTACCTCAGAATAATGTCAAACAATAGCATATGTATTCCAATTTGTAGAATTTGAAAATCTAAAATTTGGACATATGTTGAAAGACCATTCTATTGATATATAATCATATTTTCAATGGACTTCTTCAAAAAAGAATGATTCTGAGATCATAAATTTATTAGAGATGATAGCATTCTCGAAGATACTTTTATAGATTGAAGGTGAAAATGCTTCAGCAAACATAGCCATTAGACTACAACAATTTTTTAGACATTATGACATAGAACATATTCCAAACATACCTTACAATCCTACAAGACAAACAATTATTGAGAGATCTAACAAGGCTTTAAAGAACTTGGGGATCCATCCCACAAGCAGACAGCAAACCCAGACACTGTTGAGGATGCCAAGAAGTGTTTGCTGACAGTAGCCTGATACAGCCCCTCTCCTGAGAGGCTCTTCCAGATCCTGACCAGTGCAGATGTGGATGATCACAGCCAACCATCAGACTGAGCAAAGTGATCCCAATGGAGGAGTTAGAGAAAGAACTGAAAGAGCTGAAGGGTCCTTATCAGGCATCAGTGTGGGAGGGGAGGCCCCTGTTCCTGTGAAGACTTGATGCCCCAGTGTAGAGGAATGCTAGGGCAGTGTTTGGGGAGTGGGTAGGTGGGTGGAGGAGCACCCTCATAGAAGCAGGATAAGGGGGCATGGGATAGGGGTTTTGCAGAGGGGAAACCAGGAAAGGGGATAACATTTGAAATGTAAATAAATAAACCATCCAATTAAAAATTATTATTTAATAATAAATCCTGGTGGCATGGTTTACCACCCTTTCTCCCATCTATCCTTAAAACAACACAACTTCCCTTTATTCCTCCATTCTATGGAGATTAATATTTCTTTATTATTATTTGTTAAGATAGGGTTTCTCTATCTCCATGTCTTTGTTTCCTACATTTCAGATCAAATGCCTGGATTTCTTTATCCTTCCATGTATACTTTTTAAATTTTTACTTATGCATTAAATTTTTTTCAGCTTTATAAAAATTTATTCTTTAAACATTTTTTTTATAGTTCAGACTTTATACTAATCCCAGTCCATCTTCTGACTGTTCTCCATCCCATACCTCCTCACCCCAACTCCTAGTCTCCAAGAGGATGTTCCTACCCCCACTCCCACCCCATCAATCTTCCTCATTCCCTGAGGCAACAAGTCTCTCAAAGGTTAGGTGCATCTTCTCTGACTGAGTACAGACCCGGCAATCCTCTGCTGTATATGTGTTTGTGGCCTCCTATCACCTGGTGTATGCTGCCTGGTTGGTGGAGCAGAGTCTGAGAGATCCTCAGGGTCCAGGTTAGTTTAGACTGCTGGTCTTCCTAGAGGTTCACCCTCCTCCTCAGCTTCTTCCATTATTTCCCTAATTCAACCACAGGAGTTACTAGTTTCTGTACATTACTTGGGCATAAATATCTGCATCTGACACTTTCAGCTGCTTGTTGGGCCTTTTGAAAGGAATTCATGACAGGCCTCTGCTTGTAAGTACTACCATAGCATCAGTAATACTGTCAGGCATTGGGTTCTCCCCCTAAGCTGGATCCCAATTTGGGCCTGTCATTGAACCTCTGTTTCCTCAATCTCTTCTCCATTTTTGTTGTTGCAGTTCTTTCAGACAGTGCCAATTCTGGGCCAGAGTATTTGACTGTGGGGTGGTGACTCCATCCCTCTAACTGATGCCCTGTCTTTCTACTGGAGGTGGACACTACAAGTTCCCTCTCCCCACTGTAGGGCATTTTATCTAAGGTACCTCCCATTGAATCCTGAGCATCTCTCTACCCCCCCCCCCAAGTCTTTCTAGAGAGTCCCCCAACTCCTACCTCCCAAAGTTGCCTGTTTCAATTCTTTCTGCTGGCCCTCAGGGCTTCAGTTCTGTTTCCCACTCCCAATACTTGATTATGTTCCCCTCTCTCCCTCCCTGTACCCTCTCCCACACAGATCCCTCCCTCCCAATACATAATCAATTTCTGTTTCTCCCTTCTAACCCCAAAATAATACAACTTTCCTTTATTCCTCCCTTCTAAAGAAGTTAATATCTCTTTAAAACAGTAATATAAATTTTTATGTATGCTATTTGAAAAGATGACATTATGAGTCCTGATAATTTTATAGCTAACAAGATTTATTGGCTAAGCTTAGTTGAAGTTTAGCTTAGAACAGTCTCAGAGGTGTTCCCATGTAGAAGGATCAGGAATGTATGTTATCTGTTTTGTTTAGTCTTCTTGATTTTTTTTTCTTTTTATTGGCAGCCAAGATATTCAGGGTGCCTCCCCCTCTGAAATCTGATTTTTATTAATTTGAAGAAATCCAGAGTTTTTCTTCTCTCATGGAAACAAATACAAATCCTCTCCCCTGTGTAGCACATTTCCTCCCTTCTATTAGTCCCTGAAGTGGGGCTAACTTATTTTGTAGGAGACTCAGTTGGGTTGTATGAAACTTTGCTGAAGCTGTCTTATGGGGACTTATTTTTCTGAAGCAGACACATGAGAGGATGTTTTTCTGAGAACAGACAGGTGTTGTTTATCAGGAAGTTGCCTTGTGAAAGGGTATGTGATGTTTTGCTGGAGTGGATACTTGAAAATATAAGTGATATTTGGAAGGGTATAAGTACAACCCAACAGACAATGGATGACACTCTTGCATTTGTTCACCTTGCTAGTATTTGCTGGTCTTCATTGGGCTTTGCTGATTTTGGTCTTCACGGATGATGTGCTTACATTGGTTCATTTACTGATTATGCTTTTGCATTGTTCCACCTTGCTTTCTTTGTTTTCTGCATGTCATAACTTCATAGAGAAAAATTCACAAAAGATCTTCTGGTGGTCTTCTGGCTACTTCCCTACTCTTCTGTGGACATGTGCTGATCAGTGGAGCCTCATGGTTTCTTCTGGATCGAGCCACTACTACTGATTCATGGACTAGATTGCCACTGCTGATTCATATGGATGTTTTGCTAGGGGACTCAACTGCTGACAATGAAGTTTGGGATTGCCTCAGAGAACTACTTCTAAACAGGTCCACAACCCCCTTGTCCTATTAGCCATCTTCCTCCCCTACCTTTTTTTTCAGTGGCCTATAAGGAAGGGTGAGGCATTTAGGAACCTTTATTAAAATAAGTTCTGAAAAATCTAAGCCCACAAATCCCTTCCAAAATCGCAGTGTATTTTCATAGCTGTGTTATCTGTCTCATTGACATTATAAAAATTAAAGTCAACAAAGTATTATTCTATCTATATCAGTAGATCTTATTGTCTCTTTTGTTCTATGAGCATTTTCTTTAAAGTCTTGTTAGATCTTTCCTCTACTAGTGACTGTTTATTAATACTGTAGAACAGGAATGTACAAAGGAAATATGATATAAATTTGACTGAATGGTGATTACTAAATTTATACCCTCTTTCTAACTTCTTTTTAATCAAATACTGAATTTTAACAACTGCAGAAATTAAAGAAAATGGAAGGAAAATAAGAAGTCAGACCCTAAAGACTTAACTAGAAAACTCCTAAAACTGATCATGCTTTTGACAATGTCAAAAAATTTGACTTTTATCCCAGTTAGAGTGGATAGTTCCAAAAAAGTAAATGAAAACTAACATTGGAATAGATGTGGGTGGGGCAGATATAAAGTAGTTATTCACTGTTGAGACAAGTAAAAAATTAGTGTTACAACCTTGACAATCAGTGTGAAGACCTTCAAAATGGTAGGGGTAAAGCTACCATATGATTCAGAGATCCTACTCCTTCACATACACCTAAAGAACTTTATATCCTACAACAGAGGCATTTGTGCATCGATATTCATAGATTCACAATATATAGAAAAATATAATCAACCAAGATGTCCACTAAGGAATAGATAATTCAGATACAGTATGCATGCAAAATAGAATACAGAATATTTTCAAAAGTCAGAAAATTAGAAAAAGCCCACTGAAGGACTATACCTTAAAAGTAGCCAGGTGGTAGCATAATACAGATGATATGAGAATAGAGAAGTTGAATACTGGTGATGGAGAAACTTTAAGCATAGAGGGGTGAGTTCTACAGATACCAGTGCATGTTAGCTAATTTGAAGTGGGTCTGAAAAATATCATCTTGTAACCAAATCAAAAACACATTTTAAAAAATGATTTTGAAGGGTGATACCCAGCATGAGTGGACGAAAGTGCGCTTAGGAGATGTAGAACATTAAACAAAAACTTGGTGCCAGACTGCACTATCTCTCATCAAGTTGTTGGTCTAGGAAGCCTCATAAGTGCCCCCAAAATGTAGGCTCTAACAATTCCCCCTGGTTGCCCACCAGAACCAGGTGCTATGACTATTGCTGGAGATACTACTCACTTGGGTTGCATGATACAGAGAGCTGGAGCTAGAAGTGAGTTAGAGGCTTCCTCCCCACTCCTTAGGCTTCATAGTCCTGGAAATGGTTACGTAAGAGATGTAGATAGGAAGAAGGGCTAAGACACAAGCACCACAGTCACAAGCTCTCAGTAGATGAGTATGCTTACACTGAGTCTGCACAGAAACTGGGCCTGTCAACACTTAGGCAAAGATGCAGGAAGGACTGATGAGGCCCCAACTCTTACTACTTAAGGATTTGCTTTTAATATACTAAGGGAAGGTATAGTCATTGCTTGCAGTTTTACAACTGTAAATGATGCCATTAGTCTACAATATATGGCTCCAATCCAATGCTCTCATGAATGACCCTGGTTATACATCATGGGTCACAAAACAATCTCAAAGTCATAAATCTGGGAAGGTTACTAGTATGGATGAAAATGTGTTAGACGGGTGGGAGTGACATAGCATGTGGAGGAAAGTTATGTACTGTCTATCTATCTATCTATCTATCTATCTATCTATCTATCTATCTATCATCTATCTAACATTTATCTATCATCTATCTATCTATCTATCTATCTATCTATCATCTATCTATCTATGTATCTATCATCTATCTATCTATGTATCTATCTATCATCTATCTATCTATCTATGTATCTATCTATCTATCTATCTATCTATCATCTATCTATCTATCATCTATCTATCATCTATCCATCTATCTATCATCTATCTATCATCTATCTATCTATCTATCTATCTATCTATCTATCATCTATCCATCTATCTATCATCTATCTATCATCTATCTATCTATCTATCTATCCATCCATCTATCTATCTATCTATCATCCATCTAGCTATCTATAATCTATCTACCTATCATCTATCTATCTATCTATCTATCTATCTATCATCTATCTATCTTCTATCCATCTATCTATCATCTATCTATCTATCATCTATCTATCTATCTATCATCTATCTATCTATCTATCTATCTATCATCTATCATCTATCTATCTATCTATCTATCTATCATCTATCTATCATCTAGCAATCATCTATCAATCTATTGTATATCTATTTATCATCTATTATCTATCAATATATTATCTTGTATTCTGAAATATCAAATTATAAATGTAATCAACAAAAGCTAAACAATGAAACCAAAATGAGAAAAGAATGAAAGAATAAATTAGATTTAATTATGAGTAAAGAGTACAATATGGAAATATAATTTCAATTTTACCAGGACACCTTAGAGTATATATGAATTTTAGGAGAAGTGCTCATTTTGAAAAGAATATTTTTAGTTAGAAAAATTATAATTTTAATTTTTGTCATTAATATATCACTTATATTTTTTTGGTTTCTGAAATTTCAGTATTGTATGCACTGCTTTGTAGAATTCTCAGATTCACTTCAAAATTTACACTGTTTTGATGTATGTTTCAAATATTAAAGTTCAATATGTGCTAGATTTTTACAAATTCAAGATTCTTTTGTTGTTCTGTCAAATAGATATTGTAGGATTGGCACTATAAAGAACATTTATGGAGTACATTTTAAATTAACATCCTATGCAATTATAAGAATTACATTTCTCATTACTGTGACAAATACTTGACATAAAAGCTTACAGAAGAGAAATCTATTTTGCCTACATCATAACAGAGGAGGCTTATAGAGTGGCTTCTCCAGCTCTGTTGGCAAGAGCTTCCAGTGCAGATTTTAATATTTCATGAGACGAAGAAGCATAGAATTTTGACAGAAGATTGCCAACTATAACCTGTTCATTCTGCCTATAATCATCCACTTTTCCCTAGTCAGCTTCCCACTTCATAAATGTTCCACAATCTTGCAAAACAGTGTGATCATTTGGGGAACAAACATGCAAATACGTGAACCTGTTGTGGCCAATTCAGACTCAATTCATAGCAATTAATTGGTCATGAAGAATAAGTTATACATCTTAAGATAACCAAACTGAGGTCAAGTGAGGCCCCTGGTGGAGCAAAGAGCTCAAGAACAAAATCTAAATCCAGGTCTTTGGAAGAGAAATGAATAGCACTGCTCTCTGGGTCTGGTTTTGCACACATTTCAAACAACTGAGTGATTTTGGGCATTAAGTATTGCTGAGGTTCTTAGAAAATACTAAAGGTGGTAAAAATAAAAATACTGAAGAACTCAACTTACTACAATGTTTTACCTTATGCTTTTCTTCAGAATTTTTCTACAGATATGTATTTTTCCTACTGTTCTATCATTAATATTGCATGTAATTAGTACAATCTTCGCCACATAAGTGGAAGAGACTACATAGGTGTATTACTACATATATTCATTACAGTGACCTCAGGGTAAGTTTCTAGAATTATTAATGCATAGAATGTCCTTGACAGATTATTCACATAATAGATAACATAGAGTCATAGAAAACCATATTGACAGTTGATAAACCTTATAAGCTAGGTAAATTAAGTTGAAATCTAAGGCGACAGGATTGAGTAGTTACAATTGTCATATTGGAGCAGTAGAAGTAAAGGTATTTTTAAGACACTGAAAATTGAATATTCATTCTTTTAGATACAGTTTATGGGTAGGCCTTGAATATTGGGCAGGACCACGGAGAGTTCCTGATTTTTATGCTATGCATTTACGTTGGGCTGCAAGTAGCTGGAATGACTTCTATTCAATTCTACAGTAATGGTGTTTCAAAAACAAAATAATGAGCCCACTGAAAATACAAGAAATTTAGGGTTTTTTTTTTTTTTTTGCCAATGTGTTGGTGGTTGCTCCACAAGTCACTCACCTTTTAAAGATTTTTGTAGAAAGTCACTTCAAGGAGGAGGAGGAAGCACGCAATGCAAGGGGACTAATTTAAAGACGTAGATATATTTATGTGCAGCTTAGATTTAAACAGGGCAGAAAGACAACACACAAAACTAAATGTATAGCTTATGTGAGTAAAGATAAAAATCAAGTAAAGTCAGTTTAGCATTTGCTTCATGTTATTCTTAACTGTCATCTTTTAAAATTTAAAATAAATGGTAACTTCATTTAGAGTATTTTTGAAATGTGCATCAGTGATTCGTGTGTGTATTAGATCCTCCAATTCTCTATGCAGCTACCACTTCCTTATAGTCTCCAGAGGCACTGGATTTGTGTTAGAATAGATTCTCTGCTATCATTTACAAAGGTGTATCTTAATTTTGAGGAAAAATTATTCCCACTCCTCCCTTTGTTGTTGTTGTTTTTTAATTAACCATTTTATTTGTTTACATTTCAAATGTTATTCCCCATCCTGGTCTCTCCTCCATGAACCACCCATCCCATCCCCCTCCCCTTTGCCTCTACGAGGGTGCTTCCCAACCCACCCACATACTCCCTCCTCATCCCTCTAGCATTAAGCCTTCACATGACCAAGTGCCTCCCCTCCCACTAATGCCAGATGATACAGTCCTCTGCTACATATGTAGCAAGAGCCATGGACCAGCCCATGTATACTCTTTGGTTGGTGGTTTAGTCCCTGGGAGCTCTGAGGGGTCCAGTTAATTGACATTGTCGTTCTTTCTGTGGGTTAGCAATCCCCTTCAGCTCCTTCAACCTGTTCCCTAACTCTTCTATTGGCGTTCCCAGGCTCAGTCCAACGGTTGACTGTACCTGCATCTGTCTTAGTCAGATCCTGACAGAGCCTCTCAGAGAACAGCCATACCAGGCTCTTTTCTGCAAGCACATCTTGGCATCAGCAATAGTGTCAGGATTTGAAATCTATGGAAGGAATAGATCCCACAGTAGGGTTGTTTCTGCTCCATTATTATTCATGTATTTCTTTAGACAGGGATAGTTCTGCTTTTGTTGCATACTGGATATACACATCAGCACCAAAGACAGACACTACCTAAGGCTAAAAGGCTGGAAAAAATTTTTCAAGCAAATGGTCCCAAGAAACAAGCTGGAGTAACCATTCTATTATCCAGTAAAATAGACTTTCAGCCAAAAGTAATCAAAAGAGATGGGGAGGACACTTCATACTCATCACAGGAAAAATCCACCAAGATGAACTCTCAATTCCAAACATCTACGGCCCAAATGGGGGCACCCACATTTGTAAAAGAAACATCATTAAAGCAATCTCACATAATAATAGTGGGAGACTTCACCACCCCACTCTCGTCAATTGACAAATCATAGAAATGGAGACTAAACAGAGACACAGTGAAGCTAACAGAATTTATGAAAAATGGATTTAAGAGGTATCTATAGAAAATTTTACCCTAAAACAAAAGAATACGCCTTCTTCTCAGCACCTCATAGTACTTTCTCCAAAACTGACCATATAATTGGACGCAAAACCAGTCTTAACAGACAGAAGAAGATTGAAATAATCCCATGCATTGGATCAGATCACCACAGACAAAAGCTGGTCTTCAATAACAACAAAAACAACAGAAAGCCCAAATATTCATGGAAACTGAATAACTCTCTACTCAATGATAACTTGGTCAGAGAATAAATAAATAAATAAAGAAATTAAAGGCTTTCTAGAATTTAACAACCAAAACAACATACCCAAGCTTATGGGACACAATGACAGAAGTGCTAAGAGGAAAATTCGTAGCACTGAGTACCTTCATAAAGAAATTGGAGAGATCCTACACTAGTAACTTAACAGCACATCTCTAAGCTCTATAACAAAAAGAAGAAAACAGACCAGAGAGTTGTAGACAGCAGGAAATAACCAAACTCAGGACTGAAATCAACTAATTAGAAACAAAGAGAACTATACAAAGAATCAATAAAACTAGAGCTGCTTCTTTGACAAAATCAGCAAGATAGATAAGTCCTTAGCCAAACTAACTTAAGGGCACAGAGAGTATACAAATTAACAAAATCTAAAATGCGAAGGGATATATAACAACTGAAACCGAGGAAATTAAAAAAAAATCATTAGATGCTACTACGAAAGTGTATACTGAACAAAATTGGACCAGATAAGTTATGTAAACAGTCCCATAATCCCTAAGGGAATAGCAGCAATCATTAAGAGACTCACAACCAAAAAAGGCCAGGGCCAAAAGATTTTAGTACAGAATTCTATCAGACCTTCAAAGAAGACATAATACCAATACTTCTCAAACTATTCCACAAAATAGAAACAGGAGGAACACTACCTAATTCATTCTATGAAGCCACAGTTAAGCTGATACTTAGCCACACAAATATCCAATAAAGAGATCTCCAGAGCGATTTCACATATGAATACCAATGCAAAAGTACTCAATGAAATTCTTGCAAACCTAATCCAAGAACACATCAAAACGATCATTCACAGTGATCAAGCAGGTTTCATTCAGGAATGCAGGGGTGGTTCAATATATGAATGTCCATCAATGTAATCCACTATATAAACCCACTCCTGCTTTTACATTAAAGATATAATGCCAAAAGACCACAATCAACTTGATAAATGTGAATGTTGGCCTTCATTATATATAACCTTCATTCCTCAGTTCTCAGTAAGACTTGCCTAGACGTTCAAGTCACACCAAATGAAGTGAGGCTCTGCTGTGTTGTGCTTGTTAACATCAATGTTTTGACAACTTATTTCAATTACATACATTTTTCATGAGTTTAAAGAATGAGTGAGTACCTCACCCTGATGCACAGCCACATAAATAAAATGACATGATAAAGCAAACAGGAAGGTCTTGAGAGAAAAGTCCTGAAGAAAGAGGTAGAGTGAGTGTATTGATTGTGTCAGACAGAGGCTCTGAGATAAACATGTATTTTTAAAATTAATAAGGACATGATTTCAAGTCGTAGGGTCCATGAGATAGCATATTGTTTTATATGTTCTGCACTGTAGGACCTTCAAAGGCTGCCTGGTTTCTGGTTTAGTACAGGCTAGAAATCTTGGAGACCCCAGGTGATCCTGAGGGGCACCAGTTGGGACCTAGGTGACCTTAAGGGATGGCAGGTGCTTCCCCATGCCCCCAGACAGTAGGCTCCTGACATGTGGCCACAGCCCTCCATAGATTTGTGTCTTTCAGTCACTTAGGGCAATGCCCCTAGCCCCTCCACACATAGAGGATGTGACTACAGGCCATGGAGCCTCAAGACAGATTTTCATATTAATGAGGTACCTAAAGGCCAGAACTGCTTAGCCAATTAAGCTTTACTTCCTTGACCCTCCTCCCTGCAAAAGGTATTTAACCTTGGGCCCACCACCGTGAGACTAGGGGTATGGTTTCTCATCTACTTTCCTCCACGACAATAAACATTTTAAACAATAGACTGCTTCTTTTCATTGGGATCCACTGAGGGGAACAATGGAACAGGCCTTTGCCTACAGAACCACAGTCTAATCTCCTGGAGAAAACCTTTCTGCGTTCCCAGCTATGATGAGCACCAACCCAAGCCAGTGTGAGCAAGATAAGACAAACCACCTTGACAAGCCTAGGACTCTCCTCATGGAGCACAGCCTGAGCTTCTCTCCCTACTCTCATTCCCCTTGGGTCATGGGCCAATCCAGCCTGCAGATCCCCACTTCTCAGCTCTTCTGTGGCTTCCCCGCCTGGGTGCCCAAGAGGCTGAGAACCAGATAGTCCCCAGCTGCTCTGAGGCCCAGGGACCCCCCCCCCCACAGTTAGCTCTGGCTTTCCTGGACCTCAGACTATGCTCCCCCACCCTCAGAGCAGTGTCCCCTCAGCAGCTTCTCACAGCACAAACCTGCCCAGTGCCAGTGTAGGGCAAGAGTGCAGTCAAAATTCCTGCATTCCACATTCTGCTTCCCAGAGCAGTGGCACTAGCCCCATAGCGGGGCAGACGTGGAAACCCCCAACCTTAACCCAACACTGCACTAGTGTCAGTGAAACCTACGGTGTTGGATCTACAGTTCTTTTACTTATTTTTAAAACAGGTAAATAAAAAATGCTAAGTGGTTAATTATGAGGAGAGAATAAGTTATAAAATTAAATTGTACAATAACATTTTTGTAGTGCTAGAAACCTGAACTACAAGGAAAGCCCTGACCTATATCCTCAGGCATTTATTCTATTTTTAAACGTCATTTTCCAAGAAATAAGAGCATGTCATACCTATTTCTAAAATTAATTATGACATAATAATATTAATGTCATTAAAAGTGTTTAAAATATACAATTTGAAAAAGAGAAAAATGTTTAGTTTTATTTCCAACATTTTTATGGTCCTGTAAGGCAAAGATTGCTTTTCTAGTGCTAATATACACCATTAAAAGTAGTAATATATACCATTAGAAGTATTTATGTTTAATATATTGCCATATATTATAATTATATATAAGGTACATAATTATACTTATAATTATATACATTTAATTATATTAAATATTTTATATTACATATTATTTCACATATTATATATACATAATTTAATTGTTATATAATGTTATATATAATGTATAATTTTATATTATGATTATACATATTATATACATAACTATAATGTTATAATACATTATAATGCTTGTTATAATTTGCCTTATTTTCACAATAATCACCAAGATCACAATTTTTCCTTCCAAAATCCACGGTGATTAGGAAATAGCAATTTGTCTAATTATTCTCACTAATCTTTTCTTAAAGACAGTGGCCTCTGCCTGTGCTTTTGTGTCACTACTATGCTGTTTCACTAAGATTCCAGATGTTTATGGATCCAACTAATCTTACAGTCAAGATTCCTTAATCATTTCAAATGTATTTTGCCATTTTCTTCTTTACCATTTTAAAATCTGTCTTGTAGTGCTCTTCAAGCTCTTCGGTTAGGCTTATTCTGACATTTAATTTTATTGTGTTTCTTCATTTCAAAACTATCATGAATGCAATTGTCTTCACAATCACTTTCTCAACACATGCATTATCACAAAATCACAAAAGAGCTGTAAATATTTGTATCCTGGTTTTATATATCATTATTTTTCTGAACATATCCAAATCAATGAATTTTCTGGAAAAATCTTTTGCAGATTATTTTATTTTCCAGGATATTTTAAGGATCATATCAAATACAAGTGAGTATAATTTAATCCCCCTTTTCAACTTGGGTCGATTTTATTGTTGTCTCTTGTTTTGTTGCTCTGGCTAAGACTTTAAGCACTAGATGTTATTGAAATGGAGAATGAATGGCATTGCCTCACTCTTTTAGAGATGGGCTATTAATTTTTCTCTATTAAGGTGATGTTAGCTACAGGATTGTATGTAGCCATGGATCTGTTTAAGTGAGTTTCTTCTAATTCTAGCTTCTTCACAGCTCTATAAAAGACATTCTGAATATATTGAGATGACTGTGGGATTCAATCATGGGTTATTTATGCACTTTGTTCCGTATATCACCTTGGATACTATCATTAGATTATTGTATGAAGTCAACTTAGCTATATAAATGATTTTAAATTTCACTTTTAGTTTAAATTTTTAAATAAAATATTATCTTATAATTTTCTCTCCCTTTGATGTGCTTTATCATTGTTATAATTACTGTATTTATAAATGTATTTATATAAATCTGTTCTATAGGATATATGGTTTTGCATAGATCTATAAATACAATGTGCTGAAGAATTCAGTTTTTCTCACATTTTTGGTTTTAGGTCTGATCACTTGGTATTAGACAACAAGTATATGTATCCCTGCAGAAGACTAATCCTGCCTCTCTTAGAAGTTGTTAGTTTCCTGTAGCTCTTGATCTAGGTTTGGGGACCTATGGCATTCCCCATCCTTTATTTCATGGCAACTAGTGTTTTCTTTGTTCAGGTTTTCTTAAGGTAGCCTTCTTGTTGAAATTTCATCATGTAGCCTGTCATAGCAGATACAATCTGTCATAGCAGATACAATCTCACAGAAGACTTTCTGATTCTCTGGTTCTTGCAATCTTTCTGTCCTCTCTTCTGTGATATTCTTTGACTCTTGCATATAGAGGTTGTGTTCTAAATATATCAGTTGACACATGCAGGTTATGAAAAAATGCACTACAGAGGGTTTGCAAGCACTTTATTGAGAATTTTGAATCTCATGTTCATCTAGGAATCTGCTGGATTTTCTTCCTTCTTTCTTCCTTCATTTGTTCCTCCATTTGTTCTTTCTTTCTTTCCTTTTTTACTTCCTGACTTCCTTCCTTCCTTTCATCCTTCCCTTTTCCCTTTTGCCATCATCTCTTTCCTCACTTCTTTTCTCTAGTTTTCCCTTTCAGTTCATAGTTCAGGATGAAGCTGGTTTTGAAAACCGAGCTTAGTAGCAATACTCAGGATTTACTTCATAGGCCATTTGCAGAACATTGGTATAGGTTCTTCTTTAAAAGTCCTGTAGAATTCAGAAGGAAAAGTTTTAAACTTTACTTTTTTTTACCTTTATTACTTTTAACTCTGTATGTATAGTGATATGTGTGTGAGTGTATGTGTATATGTGCATGTGTCTGTGTATGCATATGCAGTATGTGTGCATGCATGCATGTGCATACAAGTGTAGGTGTACCTAAAGTTCAGAGGCATCCTACTTCCTCAGAGCTGAAGCTACAGGCATGAAACACCTGGCATGGGTACTGGGAACCAAACTCAGGTCCTCTGAAGTATCAGCATACACTCTTTTTTATTTTATTTTTTTTACTTTTGAGATTATAATTTAATTATATCATTTCTGTTTTCCTTTACCTCTCTCCAAACTCTCCCACATATCCCTCTCTGTTTTCTTTCTAAATCATGGCCTCTTTTTTCACTAATGTGTGTACATGTGTACATGTATGTTCCTAAATATAACCTGCTTACTTTGCATAAGTTTATTTGTCTACATGTTTTCAGACTGAGTGTTTGGCACTGGACAATTATTTGGTGTGTCTTTCCTGGAAAAGACTACCTCTTCCACTGTCAGGTTTGCTTACTTGCCTATAGTTCTTTGTGTAGGGTTGAGGCCTTGTGGACTCTTCCCAGTCTCTTTTGGCTATCCCATTGACATCATGTTTGTTCAGCTCATGTCTGGGCATCATGCTGGTGAGACTATATGTGTAGTTTCTGATATTAATCACAGAGTCAACTTTTCTGTTCTTGAATTTATCATTTAAATTTGAGATTCTATTACTATTCAATATAATTGCTTAATACAGACTTAAGTTTTAATACTATTAGCTTAATTATAATTTGTCATTTGTGAATAGATATGTATCCATTTTTCTAACTTTTCAAGTTAATTAGAATTTAGGATTTCAAAGCATTCTTTAATGATCTTTTAAATTTCATTAACATCTGTTTGCTGCTCAACAATCATCTCTAATTGTGTTAACTTGGGTAATTTTTATTTCTTCTGGTTAGTGTGGCTAACTCTTTGCCAATCTTGCTTATCTTTTCAGTGATCTAATTTTTATTTGATTGATTCCATGCCCTGTTCTTTTAGTCTCCCTTACCTTTGTTTCTGTTCTGATCTTTACTATTTCTTTCTGTCCTCTAACTCTCCTCTTGTGTTTCTAGGACCTTAATGTGCATCATTAGGTACTTTTTATAGGATTCCTTAATTTTAAAAGTTAATACTAACAACTATGAATTTTCCTCATGGGTATGCTTTTCATGAATTATGAATGTCCTGGTATGTTGTATTTTAATTTTCATTCAATTTTATGAGTTTGTGAATATATTTCCTGGTTTCATCAACCCACTCATCACTCAAAGGTGTGTCATTTAATCTCTAGTTCTTGGTATGATTTCTGTGCTTTCCCTTTCTATCGATTTTTCATTGTATATACTTATGATTGGGTAAAATGATCTGTCAGATTCCTACTCTTTCAACTATGCGTTTTCCACCATTAGGAACACCTAGAATCACAAACCAAACTAAAAATCTTACCTGAGTTGCTTTTGGTGATTGGTAATTTATTACACCAACATAAAAGTAACTAATACAGTGCCTCATTCAGCTCTCTAATTTTATTTTAAATAGCTTTCAAAAATTAAATTAAAATAATTTCTTTCATGGAAGCCATGACATAGTACTAAAGGTAGGGCATAGATCTGTATCTGCAGGCAATAGCTAACAGAATCTTTAGATTTTATGTGTACTTTCTCTGAAATATTTACTTCATGAGAGCAATTGACATCTTTATGATTGAATATAAAGCATGCTCCATAAGTTGAAACTCAGAATTGTCACCATTACTGGGTTCAAGAACCTATGGATAGACAGATCATAAGCCCTAAAGAAGAGCCTACTACTGATATGCTGCTAACTGTACATAGTATCTAACTGATTCCTACCGTCTTATCATATGCATATACATTAATGTGTCTCTCAATTCCTCATCAGAAAAGTTTCTTTTTGTAGTAGATGATGATGAACACAGGAAATCACAATTAGTCATGAAACAATGAATGACAGGCTATGAAATTCTCATCCTAACTCAAATATCCATATGATATCTCTTCCCTCCAGGGCTCAGGGGTCATTGTAGAAGACTGTTCTAAAATATTGTAAAAGCTAGCTATGTTGGATGACTACAAAGAAATATTGTTTTTCAGACTCAGAAGGGTGACTTGCATCCAAGAGCTTATAGCAATTGTGACAACATAGACAACATCTGTGCAAACTCATGTTAGACAAAGTCCCAGCATAGAGAATGGAGATAGTCGTGAAATTCCACCCCTAACCAAGCAGCTATTGCCAACTGATAACTATTGGAAGATAGATTCCTCATTCTTAAAAATGTGGTTGCAGTGCAGATAGACTCAAAGCAGTGTACCATATCTTCTGAAGAATAGCAGGGAGACCATAAATCAAGCAGTGTACCATATCTTCTGAAGGATAGCAGGTAGATCATAATTCAAGGCAGTGTACCGTATAGACCATGACATGTTTCAAGGCACAGGCCAAGAAGATTCTGTACTTTTCCACCACCTGGCCCCTCTTACCCTCTCCCCTTGTAAAACATGCTATAAAAAAGCATTTCATGTTCAAAAAAATTAAATAAAAAAAAAGAAAAGAAAAAAAAGAAAAAAATGTGGTTGTAGGAAGATGGATCATGCTTTGTTGGAAAGCTACATATCTAAGAATATATGTGCAGTACAAACTATACTTGATGTGCTTTAAAAAAAAGGAGGACACAAAATTGAGTTGTTATAGTGGAGGCCGTTTGATGTGGGAGTTTGGAGACGATGAATGTGATGAAAATATATATCACATAACTCCAAGAAATTATAAAAATTGAGGAAAACAAAGTAAATACAACATGACTCTCACATTTTTATTCTGAGAAAGGAATACTCTTCAGGTTGTTTCTATCACAATTCTATTTATAATTCAAATATTTTTGACACTAAACATCTTCAAAACCACAGTTTTGTTATTTCTTGCCATTGAGTCTCTGCTGATGCAGTCTACTTCATGTTTTACACAGCAGTAAAATGAGCACATCATGGCTGTCATTAATCAAATTTAGAAGGTGAGGAGTGCCAAGGAGAACACTTTTTATTTCTGTCTCACTTGGTATGCTATTTAAGCCTTTAAATTTCTTGAATGTTTCTATTGTTTACATGACCAAAGAAGGTTAGGAGCACTGATACAAGCCTTGCCCCATTCAACTGAATTACTGGCCTTGTAAAAGTGGTTGATTCCTTGAAATTAAATGCAAGTTATAAAAAGCTTGCTATTCTTACTTTAGAAAGCTAAGTAAAAACAAAAGAAGAACTCACACAGAAAAGAAAATACACACGTTTCCTAAGAATATTATGCTAAAACAGTTTTCCTAGTTGGCAAGATCACATGCAATTCATATCAGTGATTTTAGAATAAAGAAGTCATTAAATTACTTGCAAACAGATAACTATTACTATCTTAATTAAAAGAATTGCCAATTATTGCAAAAGTCCATATGAAAGTAAGATATTGATTTTAAATGATTAATATACTATTGAAATTCAATTTTCACTGATTTACAAGAAAAATGAAAAGGTTAACTTAGGCTCTTAGCAAATAAAATATCACCTTGAATTTTATAGAAAGATAAAGTGAAGCTCTTTAGGGAGTTAGTCATTTTAATAAAATATAAGCACTGTTTATTGTAGTCTTATTAAATGAGTGATGTTAAAGGATGGAGATATCATCCTGTGGTTAAGGGCATCATGATTTCCCTGTAAAGGACCTACATTTGGTTCCTAGACCTTGTTTTTAGTAGGCCACAGTGTCTGCAACTTGATTTCCAGAGAAGCCCTCATTCTCTTCTGGCCGTAATAGGTACTGCATTCAAGTGCACATACAAACACATAGACACACAAACATACATATAAATAACAGTTTTAATAAAATTCTTAAATGATGGATGTTTGAAAAATTATCTAACTATGAGCTTGCATTCTAAGTTTGTGCTGTGCCATGTACCACTTTACATTAGTTATAAAATATCCCTTTGGAGAGAAAATGTTTGTGTTCTATCATGTAATTTCCATTGCCTTTCTTGTAAATTCAGTATATTAAATAAAAAAAGAATATTACAGTAAGAGACACATGGCTGACTTAAGTAAAATAAAAGTCACATTGATTCTGATGCATTTAATTTAAAGAAAGAACAATGGGAAATCAATTTAAGTATTTGATTATTACGAGACATTTTTGGGGATAGTAGGCATAATTCATATTCCTATGATTTTCATATATATACAGAATTATAGCAGCAGTTAAAAGATAAAATAAATTAGATATATCATCTTTTGTGCTTATATCACAATTGAGTAAGCAAGTCCATTAATATTGAACAAAATCTTTTGCCGTGTTGAAAAATGTATTCAGCTTGTAAAATCTCTACCTTTATCATAGTTCTTCTCAGTAGAAATCTTTCTATAAAACTCTCCAATTAAAACGTTTTAAGATTACAAAGTAGAATGTTTTATCATATTCACAGAATTAGAAATAATATATAATTTTAAGTTGAGTTTTACTTTCATTATTATTACAATCACAATTTATAACCACAAAATGAACTTTGAATTTAAGATTCCTTTAATTTAAGGAACCTTTTTTAACTTGAATTTTTACCACAGTGATTTCACGTAGGACAATCTGTTGCTTCCTTTCTTCAATTCTTATGTTTAGTTGTTTCAATTTCCCTAATATTCATTTTCAACTTATAGTGCTATAGTGCTTTATGATACACTTAAATATATATCATGATATAAAAATTATGTTCTCATATTTTCTGATGATCCAAGTGAGAAAAATTGAATATTTTTAAAAAAGAAACAGGAGACCAAATTAGTCAGAAAAGTCTAGTTAAAAATAGAAAAATAAAGAACAAGGAAAGTACAAACAAGACTCTTAACAGAATATACAAATATTTAGTTCAAAAGAATATTAAACACTTGGTGTAGAGGACAACTGTGGCTAAGATTTACACTTAAAAATTCAGAGCTTCCCTTTAATGTGTATGCCCAGTGTTTAACCATCAGTGGACTAACAGACATTTTACTCCATATAGACCCAGAGGAATAGATAAAATGCATTGTATATCATAAGTCCTGAAATTTGGGTTTTATGTGTTCTGACGTTAGGACAAGATTCACTGAATTCTAAGTGAGGGAGGTAGATAAGGAGAGAATAAAGATGAGGAGAGAGGAAGCAAGGAAGAGAGGAAGAAGGAGGGGGAGGAGGATGAGAGACAGAGAGACAGAGAGAGAGAGAGAGACAGAGAGACAGAGAGACAGGCAGAGACAGACAGACAGAGACAAACAGACAGAGAGAATTTTGTGTGTTGTGAGATAGACTGTTTTTAAGTGTTATGAAAAAAGGAAGACAGCAAAGGAAAGCAGGAAAGCAAGAAAAGCTTAGTTCTTGGTCTTAATGCAAGAATAACTAGAAACAAAAAGTAGAAATCATTCTTCCTGCCATATCAAGATTCAGAGCTGAAAATAGGTGTAATCAATCCTATGGCCCTACATGGCAAATTCAAAGGATACCCTTGGGGCTCACCTGACTCCCAAGGAAGCATCCAAAGAAAATGTCCACAGGCCACATTTAGTTCCATTTCCCCAAAATGCAGATCTAACAAATGATTTCTGAAAACTGTAGGCTAAGTCTTAGGACTCTCTAAAAGCCACAGCTCATGTAATGCCAGCATTGCCTTGAGAGGTTGTCATGCCTGGTGTTGTATTCCTTGTTAGATTTTATTGTGTAGATTAATTGGGCTGCCAAAACTGATGTTGAGTCCAGCAGCTAACTGAGAGGGTTCTTCACATTGTTATTTAAGGCCGAGTAGGTCATGGTTCAAGTTTTATTTTACATGCAGGGAACACAGTGACTCTGCAGTTTGTGTTTTATTTTCGTTGGCCTCTGTTCTACTTCAGCATGGGAGACATTTTCATCTTCATGGTCTATAATAATCCCTGGTCTGGACATGAGATACTCTCATTAAATAGTATCCCTGCAGAAGGAAAGGCAACGCAAACCTGATGTTAAAGTGAGGCTGTTCTCGGGCTCGGTGTTTCTGTTTGTCCTGCTTGCTACATTCAACTTTATTTTTGTCTTATCTTAGTTTTCCTTTCTTGTTTAGATGCCTATTTGTTTGGAGAGAGAGAGAGAGACAGAGAGAGAGAGACAGAAAGAGAGACAGAGACAGAGAGAGACACAGAGAGAGAGAGA
Organism: Grammomys surdaster; assembly: GCF_004785775.1. Classification (NCBI taxonomy): domain Eukaryota; kingdom Metazoa; phylum Chordata; class Mammalia; order Rodentia; family Muridae; genus Grammomys; species Grammomys surdaster. The sequence continues at coordinate 12,000,421 of NW_021604607.1, read as the reverse complement.
CAGAGAGAGAGACAGAGAGAGACACACACAGACAGAGAGAGAGAGACAGACAGAGAGAGAGAGATCTATGCTATTTGGTTTTATTTATTTATTTATTTATTTACTTATTTATTTATTTTTTACTTACTTTGCATCCTGATTATTGTTTCCCTCCCAGTCACCCCCTCCCACAATCCTTCCCGCATCCCCCTTCCCCTTCTCCTCTGAGTATGTGCCGAGCCCCCTGAGTATCCCCGACCCTGACACTTCAAGTCTCTGCTAGGTTAGACATTTTCTCTCCCACAGGCCAGACAAGGCAATTCAGCTAGAAGAACATAACTCACACACACATAACAGTTTTTGGGATAGCCTCACTCCAGTGGTTCAGGATTCACATGAAGACCAAGCTGCATATCTGCTACACATGTGTGGAGAAGCCTAGATCCAACTATGTATGTTTTTTGGTTGGTTGTTGGTCCCAAGGGTCCAGGTTGTTTGATTCTGTTGTTTATCTTCCGGTGGAGTTTCTATCTCATTAGAGGCTGCAAATCTTCCTTCTATTCTTCCATAAGAGTCCCCTACCTCCATCCACTGTTTAGCTGTGAGTGTCTGTATCTGTCTGAGTCAGCTGGTGGGCAGAGCCTCTCAGAGGACAGCCATGTTAGATTTCTGTATGCAAGCGTAGCAGAGTATCAGTAATACTGTTAGGGATTGGGACTTGCCCATGGGATGAGTCTCAAGTTCGGCCCGTTGTTGGTTGGTAATTCCCTCATTCTTTTCTCCATTCCCTGTTGCTGCATTTCTTGTAGACAGGAAAAGTTTTGGGTGGAAAGATTTGTAGGTTGGTTGGTGTCCCTATGTCTCCACCATGGTTCCTGCCTGGCCACAGGAGAAAGTCTCCCTTGGCTTGATCATTACTGGCTGGCTACCTTAGCCCAGCCAGGTGTTCTCATCTTGGCAGGCTCTCCGGTGGGCCACGCTAGCTCCCCACCATGGTCCACCCCACTGTCAGCCGCCACACCACCCAAGAGTCAAGTAAATCAAAACTCTAGATGCTTAAAGTTAACCAATGGATTTATATATGAGCAAATACTCAATATACAAGATGTGTACACAATTAGAATTGTTATCCCAACTATCTAATCTTTTGATATGAGTAGCTACCTGAAACTGCTAGACACACGGGTATACATCTGCTGCTACTTCGCCTCTCTCCTGCTCTTCCTTCTTCCTTTGCCCCCTCTTCCTGTGCTTTTTCTCTCCTCCCAACTCCTAGCTCAGCTTCCCTCTTTCCTGTCCAATGACAGGGCTCTCGCTGCAAATACATTGGGCAGGAAATTTCTGTCACACTGTGTCCCTAGTGAGACTTTTGGACAAAACTGTTTTTGTTTGTTTGTTTGTTTAGCTTTTTGAGCAGTTTAATAATTGGAGATACATTCTAGATTAGGGATGAGAATGTATACCCACTTCCTCTTACAGTGCTGGCCACCATCTGGCTTAGAACTGTACAGGTCCTGTGCGGTCTGCTACAATCTCCATGAGCACATATGTGTGACCATCTTGCAGTGTTTGAAGGGCCTTGTTTCCTTGCTGTCTTCTATGCCCTCTGGCCCTTACATATTTTTGCCTCCTCTTTCTCAATGTTCCTTGAACTCTGGAGTGGGAGTTATTGGTGAAGATATTCCATTTAATGTTGGGTGTCTCACTTTCTGCACATCAAACAGTTGTAGGTCTCTGTATTTGCTCCCTTCAGCTTCTGCTGCACGAGGAAGTTTCTCTAATGATGATTGAGCAAAACCTGAGCAGTGAGTATAGCAGAATGTCATTACAAGTAATTGTATTGCTGTGTTCTTTTGGCAGAGCAATATAATTTGATTTTCCCTTAGGTGGCTGGGCTATTTATTCTGAGGTTCTTGTTCACGTGAGCAGTATTGGGTATGGGGTCCATCTCATGGAGTGGGCCTTAAATTCAGATAGTGGTTGGTTAGTTCAAGTGTGTGTCAGTATGGTACTGAAGTTTCTTGCAGGTATATCATAGATCATAGAATGGGTTAGTACTTAACTTTCTCTTCTAGAATACAGAACTAGTAGCAGTTCAGGCTCTTAGTAGACTCCAGCTTGATTTTTCTGTGTTCAATGAGTTAGTAGGTATTATCTCCAGGAACAGGGACTTGCCGTCAATTTGTGGAGAGCGGCCCATAGCTCTGGCAATAGCTCAGGTTGTTCGGTGTTTCTTTGGCTAACTACTTCATCAACCCATTTCTAGCACTGAAAGTTTAATTTGCTGGTGAGAAACATCTAGTCATGGCTTTGCCTCCCACATTATTTTGTGGTTCCATTTAGATTTCTTTCATATTTGTTTGTATTTTAAGACGCTTCTACTATAGTAGGTTACCATAGACCCCTTAAATGGCCCTTAGTTTCAGCTGTCCTGTCTATATGTCTGCCTTCTCCTTTCCCATTTGATCTTTCTGTTTTAGTCCCCATCCCACTACCCCACTCCTATTTCCCCTTTCTAGGGAGATTCTTCTCCTCTAGTCCCTTACTCTATACTTAACTTCTATGGTTTTATGGCTTATAACCTGCTTATCAAAGACTTAACAACTAACATTCACATGTAAGCAAATCTATACCATATCTGTCATTTGGGGTCTGGGTTACCTCACTCAGACTGATTTTTAGCTCCTATGAATTTCATGATTTAAGTTTGTTTGTTTATTTCCTTTTTGTTTTTTGTTTTTTGTTTGTTTTAACAGCTAAGTAAAACTATATTTTTGTAAATGTGTCACTTTTTTTAATCCATCAATGGGAATCTGGGCTACTCCCATCTATTATAAATAGAGCAGCAATGTATATGGTTGAACAACTGTCTTTGTAGTAAGATATGGAATTATTTCGATATATGCCCAAGAGTGTTATAGCTGGACCTTGATGTAGATCTATTCCCATCTTCCCAAGGAGCTGTCACACTGCTGTCCATTGTAGCTCTGGAAGTTTGCACTCCCACCTGCAATGGATGTTTACAACATTCCCAAAGAATCTTTTCTGGATTAGACAGAATTTCTGTCCTCTATGTATAGCTATGTGAAAGCCATTAATGCCTGTTTGAACAGAGACAAAAAAAATATATTATAGCCAGTTTGTATTTGTGACTTTTTAATGCTTATGCACAAACAAAAAAAAATACTGAGAACAAGTATAATTTTGTACCTTTTCCTTGTATCACCCAATCACTCTGGGCTGGAGACACTTCTTTTCAGTTTATGTCAAGGTGACACATTGGTAAGAGATGTGGGAACCCTACTAATATACAGAATCAAATTTAGACAAAAAACACTGCGACTTTATGATTTTAGAGCATTCTGTGGCAATCAAGCTTCTGTCATCCTATAACCACTCATTTTAAGAAAGAACACTATGGTATTTATAAGTCTATTGGCAAATGCAAGGATGTTAATGGATCCTAATTAGAAATGTAAGATGGGGTAACCCATTGTAGTTAGTTTCACAAATAAGTGGAAAACATGAAACCTAATTTTAATTCTATGATCAATTCCAGTCACAGTTGCATTCATTAGAGAATATACAATTAATCCAAGATTATAATCATCTTGACAGTCATTGTCCCTTATATGTCAATATTCTTATGAAATGTTCAGGCTTTCTAATACGATAGATGTGGGCTGATTACTTATGAAGATCATTTAGATGATGCTTAATTGCCAAATGGCAACTGTTCGTTCCTATTGCTATAGAACATTCAAGTCAGTTAAGGAATTCATTATTGAGCACCTACTCTGCACTGCAGGTTATGTTAGGCATGTGAGAAAGGTAAAAAACTTGACGTTGTCAGAGACACGGAACTCAAACCGAGTCAGTCTCTTAGTTCCTTGTTGCATAACAAGGCAGTTAACACTCAATGACTTAAAACTATAAACAATTACTTAGCTCATCATTCAGTTGTAGAAGTTTAGACTGAGTTTAGTTGAGTAATTTTGGTTCCAGCTATTTCCCTAGATATCTATAGTTAAGCATTTGCAGCTGTTTAGATTTAACCTGAGGTAGTGGGGGTAACCAATCCAATTATTTTTCATCATTTTATACAGAATAGGCTGGAGTCAGATGCATGACAGTACAGCTGAGTTTCTGAAGAGAGGGTAAGTGGGATGGTTTCTTGGACCTTGTGGTCCAAAATAACTGAAATTATCTTCATTAAAACAAATTCTAATGTTAGTTCAGATTCAAGTCATAAAGAAATGGACCAGCTTCTAGATAGAAATATCGATGAAGCAGAAAAATAAACACACATTTTGGATGATTGCGAACTGTATTATTTTACGGTTAAATTAGATGAACTATTTCTGGATTTTGCTGTTACTATCTAGCTAAATTACTATGAACTGATTTTGAATGTTTGCTATATGACAGGAAATGACCTCAAAGATAAATGGCTTAAACATTATTGCAAATGTAGTGTTGTATAAGTTCAAACCACATTATTCCTTCTTCTGGCAGCTGAGGCCTACTTGAGACCAACAGCACAGACTTCAGACTTTTGAGAGAATGAAACAAATATAATAAAAATTATAAAAAATACTAAGAAATTCATGTACTTCCTGGAGATTAGTATCATATTGCTGAAGTTTTCTTTCCCAGAGGGAGAAATAAAACACAGTGGTCTATTGAAGTCCATATATTTCTACTTTGTATTTTTCTAGACCCTGAAGGGGTCATTACTTGTGAAACTATATTAAAAATGATTTTCTAAAGTGGGTTGAAGTAAAGTTTTATTTCTGCCCAAGAGGATATCATTAACAGAATCTACACCTCACCATGGCTACACAGCAGGGTTGGCAGATCTCAGTTGAGAACAATTACAGATGTTAGTCTCAGTAAAGACTTTACCTACCCTGAAGTTGCCCATTAGCAGATGTCTCTCCAGGGCATGTGGGAACTACAGACTGACTCTCCTGTATAGATTATGTTTACCAGTCATTTTCATTATTTAGCACTTATCCTAACATGAATATGAAAATACCTTATACTCTAAACCTTACTTAGAAATGCTCACATTGGGATTCAATGCAATTCCATGAAAATTCAAGGCATTTCACATTTTGCTTCCATTTTCTTTTTAATTGTCCTGGAGGCAATGTAAAGCTAAAGTCAGTGCGTCTCAGAATATTATGAACTCCACACAGGCTGATAACCAACTGAGTATTTCAGATAATAAATAATTGAGAAAAAATGAATAACATTGAAAATCCATACATGATCACATTTTCCTCATTTCCAAAAGCTTCAACATCTTTTAAAATCTAGTACTTGATAAAGCTGTAAATCACTTTTTCATTCAGTCTACCTCATCTTATTTTGTACTTGGTTGCTGTCCTCTCTCTCTCTCTCTCTCTCTCTCTCTCTCTCTCTCTCTCTCTCTCGTGTGTGTACATGTAAAAATTTTTCCTTATTATGACTAATATGATCCACAGAGTTAATTGACATAAATAAACCCAAATCACTCAAAACCAAATTATCCCTATTTTGGAGTGTCAAACAATATTAGAGTGCCTCTGCATGAAATGACTGTAATACTGATGTTCCAGACAGCCCAGAACACTAAGGCTGAAGGAGAGCTATCGTACTAAGTTCAAATCACTTTTCTCAGCCCTTCATTACCTAGCACAGGTGTTTAAAACCATGTAATTAATCAACTACAGAACTAGACTCTAGACTTTTTTACTGAGCGCATAGCTTTTAAATCAACATCACTCTTATATGCTTGTGTTTTTAAAATGAAAAAGTAAAATGATTTTGATATTACGAAATTATAGAAACAAAGGTATAAAATACTTTATTTTACATATAAAATAGATATTTTATAAAAGTCAATGAGAAATGTGACCTTTTGTGTGTGCATGTGTATGTGTGTGTGTGTGTGTGTGTGTGTATACATTCATAGAGAAGGCCTGGCCTTGAACATTATGCTGCTGTTTAATATATATCAGTGTTTATCACTTAGAAATTGTAATGTTTATTATATAGTGACTGTATATCTCAATTTGGTATTCATGTTGACAAAGATTAGCTATAGCTGTTACTTCAAAACAAAACAGAATTTTAGAAAGTTAAAGTATAACATTGTGCAGAGAAAAACTCTGCTTGCAATGTTTTCTTTTCAGTGTTTCAATGTTTTATTTACCTTTCAGTTTTAAATTAAGTTTGTCTTTAGGCTGATTCAAAATTGTATACATTTGCTGGGTATCCTGTAGTTATTAAATGTATGTGTACCATGCAATGTTAAAAAGAGGGCAAACATTTATCTCTTCAAGTAGTTTTCATTTTTTTTATAGATAAACTCTTCAGAATCTTTTCTCCATATATTTGAAATACTCTATTGTGGCCCACAGGCACCTTGCCATGCAATAGCACATTAGAGTTTCTGCCTCCCATCTGACCTCAGCATAGTATCTGCTGTCAGAGAATATTGGAATAATTTGTAAGCAGTATAAAGAAACTTTAACTCTTTTTTTTTTTTTTTGGTTTTTTGACACAGGGTTTCTCTGTGTAGTCCTGGCTGTCTGGCTGTCCTGGAACTCACTCTGTAGACCAGGCTGGCCTCAAACTCAGAAATCCGCCTGCCTCTGCCTCCCAAGTGCTGGGATTAAAGGGGTGCACCACCACTGCCTGGCAGAAACTTTAACTCTTAAACAACAGAACATAACAGAAAAAAAACAAAGCATTTAGAAATCAACAAGAGAATTGACCCTTGACAACTAGTTTCAAGACTTAGTTTCCCTGTTGAAAGTAAAGACAGAAAAATCTACTTTGTGGAACTACTGTGAGGCACGAAAAATGATAACTTTACTAAACAGAACAGAAGAAGCTGGGTATAACTGTGACAGGAGGTATCTGAAGGACGGTCCTCCACAGCCCATTTGTTGAAGGCTTGGTTAGCAGCTTGTGGAACTCCTGTTGACAGTCGAACCTGAAAGAGATGGGGGAATGTTGCTAGGATTTTGGGGAAATGTTCTTGAAGGAGATATTGTAACCTACTTTTTCTATTTCTTTTCTTTTTCCACACATTGTGGCATAGCAAGGTATTCAACAACCCCTTTCTACAAACATATACTGTCTTGCAGCAGGCACAAAATGACTGGAAAACTGACGTGATATTTGTATCTATGCATACATGTGTGTACATGTGTGTGCATATGTAGGTATCTATGCATGTGTGTGTGTATGTGTTTGTGTGCACAGACCCACATACAGGTATATATGGTATTCAGGAACCAACACTGGTGTCATACTCACTTGCTATCTTATTTACTTATTTACATCTATTTTTTATATGTATGACTGTTTTGCTTGCATGTATGTATATCTGTGCACCATGTGCATGTCTAGTGCTGACAAAGGCCAAAAGAGGGTTTAGATACCATGGAATTGATGTTACAAATGATTACAAGTCATTGGCATTCTAGGAACCAATCCCAGGTCCTGTGCAAAAACAAGTGCTCTTTACTACGAGCCATCTCTCTAGCCTCACCACTTTATATATTGAGACAGGGTTTTTCACTGAACTGGCCAGCTACACTGGCCATCAGCGAACTCTAGTTACACTGTCTCCAATTCCACAATAGTGAGGCTATAGTCTCAACTAACTTATAGGTAGTGTACTAGGAATCAGGCATCTACAGATGTATATTAGACTCTGAATAGCATTAGCAGGCTAAGAGTACAGGCCAAGTGAGGCAAAAAATACAAATATGACTGCCTGGGATAAGGCAATTCAGCAAGAGACTAGATGCCATGGGTATTCCAAGCAGTTAGCATAGAGATAGAACTAAGAGTGGGATGTGAGGTTTCTTTCGTAGATGCAAAAAGGCATCTGAGGTTGACTTTGGAGGAAAGTTAAGGTTTAAGCATAAACTATTGTAGAAGAACTGTCCGAAGGCACACTATAAAAACAAAATGATATTCAGAGTGTGGGGGCTATTAAGTATGTTTAAATTTTCCAGCTACAAGAAGACAAAGAAAAAGATGTTGGGGTCTTTAAATAGACTGATAAAGCTAGTCAACATTTTCCTCAGTGGACTAAATATAGTGCCTTTTTGGCTGGCATTGACTTCTCTCTATATGCTCACAATGATTCAACTAGCTCAGACTCTTCTCACTGTGCCATCAACCATGCTGACTGCAGCTCAGACTTCTCTTTGAGTGCCCTTTCCTCTAACTCTATGCATCCTCCTGTTTCAGTTTTCAATCTTATTTTAAATGCACAGAACCAACATTAAAGAGAAAGATCAAATAGCTCCCTTGATCTCTGAATGAGTCAGGCGCAGCTTGTCATCTTCTTTCTGGACATTACTTAACTATAATGTCAGTGAAACTCATTGACTCAGTGGACAGTAGAGCAGAGAGTGTGAAAGGAGACCAGAAGCAGGCTGTTTCCACAGAAGATGAAGGGAGTGTATAGGAGGCTGTATTTAGATAAAGAAAAGCAGGTAGCTTTTCATATAGTTCATTTCAATGGTTTTCCTTTGCTTCCTATAAGTGAATTATATTTTGCCAGATTTAATTTTTCTAGTTAGCTTTCGGCTTGAGGCAGTGTTTGCATGTGTGTGTGTGTGTGTGTGTGTGTGTGTGTGTGTGTGTGTGTGCGCGCGCACACGCTTGCTTAAACTAAAACAAACTAAAAATCACTAGAAAACACTGGCTTCCTATGTGTGCGTAAAAATTCTGATACATGCTACTTTTTTGCCCAGAAAATTCAGGTTACTGAGGACAAGAAGTAAGGGAACACACCAGCCATCTGCTACTGTGGAGGATATCAGACTGATTGTCATGGAAATCACCTGGGTCCCTTGGCTTGAGGAAGTTGGCCTTCACATCCTGACTGTATTTGTGAAATTCAAATAATCATATAATTGTCAAATCCAAATCCAGCCAGATATATGTTCTTTCCCCAGGGCTTATCTTTTGAACACCACACAATGTAAAGATTTATTAAGAAGATATTTCTACAATTAAATTATTTTTAAATGTCATTTCTTTTAGAATGTTTATATATATCCTGGTGTTTTGCTTGCATGTATATTTGTATGACACATTCATTCAGTGATCATAAACACAAGAAATGTGTGTCTGACCCTGAGGAACTGGAGTTACAAACACTTGTGAACCATCTTGTGGATGCTGGTAATCAAACCTGTGTCCTCTGGAAGAGAAGTTACCGCTCTAAACTAGTATGCTATTTCTCTACCCCAACCCCCACACATTAAATTCTTAGATGAAACAGTCAAACAAAACTTACTTGTATACCACATCTTCATGTAGGTAAAGAAAATGTAGGGGTTAGCTGATGTTGAATACTTTTTATTCAGGCACTGTGCTAGATTCTCAGGCTAAATACTCAAGACATAACAACTTTCAAAACAACTATCCAGGGACAGAGAGCTCAGGCTGGGACAAGTCTTCTTCGAAAAAAATTGAACTGAGATTGACCCCCAGAATCTATGTAAACAAAAAGTTGGGTTGGTTTCAGGCTCTTATAATCCCAGTGATAGGGACGCAGAGAAAGAAAAGAAGGAGGCCTAGGGTTTACTGGTCGGCCAGGTTAACCAACATGGAGACTGACAGGCTGATAAGAGACTTTATCTCAACAAGCAGTGATTGGCACCCAAGGACAAACATCCCAAGGTGGTCTTTATAGTCACCTATAAACATGTGAACCCACATGAACATGCATGAGCGTGCTCACAAATGTGTATGCCTGAACAAAATAATTTTCTGATGTCAAATATTAAGATATAAATAATGAAATTTTCCAGGAAATAAATCTCCTGGAATTACAAGCTAAAAATTCCAGTTTGTTGAAGCAATGAATTTCTGAGAGCAAACAGCATTTTCAGAAGATTACGTATTAGTTCCCCAATGCTGAGAAATGTCAGGGAAGAAACTAGAGAATTAATTCAGATAATAAATGAGATTGTATGTCTCACAGATAAATTAATCTATTGCCTACAAAAGAGTGTCTTTCAAATAATATTATGTGTGCTGTATTATACTTGGAAAGAACATAAAGGTGGACTTTTCTAGCTCATAGCCAGTGTTTCAGATCAAGTGTTTACAGGGATAATGGTCTTCACCACTTTGTCTGCAACACCTTGAGAAATGTGGTGTGGAAGGATGGAGAATTATTACAGCTATGTGAGGAGAACATGATTGGACTTTCATGTCATGAAGATTAACACTGAAGATGTATAGATGATATATTGAGGGCATAGTGATTGATTTGGTGGCAGAGTTGTGGTCCTGTTATAAGAGGGAGATAATGAAGGCTTTTTCTAGAATGGCAGTGGGAATGAATAGAAAGGAGGAAATGAGCATTTAAAAGATTTAGGAGCTAGAGGTGTCAGTGTCAGATGGCAGAGCTTGGGATCTTAATTTATATCAGTATGTAGGAAAGCTGGTGGTTATATTTGTTTGTTGTGATCTTATTCAGAAAACTGGATAAATGATAGTAGCAGCAAGAAAATAAGTTAAGAATTATTTACTCATTCCTGTTTAAAATGGGATCTTATATAACTTATACTGGCTTTGATCTTTCTATGTGCCATGGATAACCTTGAACTTCTTATCCTTCTATCTGAAATACTCCAATGATGGTGCAGTGCCACCATTGCCCTGTGTTGTGTGATGCTGGAGAATAAGCCCACAGCTTTGTGCACATGCCAAGCAAGTACTCTACCAGCTGAGTTACACCCTCAACTTATTTATACCTGATGCTTTTCTATGCCTTATATCAGGGGATGCCCAATATACCATTTTGAAGATCATCAATACATTTACTCCACCTGTATTAATAAAGGTCAAGAAAAGTTGAGAGAGGCAATAGATAATAAAAACATTCGAAGAGGTGAGAATTTCAAGAGGTAGGTGCAAAATTCTGATAAGCAGTCAAATTGCTGGAGCTAAGACACTTTGAAATCAGCAACTTCTAAGGTCATGGTGACCCTAATAATGACAGAGCATGACTTACACTCCTAGAGTCGACACTGAAGGGGAAGAGTAACAACAAACATAATGTGTCTGTGGTTAGGAGTGGGAACTCTTCATACATATGCTCTTTTGGCATTTCTGATTGGATCAGAGCCCCACTCCATGAGAAGGAATATATGACTGGTACTGTAAACTCTGTCATAAACCAGTATGTCATTTGGAAAATCAATGTGGTATCGAAGTTCCATCATTCTAAGCATATACAGTGGCTGTAGGAGAGGACAGGGGTGAGAATAACCCTGTATAAAATTGTCAAAGAACAAATTAAGTGAAAGTTGAAAATTTCTTTTGCATTATATATATTTAAACTGCAACATTCAATTAAAATGGCAAATGTAAACAATGTAAAGACAATGAAACTAGTCTGACAGAAATCATACTTAACAGAGTAATTACTGTTTGTGTAAACAATTAATAATAAAAGAAAATCTGTTCACTAATCAGATTATGTAACTACATATTTTTCACAATCACGAATTGAAATGATTTTTTCTATTATTTATGCTGTGAAAGAGCCTCATCTGAGTAATTTAGTCTTAAATAAAACATTAATGATGAAAGCTTCCTCATTTAGTGTCTAAGCATCACATATTATCAAATATTTGGGATACAAGAGTAAATAACCCTCCATGCCTACAAAAGACTACCATTCTTTCTAGAAACAGAAACAAAACTCATGCTTAATGCTTGATTTCCTTACAAGGATTTAGTATGGCACCTGTCAGCCTTTTCTTCCAAAATGGGATATTAGCAGTCTAGGCAAATGTGTCTGGAATATGTATCAGGCAAAAATCTCAGATCTGGAGGAGGTTGACTGGAGATTGTGATTATAACAGACCTAGAGCATGAATGATACATAATTTGGCAGAAGAAAGAAAAATGCATACCTAGGAAACAAAACTAATACAATATGGCATTAAGGATGTGTATGGCATGAAGAACAATGAAACAGCAGGTATTCGGATGGAGACAATGGAGAAATGGCTCATGTAGAAAACAGCAGAGACTTAGGCTCAGAGCACATATCCTTTACTTCGGTTGAAAATTTACTCCTGCCCATGAAGTCTGTTTAGAGAATTATAATGTGGAAATGTCCATGTACTGTTGGCTTGAATAAACTCATGCTGGAAAAATCTCTTGCCAAAGCCAATATACTTTGATACAAATAAACATCGTCCAAGACTTTTGGAATACAGCAGGAGACAACTCCGTATTTATCCCATCTCCTTTGCTTTTGTACAAACATAATGTGAGCACATTAGAGCAATCTGCCATAGAATCAACATTTCAGAGAACAAATTATTATTGTTTTTCAAGTCATTAAAAACTTTAATTGCTTTAAAATGTTTTTATTATAACTTTTTATACAATCTAGTTTGATCATATTGTTTTCCCTCCTCTAATGCCTTACTTATCTTCCCTATCTCCCTGCCCACCCACCTTAGTGTTATATCTTCCCCCAAAACATCCATAAAATCAGCAGCAAGAATCCCCAAATAAAAACAAGTGAACTTTTAAAAATTGCTCACACACACACACACACACACCACTACCACCACCATCACCACCAGCCCACCACCATCACCACCACGAAGAAGAAGAAGAAGAAGAAGAAGAAGAAG
>NW_021604607.1:11965782-11987659 GCF_004785775.1 Grammomys surdaster | reverse complement strand
AAGGAGGAGGAGGAGGAGGAGGAGGAGGAGAAGGAGAAGGAGAAGGAGAAGGAGAAGGAGAAGGAGAAGGAGAAGGAGAAGGAGAAGGAGAAGAAGAAGAAGAAGAAGAAGAAGAAGAAGAAGAAGAAGAAGAAGAAGAAGAAGAAGAAGAAGAAGAACAACAACAACAACAACAAGAACAACAACAACAACAACAACATCTAACCAGTATGAAGCAATATGAAGTCTACATTGTATTGACTGGCACATGGGCCCTGCCTTGGTTTGTGGTTGACATCCCTATCCAGTTGTACTCTAGTGGAGAAAACTTACTTTCCCTGTCCTAGAATGTATCAAATATAAGTTGTTTCTTGGTTAGGATTAGGAATTTGTGACCATGACCCCTTCTCAGTGCTGACTGTTTGTCTGTTTTGAACCTGTGTAAGTCTTATGTATACTTTCAGTCTCTCTGAACTCATGTGTGTATCACTGCTGCTTCTTTAGAGTCACCCATAACCTTTGTTACTCACACTGGTGAGTAGGGGTGAGGTTTCTAGTTAGTCACCAGAAGTATTTTACCATGTTCAAGTACATGTATGTGTAATTTGTAAGTTGTCATCTAGATTTGGGTTATCTCACTCAGGATTGTTTCTAGCTCCATCCATTCAGTTGCCAATTTTATTTTTCTTGGCAGCTGAATACTATGCTGTTGTTTGAATATACTGTGTTTCATTATCTGTTCATCAGTGATGGCTATCTAGGTAATTTATATCTATTACACTTAGAAGTGAAATAAACAAAGATGAAGAACTATCTCAGGGGTACGTTGAGCATCCTTTGCATATATGCCCAGCAGTAGTATAGCTGGATTTTGTGCTAGTCTATTTTTAGTTTATTGAGGAACCACAACATTGAAAATTTTTTTTTTAAAATATCAAGATAATAAAGTAATACAAGAAGATGGAAAGACCTCTAATTCACCTGGATCATTAATATTAACTTTGTGAAAATGATCATCCAATAAAAAATCCATGGATACGATGTAATATTCATTAAAATTCTAACACAATTCTTTACAGAAATTGAAAAAATAACTTTAAACATAATAAGGAAACACAAATAAATTTCTGTAAAGCTAAAACCACCCTAAAGATAAAAATAACTTCTGGAGGTATCACTATCTCAAATTTCAAGTTGTACTGCAGAGCTATAGTAATAAAAACAACTTAGTATTGGCATGAAAACATGACCATTAGAATAGAATTATAGACCAAGGAATAACTATATATTCCTATGGACATTTAATTTTTGACAAAGAAACAAAAATCGCACACTGTAGAAATGTAGCACCAATAAATGGTGCTGGTCAAGCTAGATAGTAGTATGTAGAAAAGTGAAACTATCTCAATATGTACTACCCAGGACAAAAAAATGACCCTAAAGTAAGTCAAGGAATTCAACACAAGGTCAGACAACCTGAATCCGATAGAGAAGAAAGTAGAGAACATGTTTGAACTGATTGTTACAGAAAAGGAATTTCTGATCAAAACTGAAGCACAGGCATTAAAAACAATTAATAAACATGTTCTCAGGAAGCTAAAATGCTCCTGTGCAGCAAATAACATCATTCCAGCAAAGAGGTAGTCTACAGAGTGGAAAAAGTTCTTTACCAGTTATATATCTGACAGAGGGTTAATGTATAGAATAAAGAACTAGAACATAATCAGATTATAAAATGGGGTATAGAACTAAACTCAGAGTTCTCAAAAGATGAAGCACAGAACTGAGGGAAAACTTAAGAACCGTTCAACAATCTTAGCCAACATGGAAATGCAAATTAGAACTACTTTGAGATTTCATATTACCTTGTCAATGTGGCCATGGTCAACAGAACAAATGATTGATTGTACATGCTGGTAAGGATGTGGGGAAAGGAAAAAGTTATTCATTGCTGATCAGAGGGCAAACTGGTACAGCTACCATTGAAATCAATAAGGAGGCTCCTCAAAACCTGAAACTGATCTACCCCAAGATCCAGCTATATCACTTTTGGGCATATACTCAAAGAACTCTACATCTTATTACCATGACACTTGCTCATCTGTTGACTGTTGTATTTTTCAAAAGGGCCCAAAATTGAAAATATCCCAGATGTCCATCAACCGATAACTGAAAATGTACATTTATACAATGGAGTATTACTCATCTGTTAAGAAAGGTGAAATTAATAAGTAAATGGAGGGAACTAAACACAATTATCCTGAATGTGGTAACCCAGACACAAAAGAAAAATAATACATTTTCTCTTATATGTGAATGTTAGCCTTTTGGCTTTAGATGTATGTATTTCATTCAGAATACTCACAGTGGATAAGTAGGTAGTAGGAGAGGATCTTCTAAGGAAGCAAAAATACCATAGTGTTTAGGATTTATTTTTAAGTGTGTGTGTGTGTGTGTGTGTGTGTGTGAGAGAGAGAGAGAGAGAGAGAGAGAGAGAGAGAGAGAGAGAGAGAGAGAGACATAAGTACAGGACTCATAGAGTCCTGAAGAAGAAGGCATTGAATTTCTTGTAGCTGAAGTTGCATATGGCTGAATTTTCCCTGTTGTGGGTACTTGGAAATGAGCATGGGTCCTCTGAAAGAGTAATAATTCTCTTGTCTGCTCAGCCATCTAGAAAGCTCTAGAAACTTTTTTTTTATTATTTCTTAAAAATGTGTCAAATGTGACTGTGTGCATGTTCACAAATATGCATGTGTGAGCTGGGCATAGTTGCATATTCAGGTCAGAGGACAGCTGTCTGGAGTCAGTTATGTTTTTCTACCATTTTGCTGCCTTTAATTACTGAAGCATATCTTTTGTTTAAAGTGTAATATGAAGAAAATTGCATACATAGCCCACAACTCTAAAATTTTACAACATATTGTGAGAAATGGGTTGTTCATCTTTTGGATGATACCCACTGTACTTGACGAATCATTAATCCTGTCTGTAGATTCCCAAAGAAGACTGAACGGCCATAGCTACAAAATCAACAGCTCAGAAGTGATTTCATTTTCTCCAGCCACAGATATAGTTACCATTGAACAAAGACTCTCTTACTCTTTTACTCTGCGTTACTTTTAGTATTTTCATTATTTTTAAACTTTTTTCCCCTCAGAATAAAAAAAAGAGTACCAAATGAAGTATCATGCAATGTTTTGATCTATGAATTCATTTTGATTTTTTCTAATTTATTTATTTATATTTATTTATTTATTTATTTATTTATTTAAAATTCCAGATTTTATACCCCTTCCGGTCTACTCTCTGAATGTTCCATATCCCATACCTCCTCTCTGCCCCCTGTCTCCAGGAGGATGTCACCCCATACCCCCAACCCACCAGACCTCTAAACTTCCTGGGGCCTCCCATCTCTTGTGGGTTTAGGTGTATCTTCTCAGACTAAACCCAGACCCAGCAGTCCTCTGCTGCATATGTGTTGGGAGCCTCATATCTGCTGGTCTATGCTCCAGTTCCTGGTTGGTGTTCCAGTATCTGAGCAATTTCGGGGGTCCAGGTTAATTGAAACCGCTCGTCCTCCTACAGGGTCACCCTCCTCCTCAGCTTCTTCTAGCTTTCCCTTAGCTCAACCACAGAGGTCAGCAGCTTCTGTCCATTGGTTGGGTGCAAACGTCTGCATCTGACTCTTGCAGCTGCTTGTTGAGTCTTTCGGAGGGCAGTTATGATAGGTCGCTTTTTGTGAGGGCTCCATAGCCTCAATAATACTGTCAGGCCTTAGGACCTCCCCTTGATCTGGATCCCACTTTGGCCCTGTCATTGGACCTTCTTTTCCTCAGGCTCCTCTCCACTTCCATCCCTGCAGTTCTTTCAGATATGAACAATTATGTGTCAGAGTTTTGACTATGGAATGGCAACCCCATCCCTCACTTGATGCCCTGGAGGTGGGCTCTACAAGTTCCCTCTCCCCAATGTAGGGCATTTCATCTAAGGTCCCTCTCTTTCAGTCCTGAGAGTCTTTCACTTCTTACGTCTCTGTTACATTCTGGAGGGTACCCCCTACCTCCTACCTCCTGAGGTTACATGTTTCCATTTTTCTGTTGGTCCTCAGGGATTTCAGTCCTTTTCCCCCCACCCAATACCAGATCATGTTCCACTCTCTGCCCCGCCCCGTCTCTTTCTCACCCTGGTCCCTCCCTCCTGCTTTGTGGTTGCTTTCTTCTCCCTCCCAAGTGGGACTGAGGCATCCTCACTTGGGCTCTTCAGCTTGCTGACCTTTTTGAATTCAGTGGGCTGTATCCTGGGTATTCGGCAAATTTTGTTTGTTTGTTTTTTTGACTTATATCCACTATAAATTCATTTTGTAATGCTCAGACCTGTGTTAATGATTTTTCTCAGACATCTATTTTTCTTCTTTGGTAATTATTTTCAAAATACTTATAGTCTGTTTGCAATAAATTGTACTTTATTGTTTTTTGTAATGTTTTAATTGTTATATACAATCACCCTGTTGTGCAAGGAAACATGGGCCGGCCTATTACTCTCGTCAAGCTGTAACCTACACCCATGAAACAAACTCATTCCCTCCTTGTGTCTACTCAGCCTTGTAACCACTGTTATATGAAATCAACTCTTCTAAATCACATTTGTGTGACTCATGTGGAACTTTCTTTCATGGCTGACCTACTCTGCATCATTCAATTCTACTTGTATTAGTGCAATTAGTAGTGTGCAATCCTTTCTATGACCAAACAGTGTTCTGTTGTGTGCACACTCCATATTTCCTTATTAACTTACTAAATGACACTTTTGTTTGTTTGTTTACATTTTGGCTAGTATGCACAGTATGCTAGTATGCTCCAGTAACTTGAAGTGAAGATGCGTCCTCAGTATTGTGTTTGTATTTCCTTTGGACATATACTCAAAGAGATTGGCAAATTCTATGGTAATTAAATTTTTAAACATTCAAAAAAATCTTTAGATTGTTTCTATAATGGCTCATAACTTTATACTCCCACAGACACTGTGCAAAGATTTCCTCTGCTTTTCCTTCTTGCTTGCCACAATTTGCTATGTTTTGCCTTTTCCATCATGACCCTTCTTTCTAGAGTCAAGCAATGACCTGTTGGGAATTTGAATTCTATTTCCTTGATGAATAGTGCATTTGAGTACATTGACATGTTGTATGTATTCTTTTAAAAATTCTGTGTTTAGGTAAGTTGTCAATTTCCAAACCTGGCTTTTTTGTTTGTCTGTTCAACAGTGGAAAGCTCTGTACATTAATCCCTTATCCAATGTACAGCTGGCAAGTATCTTCCTTCTTAGACCCTAAGTCATCTCTTCACTCTGTTGCTTGTTTCTTTTGCTTTGCAGGAGGATTTTAGTTTGGTATAATCCTCTGTCTTCTTTGGATTTTAAGGTTTGTGCTTCTGAAGAAACCCAAAACCTCTCCTCTATTTCTGTGTATTTTTTCTCCCATATTTTCTTTTTCTATTTTCAAAATCGAATCTCACATTTACATTTCTAATCTGCTTTTTGCTAATTTTTTACAAACTGGAGATAGGCACCAAGCTTCATTCTTCAGTGTGTGGGCATTCATACATCTCAATAGCTTTTCCTTGGAAGAATGGGTTTTTAACAATGTGTTTTCATCACCTTTGTCAAGTGGAATAGTTTTCACTTCTGCTCCATGGAATGTTTACCATTTGATTTGTATGTAAGTTCATGTCTACCCTGAGTGCCGCCACAAACACAGAATTCAGGAAACCAGACACTTTGGGATATTCAGATAGTACTCAATGATAATATTTATGATATATAGTTTCTTTGATATTAATATTTAAGCATTGTGTAGAAGTGTCTAATAAGGCTCTTCATCCTGGTTGATCATTAGTATATCCATCTGCTTCCTTTCATATAGTTCCTTGAATATGTCCCTAGTTATTGAGTATGCTAAATTAACTTTCAGATAAGGATTTCTCTTCATCGTTACATCTGGAAACAGATTTATTCAGGGAAACTCATTACAACACACATGGTAAAGCAGCTATAGAATAATTTAAGTACATTTTTATTTTTTCTTACACTATCATAAAATTTAAAAATTATTGAAATAGTGCTTATTGCTCCTACATAGACAAAGCATCTTACACGTAACTTATCTTCATTAAATCGGACAAGTTCTCTTAGATTCCTCTTCCTGTCAATCGTACTTCTATGCTCATCATTCATCATCTGCTTAACGTCTTCCAGTCACTTCCCCTACTTAGCTTACGGAGCTCAGGGATCAGTGTCTAGTGCTTCACATTTCAGGTGAGTTTCATGAACTTTGTAGACAGTACAAATGATTAGAAAGTCACTTTAGTGTACATTTAAAGGTCATTTAACAAAATAAAAAAAATCCGGTGAGTCTTAAAGCACACTTTATGCTGTAAATATTTAATTTTATAGAGGCAAAAGTGTAGAATGACCTTTCCTTCCAATACTTTACAGTCTAGTTTTGTTTTACAAGACTAAATGGTGTGTTCTGAACTCTAGGTTAGCTCACAGGTAACACTTATCAGAACTGCATTTTTTTTAATATTATAAAGTTCTAGATCTTTAATCATTGAGAACTATGAGTAACCTAGTATTGAGCCAAGCCATATATATTTTTGCTCGTGGTCTATATTCATATAAGTCAGCAAAGCATAGTAGGTAAGAAATGCGGAGTTACGTGATTATAGGATATGAAAGCTACCATCTACAAAGGTACCTTTGCACCTAAATTAATGTGTCTTTCTATAGTTGTTGTGAATGATAATCTTCTTAGTACCTTTATAAACTAAAAGGAGACAAAAAAAGTCAAAGAAACATGTATGGCACATTGCACAATGGATAGTTGTTGGCAGACAGCACATGCTTTCACTAGCATGGAATTTTTATATCTGTCACCTTACCTGTATGTAGTATCTTCAGTTTTCACAGTGATAAATATCAACTAATCCTCTCAAAGATTCAACATATCAGGTGACCAATGCTTTTCCTCTATGTTTCCAATAAGTCTACAGTATGAACTGTATTATTCACATGGAAAAGTTCACTGAACTATTCTAGTATAAATACACGTGAAACCCCCATACAGACCCAGAAATGAAATATGCATAACCTCCCCCCAAGATATAATATTACTTTGCATCTTGACTAGATATATGAGAATGGTAATTTTACCAGTTACAAATGCTTCCTCAAATAAAATGTACAGGTTCGTATATTTTTTAATTTTATTGATTTGAAGTAGCTTTACTTGCATTGTGTATCATGTTATTTTTAATCCATTTTATAAATGTAATATCTGACCATGCTGTTGTCTATCAACATGTTTGTTTCACATGACTTTTAATACTGCTTTGTAAGCATATAGCACAAGTTATTTGGCTTCTAATAGAAATCTAAATGATTGTACAAGTATACTAGACATGTGAGTTTGGTGATAATCTATCTATCATCTATCTATATCTATCTATCTATCCATCCATCTACCTATCTATCCATCCATCTATCTATCTATCTATCTATCTATCTATCTATCTATCTATCCATCCATCTCTCATCTAAATAGATAGGTGTTCAAGAATTGATCTTTTACATCATATGAACATGTGCTTTAAATTTTATCAGTTATGTCAAAATATAACAAAGTAATTATTCCTAATGTTGATACCTTCAGTAGTTTATAAAAGTTCCTTTATAGACCCTCCAACTTTATAATAAAAACTCTATTTTTCCTTCTGAATCATAAGTGTTATTTTATAGTCCCTGGGGAATCTTGATGCTTATTATATCTTACATGACTTGCAATGTTCAATTTGATGTTTTGTAATATAGCCTATGGCTCCATATTCTCCTTTTTAAAAATGAGAATAACTTTAACTTTTCCTTACAGTGAATTCTCTGATGTATGTTAAATTGAAGAAATTTTTGGGTCACACATTCCATATATACTTCATAATAGTTGTCCTCTTCTTTAGTATAATATAGCAATGACAATGCAGCTTAACAGGCTTTGTGTGATTTGTACAACAGAATAAATAATAGTTCTCTTTCCCTCAGTGTGAAGGGCCCTCTCATTTATTAGGTTTGGACTGACATTAGCATTTTAACTGCTTTTCTAGAACATTTTAATACAGCCACAGAATTGTAAGCTACTATACTGTTGAACTTTGTGATGTTGATACAAAAGCTTTGAACAGGTGGGTTTACTTATGCAACTCACTGGGATCGGTTAATGACTATTATAACAGCTATACATTAAGTAAGAGTGTTCTTTTCTTTTCTTTGGGAGGTATACTTAAGATGTGGGCACTTTTTTGCTGCTTTGTCATGTAGAGGAGGCACATATTAGAAAACATTTGCCAGAATGTGAAATTTCATCAGATTTTATAGGAAAAATAATTGAGTCCCAATATAGAATGTTTCATAAGATGATTTCTGATGTGTTTTAAAGCCAACTTTTATGTAGAAATGATCATTCTTTGAAAGAGACATACTTTTTATTCTCTATGAATAGGAAATAATAACTGAAGTGGAAATTTCTGGTTTCTTTGGAGACTCAGTTATATCAATGTGATATTTTTCTGGAAACTATCTTATGAGAGGATGTTTTTATTGAAGCAGACACATGAAAGGATGTTTTGCTGAGAATAGACTTGTGTTTTTCTGGAAGCAGTCTGGAAAAGGGGTATGTGATGTTTTACTAGAGGTAATGCTTGAAAGAACACTTGATATTTGGAAAGGGTATAAATATAATCCAACAGAGAGTAGATCGTGCATTTGTGGTATTGGTTCACTTGTCACTGTTTCCTCATCATTGTTGGGCTTTAATGATCCTGGTCTTCTCTCAGAATGATTTTTGGTATTGGTTCACCTTGCCACTCTTTGCTGGTCATCATTTGTCATGACTTCTTAGAGAGAAACATCACTAAATAACTTCTAGTGGTGTTCTGGGGTTCCCACCACTTCTGTTGACTAGGTGTATCGACAGAGCCTTGTGGTTTCTTCTGGATTTAACTACTGTTGCTGATTCTTGAATGGCATTTTTGCATGGATCAAGCTGCCACTGCTGATTTCTGTGACTTGATCTCCTGATATCCTGACAATGCAGATTGGATTTACTACAAAGAACTTTTTCTAAACAGGTTCTCATATCATCTTTTGCCCTATTAACATTTTCTTTCCACTACCTCTGGTGGGTAGTATGCTCAAAGTGAGGTTAAAGCATTTAAGTACACTTATAGAAGTAAGATTTTGAAAAATCCAAGCCTACAAATATCATAGAGTTAGCATGCTTCATCATTGAAATTATACACAACTTAGTTTCAGTTCTCATTCTCATTTAAATGTATTCTACAGAACTTACATCTGCCTTGTCCTAACCAACACAATTCAATAGTTTGATAGAATTCATTTTTTGTTACGGTAAAGAAGTACCAATAATTTATGAAATTAATATATCAATTAATATGGTAATCGAGCTTAAATATTTTCTCTTAAATAATATTTTACCAATTCTTAAAGAATAGTATTTTACCAATTAGTATGGTAATCAAGCTTAAATATTTTCTCTTAAATAGTATTTTACCAATTCTTAAAGAATAGTATTTTACCAATTTCTTAATGTATTTTAAATGTGCTCATACCACCTCTCCAAACTGCTTCCATAATCATATTCTCAACACTTCTATCACTTTCTAGCTAACTTTGAAATTTCTTCTTTAACTTTTTTTTTGTTGAGTCTAGCTTGTGCTGCCCAGCTAGTCTTGAGAGTGTAGCATACCCTGGCATGTAGGCCACATGTTAGTAGTTACATCCTTAGACAAATCTGACTCTCCATCTCCTGTCAGTTATCAAATATCAGTAACTTCTCACTTGGTTATAGGATATTGTCTGTCTATAACTTACGTAGATCTTGTTTATGCTTTCATAATTGCTATAAATTCGTAGGTGTAACTCACCCATTATGTCTGGAAGTTAGTTTCCTTGATGTGATTCACTACTCCTGGTACTTATAAACTTTCTTTTCCCTCTTCAGAACCTATTGTTAGAGACACCACATACTGAGTCACAAAATCTGGAAACATCTTCTAACTAGCTTCATGGTGGTGGTAGGCACTATACATAAGGAAATAAATCTTTACTCTCAATCAGCTGAGAACTCTGTAAACTACAACAATGTATATGGCTAATGGTACAAAAATGGCATTAATGTTATGACAATAACCAAATACTTTCTAATTGGATTTAAAGCTCATTCCATGAGATGGAACCCAAATTTGTCCCTGTTAGAGGGACCAAGAACCCGTAGCTAGGGTCATAGGCCTTAGGGGAGAACCAAATACTATTATTCTGCTAAATGGACATTGTATAGAAATGAATTAGTTCTAAACTTGCTGCTTCTTGGTGTAGTTTCTCCCAATCTGCTCTTACCATCACTGAGAGGCAACATAGGTAGTAGATATTTTCTTCTTATTATTACCTAGAGTTTTTTTTAAGTTCTATGTATCTTCCCAGTGATAGTTCTATCTTTTTAAGGGGGTGGGGTAGAGGAGGGCAGTCAATTCTTGTAAAAAGAGTGTATATAGGGCAAGTTCTCAGCAGTGAGGGTACATCTGGTTGTCTTTGCAGTAAGTAAAAAGACTAGCGCAGTTGTTAGGTAAGGAGGACTCAATAGTTGGAGATATCTCAAAAACAACAACAACAAACAATCAACTGGTAGAAGTATCAAGATTGCATAGGGCCTTGGAGGTCACTAAGGTGACACTGGATTTTACTTAAGCATGGCATGAAATCATTGGTAGCTTTTGAGGTTCATCAGCTATAATTGAGCACAGTTATACTGCTTCCATGTAGAGAATGGACTGTGTAACAGTGGACATGGCAAATGCCAGACAGCATACAAGAGACCACTGTCTGTAGTCATTGACATACAGGAGAATGGCTTTTTGAATAAAAGTAATTGTGCTGGCTAGTTTTATGTCAACTTGATACAAGCTAGAGTCATCTGAAGGGAGGGAACTTCAATTGAGAAAATGCTTCATATGATCTACCTGTAGAGTATTTTTAAAAAATTCATTATTGATGAGGGCATCCCATTGTGAGTGGTGTCATCCCTGGGTTGGTGGTCCTGGGTTCTATAAGAAAGCAGGCTGAGCAAGTCATGATGAGCAAGCCAACAAGCAGCACTCATCCATGGCCTCTGCATTAACTCCTGCCTCTAGGTTCCAGCACTACTTGAGTTCCTGTTTTGGCATCCTTCAGTGATGTTCTATGATATGATAGTAAAAAAGAAAATAAACCTTTACCTCTCCAGCTTGCTTTGGGTCATAGTGTTCCATTACAGTAATAGAAGCCCTAAGTAAGATAGCAGAGATAGTGAAAGTGGTTAGTGAAAGTGGTAAGAGATTGTCAGATTGTAGACATCATTCAAAGAATATATAGTAGGTATCACTGGTGAGTTCAGTAAAGGTTTGAAAAGTAGAAAGTAGGTAATGGGAGACAGAAAATTATCAAAAACATAGTAGCATTTACATAATAGTGCTTATTCCACAAACGATAGAGCAAAACTGTATATTTACATGTAGCCAAATGGGACATCAGAATACAAAGTTCAAATGGAATCATATATCAAGTGACATAGAAATGTCTACAGGTCCTGCTGGCTTCTAAAAGTTATAACAAGTTTTGTATTTAAGGAGAAAACAGTGTGATATGCAACCTCAAACCCACAGCACTTCTTACAAAGCTATTGTAGGATATTCTTCTGCACAATGAGGAAAAACACCAGAAATGAAGAACTGATTGGTCTAATAAAGCTGCAGCTGGAACTTGAGAACAGATAAGGAAATTAATTATGTCAAAGTCACTTAATTAGGTCAAAGTTTTTTATTAGAGTTCAGGTGAAAGGAATAATGACAAAATTTAAAGAGAAACATTAAGAAACATTTACATATTTAGTTATAATGTATGGGGTAGTGTAAAGTAAATGATAGCATATTCAATGGAACAACAATAAAAGAGGGCTGGAGAGATGGCTCCTTAGCTAAGACCACTTGCTGCTCTTCTAGAGGTCCCGAGTTCAGTTCTCAGCAACCACATCATGGCTCACAATCATCTATAATGTGGTCTGATGCCCTCTTCTGGCATGCAGCTTTCCAAGCAGATAAAGCACTCATATACATAAAATAAATAATTAAATCTTTTAAATAAGGAAAAGAAAAGAAATCAGCGTGGAAAATGGCTCATCAAGTACAGGTACTGGCTGACCTTCCAGAGAACCAGAGTTCAATTCCTACCATGTACATGGTATCTGAAAACCCTCTCTAACTTCAGTTTCAGGCAAGCCATCATCTCTTATGACTTCCGTGGGCACAATGGACACACAGATACACAGGCATATGTACAGTCAAACCATCATATATATTAAATAAATAACTATAAAATTTTCTAGAAAAAAAACTTTATTGATGAGATTTGGATATATACATAGCCAAATTTATAATATTCATAATTGAGATACTGTGACATAAAGAAAACATAACTGAGTTGTTGGCATTTTATTCCTACATATGAACCAGTGCACACATACATACATTTATTCATAAACATTTTAATTTCTGGATGGAGCACCTAGCCAGTAATAGGTACACCATGAGCAATTAAGTGTTTCATGAATTATAATACAGTTTAATTTCCTGTCTCAAATACAAATAACTTAAGCAAAACAATTATTTATTTTATTGCAGACCTAGAGTACAACATGATGAAGTTTGCACCATATTAATGATTTATATTGAGAAAATGATCTCAGAGCACTAAGAAAGAAGGAGAAATGAGGCTTCTAGAAAGAGGAAAATTGACTGTGTTGGTTAGATACCCTTGAGAAAGTCAAGCTGTTGTTATGCTTTCGTGGAACATTCCTGGGGAGCCCCTGAAACAATTTTATCTTAGAGATGTTTAAGAGGAGGGAAATTATAGGCATTACCAAATCCATTGAATTTTCTATATACCTGCCCCTCATTAATCAAAGTTTGTCTTGAGGAAAATTTCCCTGCACATCTATGCTGTATTAGCCTGTGTGTGTGTGTGTGTGGGGTATATGTGTGTATGTGTGGTGTGTGTGTGTGTGTATGTGGTGTGTGTGTGTGCATGTGTGCGTGTGTGTGTGTGTATCCAAAACCCAGGATATATATATATATATATATATATAACTCAAATGTAGCCCCCACCTAGCCCCCATGCTCATCCTCCATTATTCTATTCAGTAGTGCTGGATTGCACTTGACAGACAAAAACGAAGATGCCTGGCTGCTGACAGCCTTTGCTAATCTCCAGTGTGAATTAATAATAGACAAAGAACTGCACTCATAGTGCCAACTCACAGAGCTCCACCCAAGTACCTTCTGCCTCTACTCAAGACATTTTCCATCACACTTCAACTTTTTATAAAAAAGACAAAACCTACTTACTAATGTTCAGGAATGAGAATATGCACTTGCCTTGGGTTACTATTGCTATTCAAAGTTGTCTACCACATGAATTGAATTTCTGCCCCTCCTTCAGGAGCATAGCTCTTTGCAAATTTTATAGGACATCCATATGTTTGATTAATATTCAAGAAAGGTCTGGTTTTGCCAGACGTTAACCATGACAAAACTCTGCAAATTAAACTTCATTCAGGCTCTCCTTGAGCATTAGTCATGATTTCATCTAATGAAGGTTACATAGATAAAAATAGAAGGAGACACATGCAAACCGTAGAGGCAAGTACAGCAACTTCCATACTTAATGGTGCGATTTAGTTCTGTCATAAAGGCAGAGTCTACACTGAAAAATTTTAAGATTGGGTGGTTAGGAGTAAGTGTATGGAGACAGAAAATTTCGATTTAACTAAAATGGTGAAGGTTCTTAATTATTCTTCCTCCTTCCTTCCTTCTTTCCTTCCTTTCTTCTTCCCTCTCTCCCTTCATTCCTCCATCTCTCCCTTCTTCTCTACCTCCTTCCCTCCCTCTTTCCTTTCCTTGCTTGCTTGTTTTCTTCCTTTATCTATTTTTTTTATTTATTTTTTTTATTGGATATTTTATTTACATTTCATATGTTATCCCCTTACCCCATCCCCCACCCACCCGGGAACCCCCCATCCCCTTACCCCTCCTCCTTCTTCTCTGTGGATGTAACCTCCACCTACCCCACACACACACTCCCACTTCCCCACCCTCAAAATTCCCACCCCCTGGGGCGTCCAGCCTTCATGAGGTCAAGGATCTCATCTTCCACCTGTGCCCGGCAGGGCCCTCTACTCTTACATATTCAGCTGAAGCCCTGGATCCCTCCATAAGTGCTCCCAGGCTGGTGGTTAGGACCCTGGAAGCTGTGGTTGGTTGGTATTGTTGCTCTCCTCATGGTGCCACAAACCCTTTCAGCTCCTTCAGTCCTCACTCTAACTCCTCCATTGAGAACCTCATGATCAGTTCAATGGCTAGTTGTGAGCATCTGCCTCTGAATATGTCAGACTCTTGAAGGCCTCTGAGGAGACATCCATATCAGGCCCTTATCAGCATGCACTTCCTGACTTCCACATCAGCATCTACCTTTGGTGACTGCACATGGGATGGATACTCAGGTGGAAAGGTCTTCAAATGGCCCCTCCTTCAGCATCTGTCCCTCACTTTGTCTCCATGTTTGCTCCCTTGAGTATTTTGTTGCTCCTTCTAAGAAGAACTGAATCACCCCCACTTGGTCTTCCTTTTTTATGAGCTTCATGTGGCCTGTGAGTTGCATCTTGGGCATTTCAAGGTTCTGGGCTAATATCCAATAATCAGTGAGTGAATACCATGTGTGTTCTTTTGTGCTTCCTTTATTTATTTGAGACAGACTATCCAGGTTTATCTTAGGCTAGCCATCACATAGTTCAGGCTAGCATGAAATTCCCCTGCCTCAGACTGTTACTTTAGTTTTTTTGGTTTAATGGCATTTTGGCAAGACAGAACAATGATTTATTTTTACAACAAAGGTCATTTTGAAGTTTTCTGTAACTATTTTGCATTTTAGGATGCACAAAATTGCTTTTCCTCTGATACTTTCTAGTTATTATTAATGAAAACATTAATTAGGTGGTGCTTATGTTTCAGTCTAGTTGCTGTCATTATTTTAATCAGTTTCATTATGTCTTTATCACAATTATCTTGTCATCAGATAGACACCTGTCAATCACATTTTCTGACAAATTACCCTGAATTTCCATATAGCAATATACTTCAGGGTAATCTTGCATAATATTTCCATTTTTTATTTGCTTCTGAAGAAAGTCACATAGGAACTTACATAGACCTTAAATTCATATTTATTTATTCAAATGTTTTACTGCCTAACAGAGAAACAAAATTAGCCCACAAATTAATTGAAAATTTAAAAAATGGAATTTTAATGATTCAGAGTATTTGTTGTCCTTCTTTGGTGTTTCATAATTTCAAAAGGAATAAGTTTTACATGATGGGAATTTTTTTTTGGAAATATAGGAAATTTAACCTGGAACTTGCACCTATATTTTATCCCTAAACCATCACGTAAGCCCTTAAAAATGAATGATGTTTGGAAGATGGTGAGTAAAAGTCAGAATGAAAACCCAGGTAACATTTTTTAAAGAAAACATTGCAACTTATTGCAAAGTTTTCAAAGAAATTCTAAGCTAGGAGTTAAATGTAGAAAGGACTGGTAGTGTGTTTATTAGCTTTTATAGGTGTTGACCTCATCACAAAATTGTCTTACAGAGTATCATTTATATAAAGCTAGGCAAGAAAATAACTCATAGCCAAGTACTAGTTCTTAAATTAATTCCATAGTGTGGTTTGCATGTGTGTGTGCACATGTATGCATGTACAAGGTGATAGACAGGAATGTTTCAACTGAGAGGAAGAGATAGAACAGCTATCAAATTTGTTGAATTGCCTGGAGAAGCTCGTGGTATTAGAGCAGAGAGTGGTGTCTGAGGCAGCCATCCTCTTTGCTGTTCGGTGAATCAAAGCTGCACAAAATCCAGGGATCAGACTCCTAATAACAGTGTCAATTGAGGATCACTTAAAACCTCCCTAAACAATTATCTAGAAGAGTGAATAACCACCAACAGAGAATATGTGCAGTGTGGATTTTGAAAAGCCTGGGCTTTTTAAAAGCAGAAGTAGCTTGTCTATAAATAGAAGTGCTGTTGGAAGGGCCTGAAGGGGAGTTTCCTAAAGAACAGTTTACAGTAAAACTCTGCTGACTCCTTCACAAATAAAGAGAAAAGCATAGTTTAATTGTTCCAGTATCATTAATTTTTCTGTTATTGTTCCTCTTCTTCCCTCTCCTCTTTTTCCTCTTCCTCCACTTTCTCTTTTTCATTTTTTTTCCAGACTGAAGTTCTTGACTGGAAGCCACAGAAGGGGAGGGGTGACTGAATTTAGGTGATGAGTGAAGAATACTCATCACCTGTCTCCCCTCAAGAACTCAGCTCAGAGCTCAGAGCTAAGCAAGCCGTTGAGAAAGAAGGCTGAATATAGCAAGTCCCCTTTCATCAGTATTTTATGCCACTGCCCATTTATTTACTGAATTTAGACACAAGTTAGCTATTCTAGTTGTCCTTGGAATTTTCTTGTTATCTCTCAGCAACCAAAACTTTTATGGGACATCCAGGACTTGGGAAAAGCTTTATTTGTGTTCTTTGTCTTTATTGACACCAATACTTAAAGGATAGTTGGACTCAACACTAAAGTGAAACTGAAACATGCTGCCATTAATACAGATACCTCACACACACACACACACACACACACACACATACACAACATATGATGGATGGAGGTGTTAGCTCACTCTTTAATCTTAGCTAGGGACTAGGACCACTTTCACAATTTCATCTTCCTAGGAATATTGGTTATTTTCACCAGCTAGTAAGTTATTTACATTTCACATGGAAATTGAAATGCTTAGCTGTTTACAATACTTAGGTCTAAAAACCTCATGCATTTAGAGAGCTGTGGGGTGTGGATTTAATTTGTGGCCATAGTGTTTGCCTAGCCAGTGGTGTTTGGCCATAGTACAACATAAAACTAGATATGATGGTGTATACCTGTCAAACCAGTACTGGATAGATAGAGATAGGAGAATCTGAAAGGTCATTCTTGGTTGTATAACAAGTTCAAGGCCACCCTGTGGTGTTTGATATCTTCTCTGAGCAATAATAATGACATATTTATTTATTCATTATTTATACAGTATTACATGTATATATATACCAACTAAACTATATAGCTATCTCTTTCTATCTACTATCCATAATCTATCATCTATCCATCTTGTTCCTAGATAGTGAAAAATATTTAAGGAATTCAATTTCAGTATGTGTATTCCACGAGTGTCTAGTACTACTATTCCAGGAGAATCTGTGAGTCATTCAGATGAATCTGAGTGGCCAACTAGAAAGCATGCTTTGAAGCATGTCCTCTTTCTAATGAGGATAGATTTATAGGCTCATGTATTTATATGTTTGGTCCCAAGTTATTGGAACCATTTCAGAAAGATTGAAGGTGTGACATTGTTCAAGGAGGTGTGTCACAGGGGGTAGACTTTGTGGTTTCAAAAGCTCAGGCCAGCCCAATTTCTCACTGTATCTTTCTTTTTCATTCTCTCTTTGTCTCTACCCTTCATTGTCTGTCTCTATGTCTCTGTCTCTCTCCTTCTCTTCTTCTTTCCTTCTCTCCCTCTCCTCCTCTTCCCTCTCTCTGCCTACTGCCTGTGGTTCAGATTTGAGTTCTCAGGTATTTATCCAGAACCCTTCCTGCTTACCTGCCACCATGCTCCCTGCCATAATGATCATGGACTAAACTTCTGAAATGGTAAAAAAATAGTCCCAAATTAAATACTTCTTTAAAAGTTGGCTTGGTCATGTTGTGTCTTTACAGCAATTGAAATCAACCAAGACAAAGGGTAACCCAGTCTTCAATGCCATTGCTCAAAATGCTTGTCCTGATGTCTCAGCTTTGCCTTGTTGGTCAGGGTCTGTTTGTCAGTTTCCTGGTGATGCTCCTAGCCACTAAGATGTTCTAGTAGAATCAGAATGAAAGATCTACCACCCTCACTCTCTAGGATGGTTGAATTAAATCACTGCTTCCAGAACTTTGTTATGCAAGACAAGACAGCCACAGACCTTCTGCTGGACCTCTGGAATGCTTCAGAGAAGTGACTGATGATATACATATAGTCACTCCTTTTATATTTTGAATTGGTTTTCATCATATACTGTCAAAGACAATGCATGAATGCATTAGGATGAAGTTCAAACTGTCTTGCTTTTTTCAACAATTCCTTATAAAGAACTGGCAAAATATTCTGTTCAGAACTGTGATATTCTCTCTCTCTCTCTCTCTCTCTCTCTCTCTCTCTCTCTCTTTCATCCACATGTGCACACACATACACATGCACACACACACACACACACACACACACACACACATACACACACACACTGACTGAGTGCTTCTAACTTCCATCTTCAGATGTCAATTTGCATTATGTAAGACAATGAGAATCATGGTCAGAAGAGTTAGTGCATTATAAACACCTTTATGTAGTTTCTTTTCCTCACCCCTATCATTCCACCCTAATTCCATGAATGAACACACACCAAGGAAAGATCATCTGAGGACATGATGAATATGATCAGAAGAGAGCCACTGGCAAACAAGGCACTTTACAAAAATGTTACATTTTAAACCAAAACATAATGCTATACATACTTATTCTTTACCATGGCATGCTTCATGCATATAACGTGTAAGGTTTGAAATATTGCAAACATTTATATTCTCAAATCTTCATTTTTTTGTAGGCTGCATCTTTGATCTGAGACTCTCTACACTACAGACTATCAGAAAGCAATGCTTTTTGTTTAATCTCCCATTCTGTGACATTTCATTATGGCAAAGTTAACTAATACACATGAACATAGTCTGATTTAATTATTCATAAATAATTTTTCTGGACATTCAAGTTGCTTAGAAATCATGCTTCATATTCCACAATTTTAGATTGGTTCATAGACATTAAAAATTAGTTTTTGACTGATACTTCCAGTATATGTTTTTGGATTGTACTCTGGCAAAATGTTGATGATTTTATTCTAATCTTATTAATACTTAACTAAGTAAGTTTTCATGTACTCAACAGACTTGCAAAAACTGTGTGTAAGATTGTTTTACAAATACTTAAATTTTTTAACATGATTTAGGATACAGTAATCCATGATAACAAAGAGTTATGTTATCATAAAGGTGCTATAAAATTAACAACAGGCCCCAAATCTGTGTTTTTGTGTTGTAAATGAAGGCAGATCTCATAATTTTTCATTTTAGTGAATGAAAAAGATATTTCCATAAATAAAAGCTGTGTTGTGTTGAGTTAGGCAAGTTGCTCTGGACTTCTTGGACTGACAATGGTGGAATTTCATGAAACTCATCAAAAGAAGCCTTCCAATGGTATTTGTCATCAGAAGGTAGGAAGTCAGTCTCTGAGGGAAAGAGGTGGGTATTTTGTGATAAGACAAAAAGAACCCACTTCTTTGAGATCTCTTATGTTCCAGAAGCTCTCTTTCTCTCAGCATAATATGGACAACTGAAGAGTGGACACCATATAATTTGGTGGAATGGGGAACAAGCTTTATGGCATTTTGTGTGATGCTGTTTAAATTATTTCAGATAAATGAGATGCAAAACCATCCTAAGTAAATGAAAGAAACGACCTAGTCCATCTAAATAAATGTTTTAAATTTACATTTATGAGGTAAAGTTAGGTTTTCCAGATAAAGCACAGACTATCTACTGAGATGAAATTTATTTCATTTAACCACAAATACTATGTACATTTTCCAACTATTTCATGAGACATATTTGCGCTGACAAAAATAGATTTTAAAACTCAAATTTAATATGAATTTTTATGTTAATCTGCTTAATAGAACAGTTTAAGTAAAACATCCCTCAAATACTTACCATTCACTAACTATTCATCATTTATTCTTGTGAGGAAGAGAGACAATGGGGTACATACTGACCACAGCTATCAAAGAACTATTGGACCTGGACCACTGGTAATATTTTTTTTTCCGTACACATAAAGTTGTTACAATTGGAATGTCTGCCCCTCTCTCATTCATGTGTTGACACTTTTATCCCATATTGAGTAATATGAAGAGATATACTTAGGACAGAGCCCTCATGAATGGGTCTTGAGGACTTGAAAAAATAGGCCTTACTTGCTTGGTTAGAATTGGCCAAAGATATTTTATATTACTTGAGGCTGTAAAGAAAGGTGTTGCTTCTTAAGTTTCTATCTCAGTCCATTTGTCATCTGTATATTGGGGGGGGTGTACTGCTTTTCTTATGCATTAATTTTGTATTCAGATACTTTTCAGAGAGTGTTTATCAGCTGTAGGAGTTTCGCGGTGGAATTTTTGGGTACTTATGTATACATACAATAAGATCCTATCATATCATCTGAAAATAAAAATATTTTGACTTTTTCTTTCCAAATTGTGTCTCCTTCATCTCAGTTGTCTTATTGCTTTAGCTAAGTCTTCAAATACTGTAGTGAATAGGTATGAAGCAAATGTCTTGTTTTATTTCTAATTTTTGTGGAATTTCCTTGAGTTTATTTCTATTTTATTTGATGTTGGCTCTGGGCTAGCTTATAAAATCATTCAAATACAAAATTCTTGACCAGCTAGAAAACATTTCATCTTTCGCTGTCAATGTTTAAATATGAGATTTAGTGGATCTGGAAAGTTAATCTATTTTTCAATTTAGCATCTTACAGGATGCAGTTTTGTTTGATCTTTGCCTCCAGCTAATTTAGAAAAGAATTTAATTTAGAATGATCATAGACATTTTCTGCTACCCTGACTGTGCCTTGATCAAAGTATTTAAACCCATGGCCCAGTTATTTTAATTTTCTTTACTACTCTGGAGTGTTATAATCAGGGATGCAGAGTCAGTTTTTCAGTGAGCTGTAGTTCTCAGTGGGGTGTGGTGCTGTTCAATTTGCCAGGGTAGCATACTCAAATTGGAGATTTTCAGGTCCATTCACAATGTCAGATAACATAAACTTTTCAGGTATTCCAGTACAGTGGTAAGGAGAATTTCTTGTAGTCAAGCTGACTATTTGAGATACCCAATCAATTTATCTTCCTTTCAATATGTTGTCTAAAATCAATTTTAGGATCAAAGACTTCATCAGCAGAGCCTTCATTCAGGTAACATATCCCTCCTCCCAAGCCTCCCCCTTCCTAGAATGATTTTAAGTAGAAAAAATATCTGGTAAGACCAGCTTAGTATTTATACATTATTGACTCCCACAGAGAAGCACCACAGGCTTGGTCCTTGTGATGATTTCTAAATTATCACATCAGAACTGAAAATTGTCTTTTTCCAGAATTCCTATACTGCCGTCCCATGTTGGCTTTCAGGACGAAAATAGCTTAGCTGTGTGTGGGAAGATACATTGTGTCTGTAGGCTCAAGCTATTCCAGTAGGACCATGTGAAACCTGTTTCCTTCCACAGCCTTCTGGGTGGCAACTTCTGGAAGGACTATCATGTTTAGTCTGAGAATCTTACACCCTGACTTCACAAGCACAGAGGAACAAATGTTGGCAAAAAGACATTTCACATTGTGTCTAGATTTACTCTACTGTCTTTGCTTTATTTCTTTGAGAAGCTTATTTCCAGTCACTGTTCTTCCTTCATGGATAATTGATATCCATTTCCTATTGTACACAAAGCCTCTCTGTACTCGATGTACTGCAGCTTCATTGTTTCACTTCTAAGTGTGTATTAACTT
>NW_021604607.1:11944951-11965772 GCF_004785775.1 Grammomys surdaster | reverse complement strand
GTGCAAACTTGCCCATGTCACCCGTAGCCTCGTGCTGTCTCACTTGCATCACTATCATACACTTCATCCACTTATTCACTTCAATATCTACACTATTGGTAACTTGAGATTTTTTTGGTTTGTAAATTTTCTGGGCATTTTTTTTTCTGTACTATTATATGTGGAGAGCTTTTGAGGCTTCCTTGTAGGAATTTGTCAGGAAGTTGATATTGGGCTAGGACACAGAAGAAGGCTCAGGCAGGAGTTTGACTTGGGGTAGGACTGAGAAAGTAGACTCAGATTAAGAATATTTACATTTGGGCTAATACAAAGCTCAAGACAAACTAGGTTGAGGGATATGTGGCATTACTTTTATCTTGGTCATCCTGATAAACCTCTAGTAACAGTGATCATGGGACTTTTATTGCCTTGTTTGTTCTTTAACCTAGAACAGACCTTATTATTTGCATGTAAATAAAATGGTATAAAAGCAGACAGGGAAAAAATAAACCAGCTTCAGCCTCAGTACTGTCTGGAGTCATGTTATAGCGTTGTCAAATTGTCTTTTTCTTTTCAATACTCACTCCCTCCCTTGAGACCCAATTGACTGACTGAGATAGCTTGGTCAATTATATTATTGCTACTTAAAAAAAATTAATTATTTTAAATAATCACATTGTGATTCTATTACAATGCACATTATAGAATCATTGCCTTCAGCTGTAAGCCCACATGTGTACTTACTGAACTCCAACAGAGAGTTTCAATAATTTGGTAGCACAGAAGACCTTGATTAGAATAAATGGGTCACAAGAGCAAACCAAGAGTCATGATTCTAGGACAGTGACAGGTAGGGAGTATGGAATGTTAGGTATGAAAGGATAGGAGACTGGGGAAGAGGCAGGAAGAGAAGGATAATGAGAATGTATTATTACACACCTAGATGAAAGAGTCACATAACAAATGCAATCAATAACAAATGAAGAAGAAGATTGCTACAGCACGATAGGGTTGATGCAGTCAGAAGGAACGATGAGAGGCTGCTTTCTGCCGCTGTCAGGATGTGCAAGGATGTAAATATAATGTATTGTAAATATGAAAAATTGTGAAGAACAAAAATGGAGTCTTTGCAGCTGATATTCAAACAAGAGTCTCAGGATGAGGAGATTAAACTAATTTATGTGGCATGTTGCTTTACAAATCTCACACAGAAAGGAGAGCTCAAGGAGATTGAATACCCAAATCAAGAGATGCTGACAGGCTTGAAGGCTTGTGAACGAAAGGCCATGGGTATTGTCTTTCATAAGCTATGACAAAACACCTGGCAGAGACAACTCATGGGAGGAAAGATTTATTTTGACCGACAGTTTCAGAGGATTTCAGTCAGCCATTGTGGGAGTCATGGCATGGTATATGGTAGATGGAGTGTGTGTCCTCTGCCCCTACATCATGCTTTTTCCTGTGCTGAATAATTGGATGAAATGTAATTTATGGTTATAGTGTAAAGCCCTAACAGTCACATCAGTAACAAATGGTACAGAGTAGACTAAGGAATGGTCGATTAATATTTAATTGCCAATCCAAGCTGTAGTGACATACCACTGTCAGCCAAACACTACCTCTTAGAGGCCTCACAGTTCCCAAAACAGTCACCAACAGGAACAACCAATTAATTGACACTCAACCCCTGAGCATCTAACCATTAGAGAGAAGACATTGCCTAAAATTGTCTAGACCAGTGGTTCTCAAACTTTCTAATGCCTTTTAATATAGTTCCACATATTGTGGTGATCCCTAACCATAATTTTCTTTTGCTACTTCATAACTTCAATTCTGCTACTGTTATGAATCCTAACATAAATATTTGGTATGCAGGCTATCTGATATGTGAACCCTGTGAAAGAGTCATTTGACCCCTAAAGGGGTGATAGCTAGCGAGATTACTGTTCTCCCTATGTTGCTGACCTCCATGAGATTAAAAGAAACATCTAGCTGTTTCAAATAAGTCTTAGCAGTGATTTGATAGAGTAGCTCTTTTGTTTCTGTCACCTCTGAATGATGGTTCATAAGTTTCTTATGCACTTCATGCCTTTTAATTGTGAGTTGATATTAAGAATTTTGTCCAAATGCCTTAAAGACATATTCATTTTGAAAGAAGATGTGATACTCTAACAGGTGATAAGTCAGGATAGATCAAGGCAAAGGATGCAGTAGTCATACAAGAGGATATAAAGACACTCATTTCTCCAGTTTCACCTCTGTCATTTTCCTCTTTTCCTTTGATGAATAATTGGATGAGAAACATAAATGACAGTCACAGTGTAAAGCTGCAAGTGGGGTTCCCTGGCTTCAGCATGGTCATTCTAACTCCATAGACATTCATTGAGATGCATGAAGACTGGGACTGAGCAAGTGTTTGAATGGCTTCCTTACAGTGTGGGGTTTTAATTTGTGATCTAATTAGAATAAATTTATTTTATTTAAAACAAAATAATTTGCATTTAACTAATAGAAACAGAAGAGTATTACCTGTTTATATGAATTTTCTTAATATATATATATATATATATATATATATATATATACATACACACACACTTTGGATTGAAAACAACTCTAGTAGTAAGAGATTGTGTGTAAATGACAGTGGATTGTGAATTTACCAAGGAGTCTTATTTCTTTCCTGCCTTGGACATTGTACCTGCATAATTTCACTTCTATCCATTGTTTATTATTATGTTTATTATTATTATTATTAATTATTATTATCATTTTTTATTTAATACAATTTTTGTCATACACTATATTCTCATTCTGGTTCCCCTCTCTCTACTCTTCAAGTTCCTCCCACTTCTCCTCCTACCCAGATGAACCTTATTTCTGTCTCTCATTAGAAAACAAATAGGTTTCTAAGAGATAACAATAAAATAGAAAAATAATATAAGAAGAACAAAAATAAGCAAATCAGAATAAAACAGCACAAACAGAAGGAAAAGAGCCCAAGAAAAGACACAAGAAACAGATAGAGATGCAGAGACCCACTCCTTCACCTTCATATGAAAATTCCATAAAGGTATAGAACCGGAAAAAAAATTCACACATAAAACCTGTAGGGTAAACTGATATAAATAAATAAATAAATAAATAAATAAATAAATGTAAAGTAAGTAAAAATTAAAATACAAAAGAAAATCTCTGATTCAACCCTGTAAGACAAGGATCCTTCAAAATGCAATTGCTTGTTTCCTTTTGGCCACCCACTGCCAGGCATACAGTCTTTCCTTCTAAGTAGTCTGTTTTCCCAATGAATGTCACTTGAAGAAAAATATTCTTTCATTTACAAGTAGTTATCAACTGGATATAGCTTCTGGAGTAGACATGTGGACGTAAGTTGACTTCTCATTTTGCTTTACGGCCCCATCTACTATACTCTGTGCAGGCCCTCTGTACATGCTCCCTGAGTTCTGTAAGCTCAGATGTGAGCTGGTCCTGTTGATTTAGAGGGCTTTATTTCTTAATGTATTCCATCCCCTCTGGCTCTTATACACTTTCTACAGAGCTGTCTGAGGCCTGATGGCAGGGAATTCATGACAACATCCTGTTAGAGCTAAGTGATCCCAGGTTTCTGACTGTATGCATATCATTTGTCTGTGGGCCTCAGTATTTGTTCCTATTTGCTGCTGGAAGAAGGTCCTCTAATGATGGTCACCCAAGGCACCAACCTATTACAAAAGCAGAATGTTGTTACAAGTCATTTGATATCTGTGTTCCTTTTTGTAGAACATTAGTATCTGATTTCCTTTGTGTAAAGCATTAGTATTTGATTTTTCTCTAGGTCTCTTGACTAGCTAGTCTCAGCTTCTTGGCCACCCAAGCAATATTGGGTGTCAGTTTCATCTGATGATAAGGGCCATAAATCAAATTAGATATAGTTGGTTACTATCACAATCTTTGTGCCACCATTGAACTAGAATATGCTGCAGACAAGACACCATTGTAGATTAAATAGTTTGTATCTGGGTTAGTGTTCACATTTCTCCTTTGGTAGCATGCAGAGTACATTCATGTTCCAAGAACACTAGCCAGCAGGAGTTAAGGCTCCAAGTAGGCATCATATCATTTAAATCACCTTCATATATGTATAGAGTTTGGAAAGTTTTTACTGTATTAGGTTTCCAAATAATTCCATAATGGCTCTTAATCTTATATGTCCCTCTTTAGGTTTCCACATTACCCCATAATGGCCCTTAATTTTAGATGTCCTTCTTGGTATTCCTCCCTCATCCCCTTTTTCCTTCCCCCTCCCTGCTTGATATTATTATTCTAGTTCCTGCCTCATTCATCCATAATTATATATTCTGTTTCTCCTTTATGTGGAAATACATCCCTCCTTCATAATCCCTTATTCTATTCCTAACCTCTGTGGTTCTGTATACTGTAGATTTCTTATCTTGGACTTACGTTGACATCCACCTGCAAGCAAATACATTCCATTCTTCCCTTTCTGGATCTTAGCTACCTCAGTCAGATGAATTGTTCTAGTTACACCAACTTACCTTCAAATTTCCCAGTAATGCCTGCTGGAGTTGGGAGCTGAGGCAAAGATGAGTGGAAGGAAGGTTGTGGGGAACGATCTGCGTGATCCACTGGCGATGAAGTGGGAAGGGAGTCTGCCTCAGGTGGTCTGCTACATAGCTGGGTATGGTACTGAGAGGTTGGATTTGGAGGAGAGGGGAGAGAGGTGAAGAACTGCACTGAGACTGCCTGCTTCCCTCACCTCTTTCAACCTATGCTTGCATTAAGGTGGAGCTGCTGCATATCTTTTGGGGACTGAAGGATATATCTTTAGCTTCTAGTTGCCCATAAAACCTATTTTGTCATTTAAAGAGACTCATACCTGCTCATCTATACACCACAGGCCTTTTTGGCTTGGTCCGTAGAATGTAATGCTAGTTGCCCATAAAACCTATTTTATCATTTGAAGAGACTCATAGCTGCCCATCTATACACCACAGGCCTTTTGTGCTTGGTCCGTAGAGTGGAATGTTTTATGCTCAATCATAGTTTACAATCTCAGATGATTATGTTCTATTATACAAGAACAAATTCATTTTTAAGAACTTAAAATATTTGATTTGTATTTCTAAGTAACTTTGCCATTAAGAATTTTGCTTAAGACATTTGTTTGGTTTAAGTTTCTAATAAAAAGCCAAATGTGAATTCTCAGTAGATATTCATTCATTTAAAATTTTATGACAGAGGCCCTAACTGAAATGCAACTCCCTCGTTTTGATTTTGCGATATAATGGTGATGTCACCATTACAGGAAAATGGCTGAAGGGCATATGAGATTTCTCTATGTTAATTTGTGTAAATGTGTGTAAATACATGATTATTGAATCATAAAATTAATGAAAACATAAAAGCTGGAATTGCTTAAATACAATATGATTCTATTTCTTTTTTACATAGGAAAAGATAGGACTTTATGGAAGTAACATAGAGTTTTAAACCTATCTAGAAATTGGGCTGGTTTCAGTTTTCTGCTCAGCAGTTCCTTTTGATAGTCCTTAGACACTAGTACCAGATTTCAATGTAATGAATTTATTTTTACATGCCTTATAGGAACAAGAGAGACAGGTACACCCACTTTTTGCTTTAAACATAGTATCTAAATTTTTCACAAATCCTCCGACTCACTAAATATCAGAAATAATTTGGCTGGCTCTCTCTCCTTAATGTTTTCTGAAAACTGTGGCTTTCTTTTATTTGAACAAACTTGCATCTTATACCTGGGGACCTCAGATTGGAGAAGGGAAAATTTTGGTGACATCTAAAACATTCAGCCTCTCGAATTCCATGGTTACATAGTATGACTAATTTCTGCTATAAAAGTACATTTCTGGTTTATCTATCAAACATCTGCACACCAGTTCACTGCGACCACTCTCAGAACCAGACCTTACATTGTTCTGTGAGTGTAATATATTGTGAATATATACCATCCTATTGCTCCAAATCTCTTTACTGAGACCCACCCCTGTAACAGCAGACACATCTTGTACCTTCCATAGGGTTTAGCTGCCAATCATATTAGGCTTTTTAAAAATCTTACTGAATAAGTATTAGGTAATGACATTTAACAAATATTAATAAGTACTCAATCCAATTTAATACTTTCTGAATTAGGAAGTTTGAAGCTAATACTTTTTTGATTTATTACATTTCTGTATTGTGTATCACCTCTGATGATTTGACCATTATTGTTAAGTGAACAAAAGTCCTAGAAATGGGAAAGTGTAGAAGGAGTGTTTTCATGTCTTGCTTCAAATTCTGAAACATTGTCTGAGAGTCAGAAAAAAATGGAGGAATAGTGTAATTTATCTGTGAGTTAAAATGTATGAAAATAAACTTTAGGCTTGAGATTTCAGAGGAGACTGTTTGTTTAGACAGTATTTACAATTTCTTTAAAAGTCATAGATAATTCTAGTACAGATATGTCAATAAACATCCTTTTATGAATATGGAGATAGAAAAGGCACACAAAAGAACAAGCCGGGATATGTGAAACAGTGTTTTTTGTTTATTATTTTTTTAATAATGAAAAGTGAAATGTTGCAGTAACTAAAATTCTCTGATCCTTAGTTTTCCAGACAGAGGCCATTCTAGTGAAGAAGTGGCACTAGCCTGCAGCTTTCAAGACATGTAAATGCTGATGAAATAATACAGTTCAAAATGAGATTTATGAAACTTAACATTTTTTGATTTACCTACTGAGAATTCTGTACAATATGTTTTATCACATCTACCCAACACTCCCAGAAACTCCCAAGTTCTCCCCCTTGACTTCATATCCTCTTCTTGCTTTTTTTACATAATCTATTGAGTCCCTGTAGGTGCATGCTATAGTGCCATCTACAAGGACAAATGCAACCTACACATGGCCACACCTGTGAAGAAAACTGAACTGTCTCCTTCTATCAGCCATAGACTGCTAATAACCCTCAGCTAGGAGTGGAGCTACATGGGCATCTACCCCATCCATGTTGGAAGCTTAAATGGATTAGTCTAGCACCATTCATACCCAGGCAACCACAGTGGGCATGAGTTCCTTAGTTCAATGGCCCTATTATATCCAGAAGACATTGTTTTGCAGCAGTCTTTCCCAATGACCTCTGACCTCTCACTCTTACAACTTTTCCTTTTCAAGGTTTCCTGAATCTTGGGACTGACCACTCCTCAGTCTTGTATTCTCTGTGCTTTGACTAGCTTTAAGTATTTGTATAAAGCTCTACACACAACAATAAGAAGCTTCTGTGAGAAGGGGTAAGAGAGACACAAACATATGAATATGAGGATAACTCTTTAGAAGGCAGTAAGGCTATGTCCATGTTGTAAAGTGACAGCTTGTATCCTCTTGGACATATAGCATTCCAAGCCAGGTTCACAGTTCTCTCCTCTGGAGCAACCATAGAGCTCTTGGTTGTCCCTGAAGCATTCACACCACCACTGCACCATTGCATTGAACATAGCTAGCCAGGCAAGTTGTTTCTATATCTGGCAAAGTCTATATGTGAGTCAAACTGGTGATAACAATTTTTCTCCCAGCAGCCTTCACAGCACCTTCTGGGACTATAAAAGCTAGCCAGCACGAGGAAGCTTCCAGGTCCATACCAGGCTTATTTCTCTGTGTATAAAATACCAAATTACTGAGTATTGAAATAAACACCAGATAATTTTTAGTGAAATAACTGTGCATATGCTTAAGAAACTCATAATGATCAAAATCACACAAGCTTCTAATGTGACATGGAGAATGTAACGTTTGTTGTTCTTCAGATACTGAAATTTGTTTCACGAGAAATCAAGGGAAAGGATACATGTTGTAATTATATAATAACCTCAAAAAATTAAAAGAAACCTTTCTTTGCTTTCATTCTCCATGGGAAATGAATGAGAACAGTAGCCATCAGCAGAATTGGCCTCCTGTGGTGGTAGAGAGGTAGGGGGCAGTTTTCTTTCCCTATTGAGTGGGACTCCCTAATAGGTAATCCAGGTATTGTCCTTTTTTCAATACACCTTTGTAACATATACATTAAAATTGGAGGGGGTGGTCTCGCTTCCCTTAGCTCTGCCTTGAACATGTCTTCTATTCAAAGCAACATCCTTTCCTTACCATCAACATACTACATGTGTCTGATTGGCCCATGGCAAGAATTAACCTATACAGACCTCTTTATTAGTCTTTTTTCTAATAGTAGAAATGACTATGCTTCATAAATAGCAATATTCTATCTAAACTGGCAATTTAACATTTGACATATTAATGTAATGAAGCATTTATAGAAGCAAAATGATATCAGATAGGAGGATAAAAACCTCACCAATGCATACTTGAGACCTACTATTTTTAGTTAGACTTTGTTTTGTGTAATTAAAATACTCTTAAGCAAGTCAATTTGGTGCTTAGTGCATTGTTTAATACATAAAATATGCTATCTATTAAGTATACTAAAATACTTTTCCTGAGGCTGTTGGCAATTGTAAATATATTTCCAAAAACTTAAAAATTATGAAATTTTCATCTCTTTAAAATTTCATGAAAATATGGTCTCACAAGGACTTTTATAAAGTATTGTGGGTTAACTTCTTAAGGGAAAAATTTACAATTTTATTAGTTCTTTGGATTTCACAGGACATGGTGTATATTCTTTACAGTTTAAAATAAAATCTCAAATCTGAATATTATCAAGTCAAATAAGTAATATACATTAAGAAATATACAGTATATGTACAAATGGGTAAACTGAAAATATGCATGCATCATTTTTAAATGACATATATAATAGTTTATGCAAGTGAATATATATACTTGTACATACTTTTAAGACAGATGGATGGAACAATAGTGTAAGTTGAGAAGGGTTTGGGAAGGGATATGGAGATATTTTTATTATTATTCATCCTTTCTATAAATTTGATGTAAATTTTTATTAAAGTTAACAGCATCAAAAGAACTGAAGAGCAAGTAGATGTTTGTTTTAACCTTGACCTTTATAAGTGAACCTTGATCTTTATAAGTGATCTGAAGTGGAGTTTAAACAAGTGATGCTCTTAGGGTTATGGAGGACACTAGTTACATGACTAGGAGTGAAGCAAGGGTGTTGTGCATTATGGACCAAGAGGAAGAGCTAGGACAGGCATCAAGGCCAGCTGAGATGGGTTAAATTGTTCTTAGGTCATTTAGTCAGTTGTAAACCTTGTATGTTTGTACAGTGCTTTGATTCCAAGGTCATTTTCCCTCCCAGCACTTAAAGGGTGGGTGCATACAGATACTGTAAGAATGTAATTCACGCAGCATGAAGAATTCTTAGGCTTGGAATTTCAATTTACTTTCAAATATTATCCACCCCCGAGGCACATCCCAGGAAGAGTACATTCTGAAGGCTGGAACAAACATTTCAGAAGAAAAGGCCCAAGATAGGTGAGATAAGCCCTTAAAATAATACACCCTGGGAAACAGAAGCCACTTAGGTGAATTCCCCCAGGTTATAAAGATAAAGGTGTAAATTTGAGTTAATAGGCAGAGGATTTCTGAGTTTGAGGCCAGGCTGGTCTTCAGAGTGAGTCCCAGGACAGCCAGGGCTACACAGAGAAACCCTGTCTCGAAAAACAAACAAACAAAAACAAAAAAAAAAATTGAGTTACTTAGGAACCGAGCCTGGGAATGGAAACTAAGCTTGAGAACAAATGTTTGAAATCTTTTTAATATTGTCCAAGAAGCAATTAACTATCTTTGTGAACTCTGTATATAAACCACCCTTTACCCCAATTTGGGGTTCCCTCTTGCCTTTGAGCAGAGGGTCCCTGGTGCACCAGCCACTATCAATTCTTCAATAAACCTCATGCAAATTGCAGCGAGTCCTGTGTATCTCTGGGGGAGCATGTCCCGTGGGTTTGGATCTTTAGCATCTAACAATACAACATAGGTGTATCTCACTGAAATTAACATAGAGTATTCAGTTAACCTTTTCTGAATTTGTGATTTGTGTTTTTTATCTCTAGAATGTACAAACACTCAGA
This sequence comes from Grammomys surdaster, assembly GCF_004785775.1. Lineage (NCBI taxonomy): Eukaryota > Metazoa > Chordata > Mammalia > Rodentia > Muridae > Grammomys > Grammomys surdaster. The sequence goes on along the minus strand of NW_021604607.1, from coordinate 11,955,710 downwards.
GAACACAGTCTATTATGGTAAACTTCCTCAAGGCTTATTAGCAATAGAACTAAGATCAGATATTGTGCTTTGGATTGTGCTCATCCCACATAGGTGCTACTCTGAATATAAATTCATGACTCACTGACATTGAAGGAAAGTAACAAATTAGAAGTTGAACTACCTAATTAAAAGTCTAATTTTTAATTTACTTGGGTTCATTCCTCTTCAGTATTTAATTTGTTTGGGCTTTTGTAACTTTCTAGGACAACTCAAGGAACAAGAACAAAGCAGTCTAATGTGGAAAGGATTTTCTCATTTCTCTTAATTTAAGGAGAATCATCTCAGGTAAGCTCATTTCATTGTGGAAAGTAATCATCAAGTAATCATGTTGCTAGGATCAAATCCAACCATATCTGAAATATATTTTTCTGTTGTAGCATAATGTCCTGTCTCATAATATTTATAAGTATTTTTGAATGTTAATGTTACATTTTAACCCTATTGAGTTAAACAAAATATCTTAAGAATGGTCAAAATATGTTAATTTTGTAAATTGAACAAATTATAGATGCTCAATAAATATTTATGAAGTTATAATCAGTATTGTACATATGCAATATGTATTTATGTACACATAATAAATGACTGTATACATAGGATTTTAAATCTAATTAGTGCATTGAAATCCTTGCCATTTTCTTTTAAAGGAAAGTATTTATATTATCACTGAAGTCTAGGCTTAAATAGAAGGAACTCTCTACGGACTAGCTATTAGCTGCTGGCATTTTTATTGATCAATCAAAATTCCCTAGGGGCAGGGTCCCAGAGGTGGACTCAAGGTCTTGAGGGCTCCAACTTAGCATTACAATAGACAGTAAAAGACAAAACCTTAACAAGTTGCCCTTTTTATTCCATCCTTTACTTTGCCTCCCTTCCCTGGGCTGGTGGTCCTGGGTTTAATAAGAAAGCAAGCTAAGCAAGCCAGGGGAAGCAAGCCAGTAAGTAAAATCCCCCCAAGGTCTCTGCATCAGCTCCTGCTTCCCAACCTGCTTGAGTTCTAGTCCTGACTTCCTTTGGTAATGAACAGCAATGTGGAAGTGTAAGCTGCATAAACCCTTTCCTCCCCAACTTGCTTCTTGGTCATGATGTTTGTGCAAGAATAGAAACCATGACTAAGACAATTTCTTTTCCCAAGACTAGATCCAAATGACTATATAAGTAAGGAATAAGTAGGATCTTTTGTAAATAAAACTAGGCATTTTAACATGCCTTAAATAAAAGGAAGCACTTTCCATTTAAAACAAGGAATGTAGATGTGGGAAGTCCAGGACACAAAGGAGGATTCTCCAGTACCAAGAAGGATGCAGCTAAGTTCTTTCTGCTCTGCCATGCTGCTAAGCCAGTGCCCGTTCAACTCACACATCAGATAGCATAGAAAGCCGCAGACATCCCATCTCTCTGCATCTGCACCAAAGGAAGTAGAAAGTATAGCAGAAGATAAAGAGGCTCTTCTAGCTGGCTAACTCCTCCTCTCATTTATCTGGAATGTACCTAGAGTATTCCCTATAGAGTTCTACAGCTGGGACTCAGTTGCTTGGCCATACCTAGTTCTTACTTTTAATGTCTATGTTATCCTGCCCCCCACATCTTCTCCCTTTTACCCTCTGTTCCTCTTCTGTTCTGTTTCCCCTCTCTGAACAGATCTACCAGAATATTTTGCCTTCGATTTTTTGATACTTTTTTTTAAATAAACATTTTTTTTTTTACCAGAAACTAGGAAAAGACATCTGTAAACTGAATTTCTCAGAGTCCATAAAGTCTACATATAATTATGCTTGTCAGGAAAATTCATTCCCTCAAAGCTCTATTTCAGACTTCAATGGGGAAAATACCTAGCCAAAATGCCTAAAAATCTTATTAAGCTTAAACTCATCAAAGTAGAATCTTTTCTCTGCAATTTATAACTTTAAGTAATAGACCCAAGATAGAAGAAAATATATGATTTAAGGGGATAAACTAATAAAAATTATGTTTATTCCCAAATCTGGGGAATTTCTGACTGATAAGAGTCAAACATCTCTAGTTTTATAATAAAACACTTAATAGAAAATCTTAAGTAATATGTTTTAAATATTTAAAGTTATTTCTGAAAATGGAAAATACATTTTTTGAAAAAGCTAAGGCATTCAAGAAGGAAAATAATTTTCAAGAAAATAAAGAAATCATTTGAAGTAATTGTGTAAATGAAGCAGAAAATTTTTCAACCATTAAGTTTATAATAAATGTCAATGATTAAATCTTAGAAGTGGAAAACATAGATTCAACATACAACAGAGAAAAATGTACAATCTTTGGTCTAGATGCACTTAAGGAAGATATTGTATTATATGAAAACTAATAGATTAAAATGATATGCAAATAGGAACAGTAAAGGGGTAGGAAGGGATTTCATCTGTCTCATATTCTGAAAGCTGAAACATTCTCCTTTTTCTACAACTAAGCAAAAAGATCCAGGACAGTTGCTGAACTCTATTTAAATAAATATTAATAAATCTCAGTGGCAGGTTTGCTACCAGTATCAGTGATCTAGGTTCCCAAATGACAGACATACATATAGACTTTATACTTTAATATGCCTTAAACAGCATAATAGCTGGGCTACTGCCTAATCTTTATGGTACTAATCTTAAGTTTTCTGTTACTAATTCTGTTACATCTTGGTTGTTCTGGACCCACTTGGGCCATGCCCTAGGCCACATCCTCCTGACTCCTTCACATGGAAGCTATGCCTCTCTGTCCTCCACTCTTCTCAGGGATGGCATCTGTCCTCTCCTCCTCACTCTACAGGGATGCCACATATCTCTTTTCTCTCTTCTAGTCCCAAGCCCGGGAATCCTAAAATCCTGCCTCTGTGTGCCCTCCCCAACTACTTGCTGTTGGTATCTTTATTTACCAATCAGAACCAACTGGAAGCAGGTTCCCAGAAGCTACACGCAGCCTTTCTCCTGCAAACCGTGTTTTGGGGAACATAGTGAGCATTGGAATACAAGCAGCTACAGAACTTGTCACTTTCATGCATACATAGAGAACCAAGGTTGCATAGTCACCAGGCAAGAAGAAATGTTTGTGATAACAACTCACAGAGGAAAACACAAGTAGATGCTTACCTTCTAAAGAAGTAGGGGAAGAGAGTGTCGCAGTTCTGTTGCTGTGGTAAAATACTCTGACTAAAAGCAACTTAGAGAAGAAAAAATTCATTTGGTTTACAATTCCTGGTTATAGTTCATCATTGCAAGGAAGTGAAGACAAGAATTTCAAACTGCAAATCATGCCATATGCCAGAGCTGAGAGAGTAAGTACATGCATGTCAGGACTAATGCTCAGCTAGCATTGGATGTTTTAGGGGCAGGGTTGGAGAGCTTACCCTGGAGGTGTGGGTGCTGGACAGCTAGAGGGCTGACCAGCTCAGAAATCACCCAGACCCAGATCCAGTATTTTGAGTTAATCCACCTCAACATCTACCCTACTGATGAACTTCTGGAGCATATGAAGTGGCTGGTCCTACAGATCTAAAACTCCAAGATCTTCATGACATAAGACAACAACAAGATATTTGAGAGGAAGCCCAGTGAGGGTCCAGTAATCATAGAGTAGCAGAAGCCAGTGGACTTGGACCAGACCAATGACTCATTGCAATGAGCATTTGTAAGCAAAGAAGTGTGAACGAAAGAATATACTGTAGGATATACTGTGACACACTGTGGCTTCCACAATGAGATTTTGTTTTTCTTTTGTGGGTTAAGTTGCAAGTGCGGAGGGTGGGTACAAGAAGATGGGAAGATGACTGGGACTGGGGTTTGGAGTACATGATGTGAAATTCAAAAAAACCAACCAACCAAACAAATAATAATAATAAAAAAAAGAGTAGGGAGTGGTGACACATGACTGTAATCCCAGCACTGGGAAAGCTAACAGAAAACCCATGGTGCTTACCAGCCAGCCAGTCTATCTGGATCAGTAAAGTTCAGGTTCAGGCATACCTTATTATTATTATTATTATTTTTTTAGGTAAGAATAAGAACCCGGGGAAATGGGCCAGTGGTTAAGACCTTGTATTGCTCTTAAATAGATCTGGATTTAATTCCTAATCCACAGTAAGGCAGTTTAAAAACACCTGTAATTCCAGTTCCAGGGATCTGACATCCTTTGGCCTCCATGGACACCATCACATTCTTTGTGTGCAAATGTATCTTTTATTCACTAGATGTAATTGTGGTCTCCAAAGCTTACTACTGAATAAACTCACCCTAGCTAGTTCTTTCTGAACTCTGACTGGCTGATTCAACTCAGCTGTTTTTCCTTAAACTCCTGTCCAAGTTGACTAATTCATACTGGCTTCTTTTGGCTTTCTCACTGAATTGTTCTGCTTGGCCTCATATTAACCTTGGCAACATGTTCAATCCTGTGGGTCCTTCTTATTCTCTGTATCATTCTGCCTTCACCTGTGATCTATCTCTCTAACAAGGGCTGGATAGGACTGCCTCTGCTCTCTCCCTCTGTGCTGCTCTCTTAAGTCACCTCTCATTCCTGTCTTTTCTCATGAGAAAGAGACATATTCTATGAGAGTTGGGCATATTCTATCTCTAACTCATTCTGTCAAATCTTTCTCTGATTCATCACTTTGTCTGCCCCCTCAGTTAGATATCACTTTCAAATATGGCTACTTCCACCTACAAACTAACATTACCTACATTGTTTAGGATCAAAGGTGTGTACTAAGGGTGTGTCTGTATTCCAGCCTGAGTGATTAAATGTATGTCATTCTAGCTGAATCACTTAGACCTAGGTCTTTGGATATGATCCCTTACCAGAGCAGCCATGTTTCTTGATTGAAAAGGTGAATGGGGGAGAATCGTGGGAAAGGGTGATCAGGAGGGGGAAGGACAGTGAGCAGGATGTAAAAATGAATAAATAAAAGCATAAAAATTAAATTCAATAAAAATTCCTCTACATTTGTGTACATATAAACACTCAGGCACACATGAGTGAATAAAAATAAATATTTAAAAATAAGGTGAGGTATGATCATGAGAGATATGTTACCACAAGATCTTACTTACACACACATGTACAGAAAGGTTGCCCATAAATTTCACAATATGAATGAAATGCAACATTCATGAAAGATCCAAGTAATGAAGACTCAAGAAGAAATAGAAAATTTGAATGATTCATTCGGCTGAGAAATCAAATTATTAGCATAAAATTTTGCAATTACATTGCAGATTTACTAGCTGCCTATGAGGATTTTGGCCACACATTTAAGGTAGACAATGGAAGGGAAAGAGTAAACACAAATTTTATGAAGAATCGTCTTCACTTGTCAATCAACCTGCCTTCCTGTATGAAAAGAACTACTGAATCTGTAACACTGAATCACATGCCTGAGCATCCTGAGAGACAGAGGCATGGGAAAGAAAAGGGGGGGAGAGGGAGGGGGAGAGAGAAAGATATATGTGTATCTGTGTGGTGTGTCATGTGTGTGTCTGTGTGTGTCTTGCTCTGCGTGTGTGTGTGATGTGTGTGTGTTTGTAGAAATGATACTTACATCAAAATCTGAATCCTTAAAATGAAAATGTAGTTTCATGTCAAAGAGTTTCAGACACCAATAACTTCTGATCAGTATGTGCACTGGGTATTCCTGTATCTGGAGTATTTTTCCTTCCCATAGATATTTGTAAAAGTCACTCTCTCCTCTCCTCTGACTCTTCTGTGAATCATCACCCTGACAATTGGATGAAAACTGCTGATTCCCACACCAATGGGTTCTGCCCATTCCAGGTTGTTCCTTAAGTAATTGGCTCCTCCTAACACATCATGTAATTTATTTATTGACTGTGGTTTGTTCTACTTATTTTTACTACGACTGAATTTTTATCAGAATTATGTTTCTTTATCATTTTTATTTGCTTTCTTTTATGTCTCCTCAAATCTTGGTAGACATACAGTAAATATACAAGTTAAAAATGCCAGTGAAGGGCCTTGAAATATTACATATTTTAGGGTAATAAGAAGAAAATAAGTATATACTTAAGAAAATACAGCATTTCTCTTTGAATATCTCTCCAGAAGTTTTGTGTGTGTGTGTGTGTGTGTCTCTCTGTGTGTGTGTGTGTGTGTGTGTGTGTATCTTGATCATGTTCCTAGGAGGAAGCAGGGGCTTTGTGATATGCTTCTTTTGGAGGGGCGTGAGCTTTTAAATGTACTAGTGGAGTACATTCCATTTCTTTCTATTACTTTAACAAGTGTCTATTGACTCAGGTTATAGCAAAACCGCAGTGCAAACAGGCCAAGCATAAAAGAAGTCAGGCTTCTAGGAGATAAGAAGTGTGTAATTTGAACTGGTATGATTGAGGATGCAATTGCCTCTCAGTTGAGAGAAGTATGTTTTGAATAGGATCAATACACAGGTTTTTCTTTACAGTTCCAATATGGCTGCTTGTGCATCCGTGTGCATAGTACTGAAGTATGAGAACTTAGAAGTGTGTGTGTGGGGGGAAGATTGGATGTTACTGTGTGGGTGTATATACCTGTTCAGATATATGTGTGAACTTGTAAACATAGTTGATAGTGCCTGTGTATAGAGTGTACCTATGGAGGTCAGAAGTTAACCTCCAGTTTAGTTCTTAGGAAACAATCTGTCACCAGTCCATCTAGTTGTTTTTGAGGCAAAGTATCTCACTGAGATGTGGAATAACCAATTAGGATATGCTGGCTGACTAATGAGGTCCAGGCATTTGTTTGTCTTCATTTCCTCAGTGTTGAAGATACATATGTGTGACACCATGTTTGAGTTTAAAAAAAATTGAAAGTGTCTATATGTGTGTCTAAGTGTGTGTGTATGTGTGTGTGTGTGTCTGTGTGCCTGTGTGTGTGCCTGTGTGTGTATGATAATGTGCATGTTTGTACTTTTGTGAATGCATGAAGGCCAAAGTTGACCTAAGTTTATTTTTCTATTGCTGTCTCCTCATATTTTTGATGAATAATGACCTTTCATTGTAGGGCAGTGGGCTATGAGCGCCAGCTGGGTACCTGGTCGAGCAGGCTTTTAACCCCAGAGACCCTCAGGGACGGTAAGCATTTGGCCACACTCCTGGGCCCCTGGCTCCTTTCACATAGCTATAGCCCCTCCCTACAATCCCCCACAGAGAGGTCTGTGGCCATCTATCACATAGGACAACACTCCTACTAGCCCCTCCACAGGTAGAGGTCATGACGACAGGCCACAGAGCCTTAAGACAGATCTCTATATTAATGAGATACCTGAAGGCCAGAGGGCTTATCTAATTAAACATTCCTTCCCAGAACCTTCTCCTTACATTAAGTATTTAACCTCAGGATCGTCCTGAGAATAACATAGTTCATCCATTTTCTGCCCTGGCAATACACATTTTAAAAACATTGAATGTCTCTCTTCTTTTGGACACGCTGTGGGGAAACATGGAGAAGGTTTTCAACTACTTAGCTGCCATCTAATCTCCTTCATCATCCATATTGGGAACCAAATAGTACTCCAAGGGATTTGTCCAAATATATCTTTGACGACCTGTCCTAACTCATCAGCGCCTGCGTCAGAATGCTCAGTAACACAGGTAAAGAAGCTCTCTGGCTCTTTTGCTGCCTGTCCTGTTGACCTTATCCTGCTGAGTGTTTTTGTCAAATCCTTTCCAGAATTCCATTGGATTTCAGTGAGCTTTGAAGACAGGTCAGCGCTCTTATTCAGAGGAAATTATTTGGAGGGCAGTTTATTTTCAAAGTAAGAATTTTCATCAAAATAAAAATCTATTCTGTAAGCTGATTTAATGTCTTCAAATTCTGTCGCTTCAACTCTGGTCAAATAATACAAAGCCTCCTCGTCTTCCGCCCCAAGCAGTGCAGACACTAGTGCACGGTTGACATGTTGCTACCCAAAAAATGGGATTTGGGATCAATTCTGACCTCTTCTGAAAAAAAAATGGTTGGCAGACTTTGTTATGGTTTTGTTCTACTTTCAAAGTTTCCTCACTGGCTTGTTCATTAAGTCTGTCTTCTTCATTTTGTACTTCATCAATATGTTCAATTGCCTCTTACTGGTCTTTTTCTTCCTTCAGCGAGCCGGGAGAGGTCCAATTGCTCTCCATCTTTGGGGCAGCTGTTGGTCTGGGTTCTAGAGCTGAGACAGGATCACAGATTACCATTTTGGGACAATGATGCAAAGTGGTTGGCTAGAAGGCAGAGGCCAGAGCCCCCATGTTCACTGCAGGAAGAAACTCACAGGAACCCTAGTTGTTACATTTTATTGTGTTCGTGCAATCAGTCAGTGTATGAACAACAGAAAGCAGGCTTTGATACCTGCCTAAATCTCCCTGTAATGTCAATCACTTAATTTGACTGCACTTATTACTATTTTAAGCCACCTGCAAATGGGAGACGGAAATCATATCAGAGCAAAAAGCTGTGACTGTTGCTTGAACTTTTTTGGCTAGAGAAATTATACAAGAAGTCAGGCCTGGAGAGAGAAACTGCAAGATTCTTGCTACAGGTTTTTTTCCCTTGGAGATTCTAGAAGCAGCTATTTTGAAAAGAGAGTATCAGCTCATGAAAGAAGAAAATTAACGAATGTATTAGGTAATTAAGCTTCTAGACTGATGGGAAATATATGAGTTGTCAAATCTCTTTAGACTTTTATTGCTTTTTCTATCTTGTCCTTGAAGCTCCTGAGAATACAACAACATTTGGAAATGTGTATTTAATAACCAATTGTATTAGTGCCAGGGTATAATTAATATCAATGTTCCTCCTTTGGCGCCTAAATAACTTTCTTCCTAATCTTCTATATAGTAAAATTTTTTAATATTTTAAGAAGATATCCAAAATTTAACATTAGAAATTCTATACTTGTAATGTATATTGACATTTTAATATAAAGCAATTCAGATGAGGTTTCTGGAAAACACTTCAAACATTTACCATTAGTAAGCAGCACACAGATTTTCCTTTTAAATATCTGATGCACTTTTCTATAAACTATTTTAAAATGTAGAGTCTCTTTAATGATGTTGAATTAAAATAGAATCCTGCTAGCCTTGTTTTCTGCTGTCCTCAGCGACCCTAACCATCGTGTTGGTGTGTCTTCACTCTTCAAGGTACTAAAACGCAGAATTTGCCACACATAACCAAAAATAACTTAGTTGGAGTAATGGATTCTGCATGTTAATATTTTATATAATTTGTTTTTTAATGATTTAAGAAATCAAACATGTGGCTAGAAATTGCTGTATTATGATGCTTGATTAAATACTTCAGATTTTAAATTCAGTTTCTTACAAGTTACAGGAGTTTCCCATTATGTTCTGTATTGTAGATATTATGAACACAGAACTTTGACTTCAGAATACTGCTATGTAACCAGTGGATATGATAGCTCACCAGTCTATTTTTGCATTTGTGGAATATACTATGTATCCCATTCCTCTCTTATAAATGCTGGCTAATCTATTCAGATAGACTTGCTGAGTCTCTGCAGACACATTCTATTTCTTCTTTGAACCTTTGCCAGAAAAAAAGAAAGTAAATGATATCTACTTTGTTGTCTCAAGAGGACTGTGAGAGCTAATGAGTAGAACTTACAGAGGGAAAGTTATTGCTTATTGTTCTGCCAGAGACTGAAACACTCACATAAATACAACATATATTTTACAATATCTATCATAAGAATGATGTAAACACAATGCTTTCTGCTAACACATTTCTTACCTGATTCATAGCAAAGTTACCAAACACAATTAGGACTTTATATCTTTCTCTTACAGTAAACCAGAACAACTTGAATCTCTCAACACTACAGCCTCACATTGAGTTGATCCAGTTAGTTGCAGAAAGTATTAAGTTTTCATAATAATGTAGGGATGAACTTCCAAAATCTTATTTGAGGCTCATATACAAAGTATGTGTTGTTTCCCCTTTGATTTTGTCTACAATTATTTTAAAAGCAAGTTGAATCTAATGTTTTTAGCTGTTCATTACATGCCTTACCAAAGCAAGAGTGCATCCATTCGATAAGTTTGCCATTCCTTAGATGGTGCACCATCCACCTTCCTACTTACCTCTTGCCTAGCAAGTTAAAACTTGTGAAACCATTGTCCCAACCTGTTGTCCTCTCTCCTTTTCCTCACACTCTCAGACCAAAGGTGAAATACTCTTGTTTTTGCCCTCTCTGTTATTGATTGTTTTCTGGAAAGTCAACCATAGTGATGGGATAAATCCAGAATTAATTAATTAATTAATCTACTTTTCATTGTTTTAATCTCCTTACCCTTCTTATGCCTTAAATGCATTTACAGTATTGATTCTGGCTTGCTTCTTGACTCATGTTATCTATCTCCCATTATACTTCGAGTGCTTTCAATTTACTCTCAGTGTGCCTGTCTTCCCTGCCCTGTGTTTGTTTAACATCAGCCTTTTGAGTAATGGCTTCACAGAAGAATCATGTTTCTATCTTGTACAAGATACCTTCAGCTAGCTTTCTTTGCAGCCATGATGCTTTGTCTTAAATATAAGATGCTCTTATCGCATTTGAACTTCATTATATCCTCCGGCCGGATATGTCTAGTAGTTAAAAGAAAAGCATCCAGTAAACGATCACTGGCTGACCTGAGTGTAGTGGTATGTTTGCAAATAATTGATTACAGACACACACACACACACACACACACACACACACACACACACACACACA
>NW_021604607.1:11930040-11944941 GCF_004785775.1 Grammomys surdaster | reverse complement strand
ACACACACACACACACACACACACACACACACACACACACACACACATTTTTCTAGCTCCCCAGTCTTTATTATTTCTAGTCCTTTAGTTGCTTTTCCAACATTTCAAACTCTTTGTCACTGTCACAATAAACCAAAGGGTTACATTTTAACCTCCTTTGTAGATAGTACTTATGTGTATTTTTTTTTGTGTGTGTAACTAAGTGGGATCCTGGCTCAGGTTTAAAATAACTGGCCACAGTGTCTTCTGAATAAGTTGCCAATTGAGTAATGACAGACATATAGATGTCTACTGCAAGACATCTTTGTCCCTGCCCCTTGTTCCCTGCTGTCTTCCTGTGTTCAGGGTTGTACTCCCTTACTTGGAGTGTATTAAGAGAATAAAGTCTAGTTGTTGCCACTGACTGGACTGCCTGATATCATAGAAGGAGCAAATGTAGCCCTTCAGTAAAAGACAACTTTAGATTGTGAGCTTGGGGCCCTACTACTCTTCCTTTCACATCATTAAAGGCAAGTTTCATAGAAACCATAGTCTCTATGTCACCCTTTGATCTCATAAAAGGAAGGCTTCTCTGTGTTAGATAACTAATCAGTAGTATCTAAATGATACATGTGAACAAAATACCATTCAATAAGTTTGCACATTCATATTCTCCATAATGGTGGGAAGGAACAGACATCTTCAGGGATAAAATGACTGATTTGGGACCCAAATTTATGGAATCTGTATTGCCACAAGACTGTGTAGAATGGCTTCTAAGTCTGTTAAACTGCTATTGTCTTTTTAAATTCTTAGATATTAGTGGAAAGATCTTTACTGTATGATCTATTTTTGATTTGTTGTATAGACTTTCTGAAAAGATTCTAGTGCAGTATTGTAGGTTTAGATTTTTCAAAACTTACTTTAATAAGGATTCTCAAATGTCTCAACCCCTTCTAGACCACTGTCCAAATATAGGGGAGAAAAGGTAGGTAAGTAAGAAAAGGAGATGTGGTCTTGTTTAGAAGTAGTTTTGGGGGGTGATTCCAATCTCTGTTTTTATGGTAACTGCAGTCCAGTTCAGTAGTATCTGAATACTGACAGTCCAACTGAAAAGTGTCATGAAACATGAATCAGCTGCAGTGGCACAATCCAGTAGAAACAGCCAGGCCTCAGCTTAATTGGCACAAGTCTTCAGGAATGCCAGGAGAAATTCTTAGCTGTGCCTCTCTCAAGATAGTGAAGATCAGTGAAGATGCAAGACCAAGGAAGCTTTTGGGTAACAATGCAAGTGCCCTGTCACTCTCTGTCAGGTCCTGTTTATACTCTCCCTAAACATCATGTGTCCTCTCATGGATCTGTTTCAACAAAACAAAACATGAGTCTGATTCAGGAAAGCATCATATGACACAACCAGAAATTTCTATTTCAGAGTATTCTTAGTTTACTCTACTAAGTGAGACTTCTATTGCCTTAAATTTATTTCCTTTGTTAATATTATATTATCCTGATTGCTCTGTCTTTAGGTCAACTGATTATAAAGTTCATTGATAATTCTCTCAATTTTATTTATTTATTTAGGTTCATCAAGATGATTTGAATCATATAAACAATTTGTTGAATTCTAACAAAATATCAGCTATTATAAATTAATTTAGCTTATACCAACTCCATAGATAAATTTATAGAAATTGGTCTTTATTAATATTGAGTGTTTTTATTCATGGACATCGTGTATGTCCTCATATATTTCTACATTTAAACTTTACTTTTATCAATTCATAGTTTACAAAGTTTCCGTTTTGCAAATTTTATGTTAAGATTGATTTAAAAATGATTTCAATTTCTTACATTATATTTCTAGTCAGTCTACATATTAATTTGTGTATTTTGTGTATTCCTGAATTATCTTAAAATCAGAAATCTGAAAGTAACTCTTAAATTTTTTTCTTAAATATACATCTTTAGGGCTTTGTTTAGAATATTGTGTTATTGGAACATACGGACAATTTTACTTATCTTTTCAATATCTACATCCTTTATTTTACTTTACAAATATAACTTTACAAATTTTGACCTTCATGGTACAAATATGCAGAAGAAAGGAAGACTGAATGCCCAACTTTTTTTTTTTTTTATGTTGGAGCATTTCCACATTCAGTATGAAAATAGACGAATATTTTTGTAGAGGTCTTATCACTATGGTGAAATTTCCTTCTGCTCCAATCCTGATTTTTATTTATTTATTTAAAGAATAGATATTGTTTTGGTTTTAGCAGCCTAACCATGTCACACAAGAAAGTGGAATTTAATTCATGGGGAAGTCTGCTATGGATTGTCAATAAGAAAGTAAACAACACTTGATGCCGCCAAGGGTAATCTGATGTGTCAAATAGATCCTGCTCTCCTTCACTTATTCCAAATAACCTTAAAGGTATTTTTTCTGGACAAGATATATCCATGAGTAGATATATTAGACATTAGTAATCTATCTTAACTTTTTGATTTACCAATATGTTTAACACATATCCACTTTAATTGGTGTTGGAAAGAAAAGATAAACAATAAATCAAACTTTCTCAAGAAATCTAGTCACAAATGGTCACCTCTAAACACATATCCATATGAGCACTGCTAACCAAATGTACTAAACATATATTTTAAAGAAGAGGTTATAAATTCCAATTTAAGCCATGGTTCACAGAAAGAGTTGAAAGGTAGAAAGGAGAAAAAGTGGAAGCAGCATAAAAAGAGTGGTCAAAAATAAAACAGAATCTAAATGAAATGTTTTACAAAACAACAGGAACTTTAAGCAATATTTTGAAAACAAATAAGGAAGAGTGTAGGTGTTTGTGTGTGAATGGGAATAGCTCACAAGAGTCTACACTAGACAACAAACTCCCAATGGGAGATGTTACTTAGAAAGTATGTCACTCATCACAGAAAGTGACTGTAACTCTATTTCATATGAAATATGCAGTTAAGCTATGGATATGTTTTAATTCACTAGAAGAAAACAATAAGCCAGAATATTTGATAACTGTATTTTTAAACAGTGCTAACTTCTTCCTGATTGGTGGGAAAATTCATTTGTCTATTGGGTTGTGACTGCTGAGTATCTTAGGGTAGCCTGGAACTTGAAAAGCTGCTGGTAATGTTAGAAGTGGATTTTGGATCTGTTCTGAACAGACGAGCACAGTAATCACACACAAACAGTGTAGGGAAGACAGCATGTTAGACTACAGACAAAGCAAAAGATGTGAATTTAAGACCACAATCTATAGCAAAACATATTTTCACTAAATCAAAGATGCAAATGAACCGAAGTCTTAGATAGAAATGGACCCTTCAGGGTTTTATATTTTGCCAGCTTATTCCTGTCTGTGAGATAAAAGCCTCCATTATATATAACATACTAACTATAATCTAGTGGAACCAAGCAAGTGATCAGTTTCTGGGTTAAAATGCATGAATGAACTTATTACTGTCATGTGAAAAACCAACCAAGTTAATGCTGCTCAACTATCAATGTGTTAATCTTGATATCCTGCACACAAACATATTTACTAAACAAACCCATTCTACATTTTCTTCATACAGTTTTTGTTTTGTTTTGTTTTATTGCCTTTTGTTTTCAAGCAACAAAATCTAAAATGTCCTTTCTCCATTCTCACATCAGCCCCTCACCAAGATTTTCTCTGTACCCTCAGACATGATTATGTTTAGAATGTGAAATAAAATACATTTTGTTGTTTCTTAAATTGATGTGGTTTTCACAAATATGAAAGGTCAACCAGTGAGAAGATTATGTGAGGTTGCTGGTGAATTTACAAGGTCTGAGAAGGCTGGCTGCAAGGCAGATGATATTTAAAAGTGATTAAATTCCCTGATCTCCTCATTCACATAATAAATGATATTATTGTATCAGTGAGTGTTCTATAGCAAGGATATTCTTTGTGTTAACTGACCTTTGAAGGAGTGAGAACACTGAGTCATTATTCAGATACAAGATACACAATTCTCCCAGTCCCTTGAATTATAAAACTGATTACAGCATGAATAAATCTTAAATTATCTTTTATCCGGATATCATGACAAAACAATTTATCTGGATGCAGTGTAATAGAATCTGATTATATGTAGTATTTTCTCCCAAGAGTTAAGAATGTCTGCCATGTGCAGTATTTAGTTTATAATATGTGTATTACTCTTATTTAAATTATCAAAAATACAAAACTTTTATTTATTAATTATTTCAAGTATAGAATTTACATGCAATTGTCAGGTTGTTTCTGAAAGATCTTGGAACATGAGAATTTTCAATATACAAGTTTGAAAAGACAAATTCTTATTTTATGTTTGACAATGACAAAGATGGAGTTAATGAAGCTTGGTGTTCTGCTTCTACAGTGCTTAAAACTTGAGAAGTGAGTTTGCAACCTTTAGACGTGGAAAGAAATCAGTCTCTAATGTGTGGTTGCTCATAGAATAAACAGAAAGTGCTTATACAGACATGGGCACCACATCAAGTGTAGAATGGTTTGGGGCACAGGAACAGTTTAACTATTTTCAGAGAGCCAAGTTATTTGGTATTCTAGCTGGAAGTTTTCCTTGGCATTTCCTCCTTTGCCTTTTAAGTCTTCTTAGTAGCTGCCCTTTGATGATTTTGTCGATACTATTAATCATTATCATCAACCTGTACTTACGAGGAGTAGACCTCTAACTTCAGAAAATGTCACAATAGAATGCAAATTGGCAGCATTATATAAGAAAATTCAGACTTCTTTGGGGTATGTGTGTGTGTGTTTGTGTGTATGTGTGTGTGTGTGTGTGTTGGATGTACAAAAAATTCATTACCAAAAGTGGAGAAAGGGGAGGTGTTTGACACAGTGAGTGTAAACAAAATATCACAGAAAAATCACATGGAACTGAAGAGATGGCTTGGCAGTGAAGAGTATTTACTACTCTGCTTCCTGAGAACCAGAGTTCAGTTTCCTAGATCTGATTTCATCTTTGGCCACTGCAGGCACCTGAACCAAACACACATATGTACACATACACGTGCATGCTCACATGCGTGTGTCTGCATGCATGCACACACACACAGACACAGACACACACACATACACACATACACAGAGAAAAAGAGAGAGAGAGAGAGAGAGAGAGAGAGAGGGGGGAATAGAGAGAGGGAAATAGAGAGAGGGAAAGAGAGAGAGATTTAAAACTCTTAGAAAATAAGGAAGACAGACTCTTCAAGATTTCATGGTCTAGGAAAAGTTTTGATTACTTTTCCCATATTTATGTCCAACACCGAGGATGGAATTACCTAAGCTCTATCACAGGAGTCTTTATTTTTGCCTCACAGTGTGATCCATTTTAGCAGGAAGTTGTATCAGGAGGAGTTTGACACAGTGATCATGTATCATCTGTGTTCAAAAAAAGTGTAACCAAGCAGTCAAACCTGAGGCCCTCCCCTAGAGCCTTACTCCAATGAGGTCATACCTCAAGGCTCATGCAAGACAGAGACTAAGTATATTAAAACACGAGCCTATGTGGAATTTCATCTTCAAACTACAAAATAACGACTTTGAACATGAGAGGGAAGTTTGAGGAAAACGGAATTGTATACAACTTCTGGTTTTATATAAATAAAACAAAACAAAACAAAACAAAACATTCAGAACAATGGACTTTAAATGTTAACATTATATATTGTTAAACAATTAGGACAAAGATGGCACAGAAAAACACACTACTCAAATACATCTTGAACATGTCTAAATAAATATGTGTGATAAATCTTTGAAAATCCTTTTCAGTTTTGATTGAAATGTATGTTATGCTGAACATTTTTCTCAGATCTCAGAAATTTGACAATAGTATTTTTGACTTTAGCTTTTCTTTATTTCTTTCTCTTTCTGTCTTTAAAAATTGAGAGGCATTGTCTTTTAAGTAAGGGGGGCGACTGGGATTAGGTTGAGAGTTGAGGTTGGTACACAGCTATACGGAACTTGAGTTCAGAGTCTTGACATCGGCTGGTCCCTACCCAGTAATATAATAGTTATCATTCAAGAAATCCATGATTCACAACTATCTGTAGCAAACATGAATATCTGTCAAAACAAAATTGTTTATTAATAGTTTAATAAGCTTCCTCTACTATGTATAAAACTTAGGAACAAATATTCCTAAAGGCAGCCTTTGTCACAACACCACAGCATGTTATGTGTATTTTTAATTTTTTATGGTAAATTTAATTATTTTCTGAGAAGATGATTTACTTAAACTTTGTGACTGTTTAGGAAAGGACATGCTTTAAATAGCAACCACATGTCAAGCATGTCATCTGAACCTTTTGGTGCTCAGTACTTGCAACTTACCAGAGTTTGCATCTGGGACTTCGTTGCATTGGTTCCCAACATCTATGTTAATCAACTTGATGCTTTACATAGTGAACTTTTGAATAACTTTTAAAAGAATACCCAAACCTCTATGGAAAGACTTGAAAGCAAAAATAATCTTCTACATAGGATTATGTAGAATTATGAAAAAATTATGAAATATTTGCATTGCCATTTCTTAGAAATGTGCAGTCTTTGAGGGGAGTTTCAATTAATTAAGATTAAGATGAACTTACTAAAAGGTGTCCTGGTGCTCATTTGAACCATAAATCGGCTTCTCAGAGGCAGAGGAAGAACCAATGTCAGGGAAAAGAGGCAAAGAACCACCAGATAGGAGCATGATGGTCTCCCCTCTCACAGAAGAACTTCCTCCCGTGTGTAGTTTCTACTTCGTGACTGTAGATGCCCTAAAATTATTCTGAATCTCCACCATAGGGACTAAGATGTCAGAATTATAAGAGATACGGCACTACAGACAGATGTCTGGATCACATTTTGTTAGGTACAAGCACTGTCTGTAATCAACCAATGTGGATTGAACTCCTGGGCATATGGAAGAAACAAACACCCCTGGTGTGAGTGTGTGTGAACATGAGGTATTCATACGTGTGTTCATGAGCATTCACGTGTGAATGTGGGCACATGTGTAATGGTCAGAAGACAGCCATAGGTCAGCTCTGGGAACTCAGCTGTCTCCTCCTCCTCCTCCTCCTCCTCCTCCTCCTCCTCCTCCTCTTCCTCCTCTTTCCCCTCCTCCCCCTCCTCCTCCTCCTCTTTCTTCTCTCTTTCCCATTGCAGGTGATTGCCATATGCAGATTGTTTTTTGCACGGGTCCCAGAAACTTGCTGTCAGGTCCTCACAGCTGTAGAAGCACCTTTACCATTGAACTATCTCCCTCTCTCCAAACATACCTGTAAAACCTAAGTGTTCTCACTTGTCAAATAGAAAGCAAGCAGCATCTTTCATGATAATGATGATGGTGGTTACAACATGACTTGATTGCTGTGTGCCTTACAAGCTCCTAAGAAAGTGTCCACACACTAGGTTCTGTGTTTTCATTCCAGCAGATTATCTCTTCCAGTTCAAACCTTCTCTTATCACACATGCCGAACAAGAGGAAAAATTCTCTCTTCTTCCAGAGACTTTACCAACTCCCAACACCTGCTGAGCCTCAGAAACTGGAAGATTCGATTTGACTTGCTTATTGATGATAATTTGAGAGTTAAAAAACATATCCAGCTATACACCACAGACTACTGTTTAGTTCTCAACTGTAATTGCACATAATTTCTCTGGGGAGAAAGCTTGCCAAACATCAAAAGATCCAACTGCATTTATTTTTAAATCTCTGTACTTTCTTCTCAGAATGCACCAACATTATTTTCCCCAGCATCTATTTTCTGTTGTTCACATTTTTTTTTTTGTTTAAATTCTAAGCCTTTTGGGTCACCTTGAAAAGTGCTCACCAGCAGAGACTATTTTTTTATCCCCAAAAGAAATTTATCCCACAAAGACAGCAAAATGCTGCTTTCCCCAAACCCAATTCCTTTAAACAAACTAAAACAAAGCAATCTTTGTGATTTCTTTCTGACTGTGAGTCTGATGGACTCTGTCTCGAGACGCCAAGCTGTTTCTATTCTTCAGTTTCATAGTCTGTTCACTACATTGCCAGTGTCACTGCATTGACTAGTGTGAAAGGCCGACAAGTCATACTTTTCCTAAGCGAACTTATGATAAGGAAGAGAAACTAGAGATAAAAGAATAGCTGCTTGGGTCATCATCCTAGACACTCATCAACCAGAACACCTAGAAAATGGTGAGTATGGATGACATAGAAAAGGGGGGAAATGTTTTTTATGATCTTGCACTCACAAACAGATGATGAGCACACCCTACTGCTCCTGTTTACTATTTATCCTCTGTGTCTTTTTCTTCCTCTTTGGATCTCTTCTCATCAGTGCAGAGGGAGGGATTTTTCAGTGACTGACAGATAATAGGCTGGGCTGTCAGTATATCCAACCCCCTGTCTTCCTCTCTCTTATGTTTTCTACTCTTGTGTGTCCATCTTTAGTTAAACTCCCACTGAACCAAATGATGCTTGCAGGGACTGGTTTAATGAGATACCTTTAAGTTAATCATTGTATATAGGTTACAATGAAGATGGCAGGAACTCTAGCAGGGCACAGCTCTCTGAATCAGGAATGCTTCCCTGAGATTTGAGGGACAAATACCACTTTTGGACAATACCAAATACTTTAGTATGAAAACAGTTGCATCCTGTAATGAGATGTTATAAAATGCTAGCAAATTTACGACAAATGTCTCATACACAGACCTTGCAAGACTCAGAGCAGAATTGCTGGACATTCAGACTGTCGTTCAGAAAAAAAGAAATCTTTTCCTAACCTTTATTATTATTTTAACTTATTGAATTAAATTTATTTTACTTTATTCATTGAAAATTTCATATAGTGTGTTTTTACTGTATTATTGTCTCATTTCTTTCCAGATCTTTCCTGCTTTCCTCCATACCTAACCATATTCTTTCTCTCTCTTAAGAAAATAAAACAAAACACAAACAGAAACAAATGAAAACAGCCAATAAAGGAAACTAAGTCTGATTTGTGTTGTCCAGCTGCTCCTGGCATGTGGCCTGTCCTGAGTTTGGTTGATATGCTCAGTGTCACTCCAATGAGAAAACTGATTGTATCTCTTCCATCAGCTGGTAGTTGCTCATACCTTCTGGCTTAACGGTGGGATTGCCTAGTAGTGGGATTGCTTAGTGGTGGGGTGGCCTAGTGGTAGGGTTGCCTAGTGTACAATTGCCTAGTGGTGTGGTGTCCTAGTGGTAGAATTTTTTAGTGGTGGGGTGGCCTAGTGGTGGCGTTGCCTAGTGGTGGGACTCTGTCTATTTCCTCTCCTCCATGATGGCATTTTTGTCTTTACCTCAATCTTTAATTTTGCTACATCTTGGGCAAGATGTTGAATGTTTCTACAACTCATTTTTTCTTCACTAGCAAAATGCTGATTAAAATATACCTACTTTATCACAGTTCTGCCAGGACAAAATGAGATAGATGACAAGGCTTTTTATTGAATGAACTTAATAGAACTTAAATATCTCAACTTTCCTTTAATCATCTGTCTTTAAGTCATATGTTTCCCTGAGAGCTAGGCTTTGCGTTGTTGCTGTTTTTGTTTTATTGTTGTTGCTATTTTGTTTTTTGGGGGGTTGTTTTGTTTTTGTCTCTGTTTTCCTTAAGTAAAGAAACTGTCATGGTTTGACCTTTTGAATAATATGGAAATTGGTTTATAGTTCAAAGAGCCAGTAAGAATGTCTAGTTCTAAATGATCTAATTAGCTATTGCTTGCTATGATATGTAAGATATTTGAAGAACATGATTAAAGCAAATTGAACTGAAAGTAATGAACACTGTAGTAATAGAAATAATTTATGTGTTTTTAATAGAAAATTAAACAATATAACCTATTACTATGTACAGCATGTATCAAATTTTTAAAAATTGCACACAAAATATTTTTGACATCTTTTCCTTCAAGTTTCCCTCTGTACTGTAAAGAAACCATTCCCACAACTCAAGGTTGCTGGTTAGGCAAATGAAATAAACCCAGGACTTGGATTTATACTGCAGGCTAAATTCAGCTTTTTGACTGCACTGGTTGTGAGAGATTATAAAGATTTCAACAATTCAGTGTACATTATTAGTAAAATGTCATCTATTTATTCATTAGTCATTTGATGAATGCATTGACTGTATAGGATTTTGCATACAATCCTAGTAATAAATGAAAATATACTATATTCATAATATATATATATAATACAATGTACATGTATATGAATGCTATAATTTCAATGAAATATTATCCTCCTTTTTATATAAAGCTGATTTCCTAGTTTTTGTAAGAAATAAAGAGCAGAGCCTAAGTCTATTGCTGAAGAATAAAACTGAACCCAAAACAAAACAAAACAAAATAACCAAAAAACCATGAAACCTTCAAATAAATGCAGTCACTTGTACCTTGTTAAGATTCTCTTATCTGTGTATCTGAATGCTCAGAACTGTTGCTGACGCCTGATAAATTTTTATGCTAAGGGAGCCATGAAGTCAAGGTCTATTAAGGAAACCCCAGTGCCTATGAAGTTTGCATCCCAATGCTAGGAGTTTCATTCCTTTTCTTACCAAAGTTCCAACCAAAGTTTCCCTAGGAACATCTCCATAAATGCAATATGTGCAGGCTCAAAATGTTGCCTCATGGAACTGCTGACTGTAAAATACATCACTTGGTATTTTGTACAATAGTATTCTTTTCATCATTAACTCATCTCATGGACAATACAAGGGAAAGACCACACGAGAACAAATATCTAAAACATTAAATTTGATGTTAAACTGTTTTGAATGAGGATATTAAATTCCTGAGACATTATTCATACCTGAAAAAGTCACTGTGATGTAGATCATTCAAATATATCTCTATCTTGTCCTTGTCTCTATTTCTATTCTTATATTTGTTAACTTTTTCTGACTTA
This sequence comes from Grammomys surdaster, assembly GCF_004785775.1. Lineage (NCBI taxonomy): Eukaryota > Metazoa > Chordata > Mammalia > Rodentia > Muridae > Grammomys > Grammomys surdaster. Next base: position 11,934,003 of record NW_021604607.1, on the reverse strand, counting down.
AACTGTATCTCTATCAACAAATTGATACAGTAATAACTTATACAGGATGCTGATTTTCTACTCAAAATTAAATACGTAAAGTTTCAGTTCAGTATTAAAGGGTTATAAAATTATGATCTAAAGACTTATCACTGTCTTCCACTGGAAATATTTAGCCAGCAAAACAGAGTCATAGAAAGACAAACAGACAGACAGTTGAGTTAAAAGCTCTGACTCCTGACCTTTAGCCATCTTCTGTTCCTTTTTCTTGAATGAACTAAATGTAAGACACAGCACACACTACTTGTGTGAGATGTTTTCTTTCCATATGATTGGCAAGCTACGGTGTGAGTCACTAACTTTTGATATTTACTCCTCTCACCCTGATCTAAGCTGTTTAAAATTGAGATATAACATTCAGAAGTAACATTATAGTTGATCATATAAGAGCAAAAGCAAATGAAGGTTAAAATTTGGGGGGGGGGGAAAAATTAAAATAAGCTTCCGTGCCTAGTACATACGAGTAGATTGTAACTTGGGGGGACCTGTTTTGATATTCATGTAATAAGCCCAGTGAAACACAAAGTAACTCTCTGTTCTTGATTAAATGTATGCCAGCTGGCACCTGTGGGCTTGGGGTATTGTGTTTGGCATTCCCCATTGGCTCCTTCCCCATACCTGCTATGATTATAGGAGTTCTGTTGATGCTGATAAAAGAATGCCTAATTAATGACTGGCTTTCCATTTTCCTCACTGATTTTATGGCAGTCATATTTACTCATGGACTGTCAGAGTGAAAAAAAAAGAAACAATCAAAAACTTTGAACAGAAGAAAAGGAGCTAAATAAAGAGCAGAGACTGCCCTGCTCAAAGCTCAGCTGCATGACAAAAGGAAAAGAAAAAAAATCCTGTCTTCCCAAAAGAAACAGAAGAGTATGTGGATTCCTATATGGATGCCTTATTCCCTGTTTAAGAACTGGCCACTCACAGACTAAATAAATTTAAACAACGGGATTTTACTTGGCCAGATACGAATGACTGACATAACATGTGCAAATGCTCCTCATACACAGTTGAGTTATGAAAAGCACTTTGCAAAGCACCTAACAATTGGTAGACCAGCAGTTCCTATTCTATGCAATTTAAAGTTATCTTTGTGCAGGGGAGACCAGAGATGGGTCCTTTGTGTGAGTTACTTGCATCTATTAACATTAGAACTTAAAAGTTTTTAAGCAAAGTATTTATCAAATAACTCAGAGAAAATAAGAGCCATAAGAGCCATATTATCTTTATATGAACAACGTTTGGCATAGTGATTGCATTTATTGAAAACAAAAGTACCTGGTAACAATGTAGCCGTGTTTTATATCTGACAAATCTCTGAATCTTTCTTTTTTTCCATTAATTAATTAATTTATTTATTCATTCTACATCCTGATTGCTTCCTGCCCTCCTGTTCCCCTCCTCACAGAGTCCCTCCCCACATCCCTCTGCCTTTCTCCTCTGAGAGAGTGGGGATCCCCTGGTTATACCCCATACCCTGCACCCTGGCTCATCAAGTCTCTGCAGGTTTAGTCACCTTCTCTCCCACTGAGGGGAACTGATTACACAGACAGACAACAATTTTAGGGACAGCCTCTGCTCCAGTTCCTGGCAGACCAACATGGAGAATGAGCTGCCCATCTGCTACATATGTGCCAGGGGTCTCAGTCCAGCCTATGTATGCTCTTTGGTTGGTATCTCAGTCACTGAGAGCTCCCAAGGGTTCGGTTACTTGACTCTTGTTGGTCTTCCTGTGGAGTTGCTATCCCCTTCAGGGCCTTCAACCATTCCCCCAACTCTTCCGTAAAAGTCCAGGGAAGCTCTGTTCAATGTTTGGCTGTGTGTAGCATATGCTTCAGCCAGAAACTGTGTGGAGCTTTTTGGAGGAAAGTTATGATAGATACTATTCTTCAGGCATAACAGTATTATTAATAGTGTCAGGGATTTGCATTTGCCCATGGGATATGGGTCTCAAGTTGGGCCGGTTTATCAGTTGATATTCTCTCAGCCTCTGCTACATCATTGTCCCTGAATTTCGTTTAGAAATGACTAATTTTGGGTCAAAAGTTTTGTGTGTAAATTGGTATCCTTATTCCTCCATTTGGGGTCCTGACTGGCTACAGAAGATGGCCTCTTCAGGTTCCATATTCCCACTACTATGCATCTCAGATAAGATCACCTGCATTGACACCTGGAAGCCTCCCCACCCCAAGTCTCTGGCACTTGCTAGAGATTCCCTCCACACCCACACCACTGGAAGCTGCAGATTCCTATCCATTCTCCCGACCCTCCTGCCCTCTCTCCTGTCTCACTCCACACCTGATCCTGACACTCCCATTTCCCTCCTCACCCCTCTCCAACACATTTCCTTCCCTCCCTCTGCCTCCCATGATTATTTTGTTACCCCTTCTAAGTAAGATTCAAACATCCTCACTTGGACTTTCCCTTATGTTTAGCTTCTTTGGATCAGCGTAGTGTGTCTGTGTATCCTGTAATTTGTGACTAATATCTATTTATCAGTTAGTACATACTATGTATGTCCTTTTGTATCTGGGTTGCCCTACTCGGGATGACATTTTCTAGTTCTATCTATTTGCCTGCAAATTCATGAAGTCCTTGTTTTTTAATAGCTTGAATAGTCTTCTACTATGTTAATGAAACACATTCTCTTTATCCATTCTTCAATTGAGGGACATCTGTGTTGTTTCTAGTTTCTGGCTATTGTGAATAAAGCTGCTATGAATATAGTGGAGCACCTGTCCATATGGTACAGTGGATCATATTTTGGGTATATGCCCAGGAGCATAGCTGGTAGAATTATTTCCAATTTTCTGAGGACTGCCAGATTGATCTCCAGAGTGGTTGTACAAGTTTGCAATCCCACCAGCAGTGGAGGAGTGCTCCCTTTTCTCCACATCCTTGCCAGCATGTGCTGTTGCTTGAATTATTGATCTCAGCCATTTTTATAGGTGTAAGATGGATATCAGGGTTGTTTTGAGCTGTGTGTCTCTGATGACTAAGGGCACTGCCCATTTCTTTATTTCTCAATCATTCAAAATTCTTTTGTTGAGAATCTTGTTTAGCTCTGTATCCCATTTTTTAATTGATTTATTTGGTTTGTTGGAATCTAACGTCTGGAGTGCTTTTTAAATCTGGATATTAACCTTCTGTCAAATATAGGGTTAGGGAAGATCTTTTCCTAATTCGTTGGCAGCTGCATGGGAGAACTTTCCATCTTTTGATATCTTCTTCAATTTCTTTTTTCAAGTACTTGAAGTTCTTGTCATAAAGGTCTTTCACTTGCTTGGTTAGAGAAACACCAAGATATTTTTATGTTATTTTTCACTATTGTGAAGGATGTTGTTTCCCTAATTTCTTTCTCAGCCTGTTTATCATATGTATAAATGAGGGCTACTTATTTCTTTGAGACAATCTTGTATCCAGACACTTACTGAAGTTGTTTGTCAGTTGTAGGAGTTCTCTGATAGAATTTTTGGGGTCACTTATGTATACTATCATATCATGTGTGAATATTGATTCTTTGAATTCTTTCAATCCAACTTTTAAACCCTTGATCTCGTTCTGTTGTCTGATTGCTCTAGTTAGAACTTCAAATATTACGCTTTACAGATAGGGAGAGAGTGGACAGTCTTGTCTTGTCCTCAATTTTTATTTGTGAGAATTCTATTGAATATTTTTACATTAAAGATCATATGAGAGATTGGTTTGAAATTCTCTTTCTTTGTTGAGTCTTTGTGTGGTTTAGATATCAGGGTGATTGATTGTAGCCTCACAGAATGAACTTGATAGTGTTCCTTACTCAGAATAGTTTGAGGCGTAAGTTTAAGGAGTACTGAATTTCTTCTCTGTTGTTATGTCTCCCCTTTAATTTCTTTCTCTCTCTCTCTCTCTCTCTCTCTCTCTCTCTCTCTCTCTCTCTCT
>NW_021604607.1:11928570-11930030 GCF_004785775.1 Grammomys surdaster | reverse complement strand
TCTCTCTCTCTCTCTCTCTCTCTCTCTCTCTCTCTCTCTCTCTCTCTCTCTTTCTTTCTTTTTTTTGTTAATTTGAATATTGTCTCTGTGCTTTTTAGTTAGTTTTACTAAGGGTTTGTCATCTTGTTGATTTGTTCAAAGAACCAGCTATTGGTTTTGTTGATTCTCTATTATTCACTCTTCCTAATTGATTGATTTCAGACCCAGGTTTGACTATTTCCTGCTGTCTACTCATCTTGGGTGTGTTTGCTTGTTTGTTTTGTTCTATAGCTTTCAGATGTGCTGTTAGGTTGCTAATATGAGATCTCTCCACTTTATGAGGACACTTAGTGCTGTAAGCTTTCCTCTTATTACTGCTTTCATTGTGTCCTACAAGTTTGGATACGATGTGCCTTCATTTTCATTGAATACTTGGAAGTTTTTAACTTCTTTATTTCTCCCCTTATCTAGAGATCATCGAGCAGAGAATTGTTCAGATTTCATGAATATGTAGGTTTTCTGTTGTTTCTGTTGTTGTTGAAGTCCAACCTTAATCTATGTTGATATGATAAGATGAAGAGGTTTTTTTTTTCAGTCTTCTTATATCTCTTTAGGCTTCCTTTGTGCCTGATTTTATGATCAATTTTTGAGAAAGTTCAATGAGGTGCTGAGAAGAGGGTATACTCTTTTGTCTTAGAATTAAAGGTTTTGCATATATATATATATATATATATATATATATGTGTGTGTGTGTGTGTGTGTGTGTGTGTGTGTGTATGATAGGTCCTTTTTGGTTATGCCATCTATTAGCTTCATTATCTCTCTGTTTAGTTTCTGTTTCAATGATCTGTCCATTGGTGGGAGTAGGGAGTTAAAGTTCCACACTGTTCCAACTTGTTTGGTTAGAGTTACACCAAGAAATTTTTATATTATTTTTCACTATTGTGAAGGATGTTGTTTCCCCTAATTTCTTTCTCAGAAAAGAAAAACACAAGGGATGTTGTTTCCCTTGTGTGGGGTTAAATGTATGACTTGAGCTTTAGTAATTTTTTCTTTTATGAATGTATGTGTCCTTACATTTGGGCATAGATTTTCAGAATTGAGACATCATTTCGGTGACTGTGTAGTCTCCTTCTCCATCTATTTTGATTTCATTTGGTGGAAGTCTATTTTATTAGATATTAGAATTTCTACTCCATCTTGTTTCCTGTGCTGTTTGCTTGAAATACCTTTTTCTAGCCCTTTACTCTGGGCTAATGTTTATCATTGTTGCTGAAGTGTGTTTCTTCTATGCAGAAATATGATGGATCCTGTTTACATGCCTAGTCTGTTAGCCTGCGTCTTTTAATTTTTTTAACAAAGTCCATTGAAGTTGAAAGATATTAATGAGCAATGATTCTTCATTCCTAATTTTTTTTATATTGGTGGTGGTTCTCTCTCTCTCTCTCTCTCTCTCTCTCTCTCTCTCTCTCTCTCTCTCT
>NW_021604607.1:11920806-11928560 GCF_004785775.1 Grammomys surdaster | reverse complement strand
TCTCTCTCTCTCTCTCTCTCTCTCTCTCTCTCTCTCTCTCTCTCTCTTATTTTGGTTTTCCAGTGAGATAATTAATTTTTTGTGTTTTCTTGGTGTAGTTATTCTCCTTGTGTTGGAGTTTTTCTTGTAGTATCTTCTGTAGGGTTGGGTTTGTGAAAAGATATTGCTAACATTTGGTTTTGTCAAGGAGTATCTTGCTTTCTCCATCTATGGTGATTGAAAATTTTGTTGGGTATGGAAGTCTGGGCTGACTCCTTTGGTCTCTTCAGATCTTTCAGATCTCTTCAGACATCTATCCTGGACTTTCTAGATTTTAGCTTCTTTGATGTTAAGTCAGGTGTAATTCTGATAGGTCAGCCTTATATGATACTTGAACCTTTTCCCTTGACTCTTTTAATATTCTTTCTTTGTTCTGTATACTTAATGTTTGAATTATTATGTGGCAAGAAGATTTTCTTTTCTTGCCTAATCTATTTGATGTTCTGTAGGGCCTTTGAACTGGGCACCTTTTGCCACTCTTATTAATCTTAAGTTTGGTCTTTTCCTAGATGTTTTATGTTAAGAACATTTTATTGACATTTTCTTGACCAATATAGCAATTTCTTTCATCGTATCTTCTATGCCTAAGATCCTCTCTTCCATAACTTGTATTCTATTGGTGATGCTTTTGTCTGTTGTTCCTGTTCTCTTTCTTAGGTTTTCCATCTCCAGGGTTTCATCTGTTGATATTTTCTTTAATGCTCCTATTTTGAATTTTAGGTCTTGAACAGTTTCTTTTGTTTCTTTCACCTGTATTTCTTTGTTTCTTTGGCCTGTATTTCCTTAAGGAATTTATTTATTTCCTCTTTAAAGGTCTCTATCATCTTCATAAGATAAGATTTAAGGTCACAGTCTTGCTCCTCAGGTACTTGCTGAAGGAGGAGAGCTGGGTTTGATGGTGCTATATTACACTGACTTTTGTTAATATTTTCTCCGGTTTGCTTTTAGCTCTCTGATTGTCTCTGCTGTTGACCTGCCTGGCATTTCCTGGAAGTACCAGGCTTCATGGACAGGTTTTGCCAATTGGCATCAGGTCTTCTCCTGGGCAGGCAGAGCTATGGGCTGGGGTGTGGAATGCAGATCCACAACTGCAGGTAGAATATGGACTGGAAGAAAGATGGAGGTGCAATAGGACAGGGCAGACCTCAAGGTTGCTGGGCTTTCGGTAGACCTAGTTGGCTGAGAATTGGGGTGTGGGTGTCTTAACTGGTTGCCCTGGATGGCAGCCGGTCTCCCTATAGGCAAGCAGATCTGTGGGTTGGGAAGTGGGATGCTAATCTGATATTGTAAGTAAACGTCCTCTGTAACTTTCCATAATAAAAAACATCTCAGACAATTAGGCTGCTTCTTTATACTGGTTCAAAGACTTCATTCTATATTTGTGAGGGCAATGGAGAAAAAGAAAATTTGTATTTATTTATGTATTTATTTGTAGGTGTGTGTGTGTGTGTGTGTGTGTGTTTGCATAAGCCATGGCACATGTACAAATGTGTGGAGGTCAGAGGACAACTTGTAAAAGTTAATTCTTTTTCGCCACAACATGGACTCCAAATAAAATTAAAGTTGTCAAGTTAGTTTCAAGTATCTATAAGTTCTTATCAATTTTACCAATCATCACATTTTTAATGGTCCCAATATTGTTTCTATCTCTACAATCTATCAAACTTTATCTATGGATCTATTACCTTCCTTTATTTCTTTTTGAAATTCATGGCAAATTCTAAACTATAAGTTTTCATTTAAAATTAAACACTTCTAACAAAGTATAGCATATAACATTCCCATTTGAAAAGAAGAGACTCACAAAAGGCCAAAGCAAGGCTGAAATCCTCGAGGAAACACTCCACTTTGAAGCTCTACAGCTATTACAGGGGGCATCCAGTGGCCATCTGCTGCCCTCTGGCTTTTGCTTTGTTGCTGACCACACCTTTAGTTGACTGCAGTTCTATCTAGAAGACAGCCAATGACCCTGATATCTGACATTTACAGTTTCAACTTCCTAGTTCCATGTTTGACCTCCTGACTAACAATTTAACTCTACCACACATTGCCTGAATTTTGAATATTTCTAGTACCTTTGGGCAAGCTTACAGGAATCCTCTCTTTTATGTCATTTATTCCTGCAATACAGTTACCATGTAGAAAATGCTGCCAGTTAGATGTGATTGACTTCCACCTGGACCATTCCTTCAGAGTTCTCTATGTGCCTTTGATGCTGACCAGGAAGAAATCTTTCTCCAATACTTATCTCTGAATATAGATTCTTTCTGTGGCATTCTGAGTGCAGGCTGTATCCTTTCAAATGGATTTGAGTTTTCACAACTTTCACAACAGGCGTGAAACAGGCTTTGTGGGTGAAGCATTGCTCTTTCTTAATGTACTAGTAAGATCAGGCAGAAAAAAGTGAGGACCAGAGGTTGTGCTGTGAGATAGTGTCTTCTAGACATGGCAGAAAAACTGTACCCAGAAAACGTCAACAGTATGGCTGCTTAAGCAAGACCCAAATAATGACAACACCAGTTGACACATCATCATGTTTTGGGGAGAAGCTCATAATGGCCCGACACTTAGATAAAGAGAAGTAGGCAATCAGTGGCTACTGAGAGATGAAGAATCAACTTTCTCCATGGAGAAGTCTTTTGACAGGTCATCTAATCCCAAGTGGTCATCCCCAAACACATACGAGAATCACATATGAGAAGCACATATAGGTTCAGTAATAGCTATCTATCTATCTATCTATCTATCTATCTATCTATCTATACATGCATATGACACTACATAAATGTTCATGCACATATATCAGAATAAGGGATATACACATACACATACATATACATCATATACTTATATACATGCACATATACATCATGTGCATCATCTATATCATCTACGTAATCTCCATCATCTCCATCATCTCCATCATATATATCATGAACATCATATGCATCATATACATATTCATATATACATCATATACATTATATACATACATACACATACATATACATCATATACATATATACACATACACACATATATATAAATCATGTACACACATGTACATCATATACATACACATATACATCATATACATATATACACATACACATATACACACGTTTATCCTGATTATATATAATAATTACTAAAATATATAATAACAATTAAAGAAGTGATGGAATTTAGGCATGAAGGCACATAGGAAGAGTTGAAATAAAAGACAGGTATTGAAATGAGGTAAACAGTACTTGTGTATGAAATTCTCAAATAAAGATAAATTTCAAAATTCATTATGTAATAAAAAGAAATGTGTCTACATTTCTTAAAATTGTACAATCGCATTATACCACTATATAGCCTAAAATATTCTAATGGGTCAAAAGAAAATTTCTCTCATTGGGCAAGAGAGTTGATCCAACAGGGCAGTGGTGGCGTATGCCTTTAATTCCAGCACTTAGGAGGCAGAGGCATGTGGATTTCTGAGTTCAAGGCCAGCCTGGTTTATAGAGTGAGTTCCAGGACAGCCAAGGCTATACAGAGAAACCCTGTCTCAAAAAGACAAAAATCAAAAAACAAACAAACAAACAAACAAAAAAAATGAGAGAGAGAGAGAGAGAGAGAGAGAGAGAGAGAGAGAGAGAGAATCCATCCAGTATAGACCTTGCTGCTCACACACAAGGACCTGAATATAACAACCAGTCATCACATACAAGCCAGGTATGGTGGCATGTGTTTTTAACTCCACTACCGAGAAGGAAGAAACAGCGAGATTCCAAGGGCTTCTTGGTCAGCTATATTATTATGACCTATAAACCCCAGGCAAGTGAGAGTTTCTGAAAAACAAAACAAAAAAATCCCCCCCAAAAAAAACAAAAAAACAAAACAAAACAAAGATGAGTATCCCCTGAGGAAGAATGATATCCAAGTTTGTCCTCTGGCTTCTACATACAATATATATGTATATATGTATATATGTATATATGTATATATGCATATATGTATATATGTATATATGTATGTATGTATATGTATTTATGTATATATGTATATGAACACATAGATAGAAACACACACTTATTAATTCCTATATATATTTATGGTAGATAACTTTATTGTATATAAATTTGCTCATCACTGATGATTATGATAATGAAAACTAAAGAAAATTATTTCAGTTTTTATATCAGCAAATGCTTCTGTTTACAACTAAAACATGGGGATATTTAGGATTAAATTCTATCTCAATTTGAGATATATTACATTTCCCTTCCTCTGAGAAAACTCTGAAATATTACTTCCAAAGAGTCAATATTCGTTCATTCAGACTAGGATCAATCTTGAATGAGTGGAATTATTATTTGTTTTGAAGCTTGAGAACAATTTGATTGCACTTAAGAAGAAAACTTCATGGCATGTAAGTTTCAACTCACAGACTACCTCAAGGAAGAGTAAGGACAAAAGAAGAAAAATGTGGTTTGAGTTAAACTGGCATAGAGATCAGATGGAAAGTGTCGTGAAGCCCAAGTCCAAGCACACGTAGGCTTTGCCCAGCATCTTAATGAGAGACAGAGGAGTGGACTTGAAACAAAACCACCTTCCAAGGTGTTTAAAGAAATCCTGTGTTATAAAAACAAAAACTCAGAAAAAAACTACCTATATTAAATTTATAGGATGATGTTTCAGACAAATGTTCAACTATTTGTAATTCAGTTTAAACTTAGGGACAATTTGTACTGCATTTGCCTATTTGCTATTAAAGATTGCTTAAGAAAGAACAGAAAAAGAAGATATCTTCAATTTTAGCCACATTTTAACATGTCTAGCACATTTCTTCCCACCAATTATTCTCACCTCATTATTCAGACAGGGGCATAAAGATAATTCTTTCATGACTTCCTCCAGCATTTATACATTATTTTTCTGAAACGATTCTGGCTGCTGGTAGTGTCAATACCCAATCCTGTTCTAAATTACATACAGGGTGCAAGGGATGGAGACAGAGACCACCTGTCTCAATGATTATCTAATCACAAAAGAGAGGCCACAAAAGCTATGTATACATATTCAAGTAACTTTCATAATTGAAAAATCTATGTTGTTGATTGCTACAAAGTAACAATAGTTGCAGGTCTCAGAAGAGATACATTACTTCAGTCTGCAAATTTGACACTGAAAGTTACTTTGATAACTAAATAACCTCAAAGCTGCTGAGGCTAGAGAGTTTTGCTCTCCCCTTGTTTTAATAAAATTTCTAATGTATAATCATTGTTACAATGTATTCTTATTCTAAGTTTTATATGCATGAATCATTTGAACCTTTATAGTTACACACACACATAATTACTGACATACTCAGTCTTCAGTCTTCTCTGATAACTTGATAATAATTATCTATATATACTCATCAATAGTCATTTTATCAACAATTATGTTTTTTGAAATAATGAATAATATATATATACATATATATATACATATATATATATATGTATATATATATATATGTAAAAAATACTCATTTTAATCTAAGAATTAAATGTTAGGTTCTTGCTTGCCACAGAAGGAAGATCAACATTATCTTGAAGCCTAGAGATGGACTTTGCAACAGGACAAAATGGCATAGAATATTATTAGGGTGACTTTCTTTTGTTGGGTCACATTTATGTGTTCACATGTTACATATTGCCAAGCCAAAGAGCCAGGAAGCAGAATTGTACCTGCTGGTCACCCTCATGCTGGTAAACCTTTACATCCTCTTTGACAGAGGGAACATTCTCTCTCATTCAGATTCCAAATATAAATCATTATAGAAGGCATAAAGGAGTCTTGTGTCCAGTGCCAGAAAATTGTTGTGGCCAGAGGGAAATTATTATGGCTGGCTGCCCAGAATATCCACACAGATCATAGGAGGTCATCACAGCCAGCCACAACAACAGATAGAACAAATCACTCCTGTTGAAATTGTACTTCACTGGGCAACAAGTTCTAGCTTTTTTAAGATCACTCTAGTACTATCTTAACCCCTCATATTTTTGTTTACAGATTGTTGAGATTCTTATTGATAGCATAGATATTTCTTACAGGGATGTTAAAAATGTGAAAATTCTGATTTACATGATAAATCAGGAAAGCCAGGAATTTGAGAATCATTCTCTGAATGGAGTAGTAATCATTGTGAAGAGGTTCAGCTAATGTAATAGAGGGTTTGATAATTTTATACATCTCTAGCTTAAATTGATTAGAGCCATTTAATCTCCTTTCTTCCCCTTATTAATTAGTCTATGCCTTCATTACAAAACAGAATGAGGTTTATAGAAGGAAAAGGGAAGCAATGCTTTTAAGAATTGAATCACAAATTAACTCGGAAGATCATGGAGTCTGGAAAGCTCTGAGATGTTGGGGATGAGCAGGCTGTGGGTGCAGGAGTGGAGCTGGCATCAGTCGAGTCCAAAGATGGGTAGACTTGAGAGCAAGGTCTGAAGACCAGTGCTATTTTTAGGCAGCCTGGCAGAAGGATTCACTGGATTCCAGGGCAAGACTTTCCATCTAAGGACTTGCTGGTTGAAGCTCATCCACATTATACAAGAAAATTTCCGTCATTCAGTGGACAGACTTCATCCTCAAGGAAATGAATGAGATTTGAATATTATTTAAAAATACCATTGCAAATCACATACAGTAATATTTCATCAAGTATATGGGCACCTGGTAGCCTAATCATATTGACCACATGCATATCCATATTTTTGAGTTCCTTTCTATGACGAAAGAGTAATTTCACACCCTCAATATTCTGGCTTTCCAAAATAGCTTGTCAGAAAAGTTAGATGCTTAAATTACTTAAATGCTTAAATTTTAAATGCTTAAAATTCATAGAAATGCTTAAGCATTATCTATGAATTTAGCAGCTCACAACATCACAAAGCGCTCCTGAAGTGCAGTCCCTGTCCCCATTGGCACAGAAGCATCATAGTATCATGTCTTCTTATGTGGAAAACAGATCTCTGGCCTTCGCCTTGTGTTACATATCACAGAACCGAGCCCACTTTCTTGGGATAGCTCAAAGTTCTCAGTCAGACCATTTGTATTCCAGTAAATCTGGGTCCTCTGTTCCTCCCTCTTATTTTGGGTCCTGGAGAAATCTAGAGACAGACACATATTCTGAGGGAGGGAAGTCTTCTAGGGGCCTGTTTATCCTCTTTAAGCTACAGGCTACTTCTCAGCTGCATGTTGATATGTACCTAATAACAGAGTTTTGCTCAAATCAGAATCAAGTGCTCTCTGTCTCTCTGTCTCTGTCCCTGTCTCTCTGTCTCTCTCTCTCTCTCTCTCTCTCTCTCTCTCTCTCTCTCTCTCTCTCTGTCTCTCTCTCTGGTGGTTCTCACACTTCCTAATACTGAGACTCTTTAATACAGTTCCTCATGTTGTGATGACAATCAACCATAAAATTATTTTTGGTGCTTCTTCATAACTTCATAGGTAATTTTGCTATTATTCTGAATTTTAATGTAAATGTCTGAGTTTTCTGATGGTCTCAGCAAACCCCAAAGGGATCACAATGCACAGGTTGAGAACCACTGTCTTAAAAGCAAGCAGTAAGCTAGAAATGCTGCAAGAGAGTTGTTGTTGTTGTTGTTGTTGTGTGTGTATGTGTGTGAGTGTGTATGTGTGTGTGTGTGTGTGTGTGTGTGTGAGAGAGAGAGAGAGAGAGA
>NW_021604607.1:11903942-11920706 GCF_004785775.1 Grammomys surdaster | reverse complement strand
GTGTGTGTGTGTGTGAGTGTGTATGTGTGTGTGTGTGTGTGTGTGAGAGAGAGAGAGAGAGAGAGAGAGAGAGAGAGAGAGAAAGGGGGGGAGGGAGAGAGGGAGGGAGAGAGAGGAAGAGGGAGAGGGAGAGGTGGAGGGAAGGGGAGGGGGAGGGGGAGAGGGGGAGGGCAGGGGGAGAGGGAGAGGGAGAGAGATATGAGGGAAAAGGAAGCCAAGAGGAAAGGAGAGATCGAAGAAGAGAGGGAGAGAAGACAGAGAAAGAGAGAAGCAGGGAGGAAGGAGAGAGAGTAAATGGAAAGAGGATAAGAAAGATGAAGGGAGGGAAGATGGGGACTGAAGAATAAGGGGAGAGGGAGAAAGAGATCTTATACTCAGGAGACCATTGGCTAAGTTTAGCCCCTGATGGTGGAGAAGCTTTCAGTGTCACTGCAATATATCTTAAAATTTTTAGTGTGTTTGTGTGTGCATGCATGTATGCTTGAGCATGCATGCCACATACACATGCTTTCCACAGTATGCTTGTGAAGGTATGAGCAGTGAGAACAACTTGCCAGAGTGGTTCTTTCCTTCTATCAAAAGGATTTGGGGATGGGTCTCCAGTCATCAGTCTTAGGGACAAGTACCTTTACCTACTGAGCCATCTTGTGGACCTCTGAGTAAACATTTTATATGAAGAAATAAAGGAAGTTTTCTTCTTTTCAGTGATAAAAATAAATTAGAATAATTGATTCTGATTCTATTGCAAAAATTATTAAAGGAAATGCATTATTGCAATGTATTATAGATAGTTTTTTGCAGTTATTTACAAAGTTTAATTTCAAAGACATAATTTAAGTTAGATCCTGTCAGTTTGCTTTGCTGCAAAAGGTAAATGAGATGATCCCCCAGGGCCATGTTTTCATTACTAACTATAACATGGGAAGTTTCACTTGAGGTTCTTTTCCATAAGGCTCCTAAATAATTTTCCTAAGAGGAATGATCTTTCTTTCTTTCTACCTAGTCCTTTATATCTCACCTGTGAGATCAGAGATGAAGAGTTCAAAAGATATAATTTATAAAGGAAAAAAAATATGTGTGAATCAAGACAAAAGACTGAGCATTAACCTGGCCTCTTTGCAACTACTTATTTGAAACGTTCATGGACAAATGCATAGCTTTTTCCTACGGACATTTTCATGTTTTATCCCTATCTTCAATCTACTAGTCTGGTAAGTGATTTGCTCCCACTTTCTCTTTCATTGAGCCAAGTGCACATTATCATTTGGATTCTGTTTCTCAGAACCAATCACTGAAGCAAAGGTCAGCCTGGCTTAAGTTGTGTGAATTGCTAATCCATTTGACACTTCATTGTATTCATATAATGGAAACTTACTGACTTTTCAGAAACAAATCCACAAGAAAAATATAACAAGCAGGGAATGTCTATTTGCCATCAGATAAAGACTCAGAATGACTTGGACGAGCTGTATCTTTTAGTTAAAATTGACAAGAAGGTTTTGAATGTACAGAAACTCAGTTGATTGTTTCTACATTGTTTGAGCTGCTGAGATATGAGGTTTTGCTGTGGCTCTGAATTGGTAAATTCAGTTGAACCTTAATAAAGTACTTCTTGAAGAGATGTGGACCCCTGGTCTATTTGTTTTTGTAGGACAACAGAAAGCTAAAGATGTTTCCTTAACATGACTTTAGAAATCCCGTCTCCTGATGATACAGTTAGATCAGCGAGGAGGAAAGAAAATGTACTCCTGGCTCTCGGCTGAACCCATCTATATCTTATTGAATGTTGATGTCCTTTTTCACATAAAAAGAGGTGTTACTAACACACATGTGCTCTAGATCTAGACTTTCTATCTCATTCTATTAAATCAGCTCTAGTCTTGTCACCATAGACTGTACTCAGATGAGAAAGATCTCTGTATTTTCTAACCTTGCTTAGGTATAAATCATTAGATTTTGCAGTTTGTGTGATATACTTTTTTTCAGAATTGGTTTCTAGATATTCCAACAAAGCAATTTCCTTTCCTTTAAATTATTGTTGATTTAAATATAAATTAAAACAACTTTGTGTGTTTGTTGACTACCATACTGAGCAGGGTGAGCCTTTTACACATCTATTCTAGAAAACTCCTAAATTTATAATTTATTGATAATTTTGAGATTTATCCTGGAGCTGTCCAATGCTTCCAACCAATTCATAGAGGGTAGTATACATATTTTAATGGGGCAAAATATGTACAAACATTACTCATGGACTCTTTCTGCCTTTAACTTTGATTGTGTACCTTTCCTGTGCCATTCAATGGTGAATAGATGTTGTAAAATGGTAAAGGAATGTTTTGTCTTTACTACAAATGAGAAAATCAATTAAAAAGGATTCACCTTATTCTGCAACTAGGAGAGTCGATAGTACTGCCTAAATAATTACATTCATCTGGTATTATTTGGAGAATATTTATAACATAATAGATACTATCAAGGCTCTTTGAGCCTTTGTTTTAAGTGAAAAATTTAAAAATTATATATCTAAATATCTTCACTTCTCTCCCATAAATACTGTTAAGTATTTACATTTGCAACTCTTAATTAGATCTCAGAGCCTTTCTTCAAATTAAGTTTTCACGTGTAAATACAACATGGGATACTCAGCTTCTACTGAAAAATGGAATAAGTAATAACTGTGAATAAGTAATTGAAATGATCAGAGCCATCTTTTGGACAATCTGAAGGCATAATAGTATAAGATTGAGGATAAAGGGTAAGAATTCTGTAGTTCTGATGACTCTTAATTGAAAAAAATTGCTTTACTTTATTTTATGAAAATACAAAATATAGTTAATAACTTAGATAAATAAATATATTTTAATTCCAATGATCTAGAAATCCAGTGTATAGGACCTATACTTAAATTATAATTACATGCAACAAGGAAGCAATCAGTATAGGACCAATGTACTATGTTTTCATGTAGGGCTCATGTACTCATTTTAGTTTAGTCATGAAAGAACTTAGCAACAGATAGAATGTTTGAATACTGTACTTTTTCCTTAGCTGCCCACTCTCAACTCTGAGTTCATTTTATTTCCTAAATCATTTGTTTTTAATTATTCTTTTTTTACTTATTTACATCCTAAATGTTGCCTCCCTGCTCAGTTCCCACCTCCCAGAATTCTTCACCCCATCTCCCCTCCCCTTCACATCTGAGAGGGTGCTACCCTCACCCTCTCACATCCCTCTTCACTGTGCCGTCAATACTTTACAGGATTAGCCACATCTTTTCCCACAGAGGTCAGACAAGGCAATGCTTTGCTACATATGTTTCTATGTACTAGGGACCTCAGATCTGCCTATGTTAGGAAATAAAATGTAAAATAACTCAAGAGTTGAGGATGGATAGTTAAAGTGAGAAGTACAGTAGTCAAGCATTTTATCTGCTGCTACGTTCTTTCATGATGAATCCACTAATCTTTGGTTGTTGGATTAGTTTGTGGGAGATCTCAGTGCTCTGGGTTAGTTGACACTGTTGGTCTTCTTTTGAGATTGCAATCTCCTTCACTTCCCTCAATCCTGCCCTTAAGTTTTCTATAGGGGTCCCTGACCTCAGTTGAATGATTCACTGTAACTATCTGCATCTGTCTCAGCCAGCTGCTGATAGAGCATCTCTGAGGACAACCATGCTAGACTCCTGTCTGCAAGCACAATACAGCATCAGTAATAGTGTCAGGGCTTGGTGACTGCAGATGGGATGGATCCCAAGTTGGGGTGGTCACCGGTCAGCTATTCATACAGTCTCTGCTCCATTTTTGTCCCTGAATTTCTATACGACAGAAATAATTCTGGGTCCAAAATTTCGAAGGTGGATTGGTGTCCTCAACCCTCCACTGGGAGCCCTTTCTACTTTAGATGGGCTCTTCAGGTTCCATCTCCCCATTGTTGGGCATTCTATCTAAGGTCACCCCTTTGAGTGCTAGGAGTCTCTCACATCCCAAGTCTCTGGGACTTTCTAGAAGTTACCCCATCTCCCATTCCTGGCAGCCATATTTTTCCATTCATTCTACTGACCCTCTGGGCTTCTCTCCTGTCCCCTCCCAAACCTGATCCTGGCTCCTCCTTTCCTCACTTCCCCTCTCCCTCTCAGGTTCCTTCAACCTCTGCCTCCCATGATTATTTTGTTTCTCCTTTTAAGTGGGATTGAAGCATCCTCACTTGGGCCTTCCTTGTTGTTTAACTTCTTGGAGTCTGTGGGGTGTATCATGTGTATTCTGTACTTTTGGCTAATATCCACTTATCAGTATATATTATGCTTTTCCTCTTGGATCTGGATTACTTCACTCTGGATATTTTCTAGTTCCATACATTTGCCTACAAAACTCATGATGTCCTTGTCCATTGTGAAAATAAACCACACTTTCTATATCCATTCTTGGTTGAGGAACATCTTGGTTGATTCCAGTTTCTGGCTTTTAAAAATAAGGCTGCTATGAACATAGTGGAGTCTTACAGTATGATGGAGCATATTTTGGGTGTATGCCCAGAAGCAGTATAGCTGGGTCTTCAGGTAGAACTATTTCCAATTCTCTGAGGAACCAACAGATTGATTTCCAGAGTGGTTGTACCAGTTTGCATTCACACCAGCTACAGAGGCGTGTTCTCCTTTCTCCGCATCCTCAACAGCATGTGCTGTCACTTGAGTATTTTGTCTTAGCCATTCGGACTGATGGAAGGTAGAATCTTGGAGTCATTTGGATTTGCATATCCCCTATGACTAAGGAGGTTAAACATTTCTGAGAGGCTAATGTTACTCCAATATTTCATTGAAAAGCATTTCATAGTAGGTATTTCAGATAATCTGTAAAGTCTTCTAATTTTGAAGTAGTTGAAAGGATGTCAGTTTCCTCTAAATAACAAACCTTTAAATATCAGTGCATTAACCTTCCCAAAAAACATTAAGTTCATTTGATCATCAAGAATTGTGCTGGTCCAAAAGAATGCACCATTGTTGCTTTTTGGGTCTCTTCATCGACAAACATTTGAAGTCTTTTCTGATTTTCCTTGGCAATTACACATCCTCTTTAGCAAGCTGTGGAGAGGTATTTGGAACATTCATATTTCTATTGAATTCTAATTACTATCACAGGACTGTCAATTATTTCAGTACTTTGGTTTCTCTGTCTGAAAAGAGAATCATTTCTAAAGTTAGCTTCCCAGCACATTGTTCAGATTAATTTGCCAATGCAGCGAGATATTGCTTCAGAGGCTTTCATTAGCAATCTGGGAAATCCTCACTCTTCCAGTAAAAAACACTTAAATTCATAAACAGCCAATTATAACCTATTAAGACCTTTGTAGGACCTCAAAGATTTATCATTGACTAGTTTGATCACAGACTTCCTTCAAAAATGATTGTTAATATCTTTTTAATAAATTCAGATTTTATCATCTTATAGACACATTGCAATCTCTGATTTCTTGAAAATTCTGCAGCTTGTACCCAAGGAATGCAGAAATCTTAGTTTTTAAATTCTCTTCGGTTTTTGCATATCATTCCAAATACATGTATTACATTCACTCAGTTAATGACTGGACTGAGTTACTAGCTGTCTTTATATTTATACTTTGTTAGCCTATTTGGAAAACTGTTTTAAATACATAAGCCTAAAATACTTACCTATCAACATCACTTGCCACCAGTTGAGACCTGGGAGAATGGAGCCAATAAATGAAGCAGACTAAAGTTTCATGCAATAGCCAACGTTATTTAGAGCATCAGACAATTTGTACTCTAAGAGTTAAGAAGATCACATGAGTAAATTTTACATACATAAAAACAAGCCACATGTGGCATAAATGTTTCTCCATAGAGCTATGTAAAGATGTAATGCTATCCAGTTTAAAGAACAATATGAAGCAAAATCACTCCTGTCCACTGTACCTGGGAGAAGCACAAAGTCATTTCCAGAACAGTTCTGTGTTTTGAAGAAACTGAGGTCACAGGAGTCTTGCCTTCTTCATTTAGAGTTTTTTTCACAAGCATTCAGAATTTTCCCCACAGGACTCTATTCTAAGACTGTGTTCTGACAATCACCACAAAACTTTATTAGTTATTAATTAATTAACATGTGGTCTTATTTCTAATTTTACCAACTTTATGGTTTATTTATTAATACATAATGTTATCTATTCTTTCATTTATTTACTCTCTACATTATCGTAGATTACTGCTTCACCAATTTAGATAGTACTGCATATGTAAAGACAAGTTTCTATTCTCTTGTTCCTCCTCATCTTGACTTCTTATTCCATCTGAGTCTTTCTCTCCTCATTTATAGTTTAGCATAATATTTTTCTCTCTTCAGGAATACAGTTTTGTTTCTTGTAGCTCTCAGGCTGCTTGATATTTTCAGGACACACTGCTTTCTGCACCATTCCCTGATTTGTAGCATAATTACAATTCAGTTGATAGTCATCCCTTAGGCCACTTTAAAGACCTTTAAAATGCTAAAGAATACATAATCAAGGGTTAGAGTTAACCACAAAGGAGAAACATCCTTCTCTTAGCACTGGCTGCACTTATTCACCTTAACCTTAACTGGTGATGTGGCCACGTAGAGAACACTTCTGATAACAAGGAACTCTATATCAGGTCTTTTTCATAGGAATGCAAAGGAATGACCCAAAGTTATTTCTGCAGGAAATTGTGATAGAGAATGCACTATGCCATGTATTAGAAATTATAGAATTGGCAAACAAAGGAGATACACTTAATAGAGGATGATTTGGTTTGAGTTTTTATGATAGTTCTCAGTTTTTAAAACTTTTGAACCAAAATTTCCAAGACGTGGAGTCCATCTAATAAGATTGTTTCAATACTTTATTTATATAAAATCTCTTTCTTATTCAGAAGATATCTCTAGCTAAATAAATTCTGGTCAGAGCTAAGGTGTCAGGGAGTCACACACTCCAAATCCAGACCCTAGACAAATTTTTCTGATGTTGCCAATCAAACCTCGCTTTAAAAGACTGAAACTAGAACAAAAATTTAAATACATTATCGTTTATCAAGTCTAAACACACTGATAAAATGAAAAGTTCAGGATAGCAGCAGGCCTTCAAGGATGGGACATGAGGAGGATGTTCTTTTGACAAACACACATTTAGTACCTAGCCTCTCTTTTTGTTCCTGGCTTTGATTTTTCAATCAGCATTTGAGTTTTATGGCTACCGCTATTTTTAGGATTTGTAATCTTTGTATGCATGCATAGTTAGGTGATTCACTGCTTACAACCAAGACTGTGCCTGCATAGATGAGTGATATTGTTCCATCTGTTCTATTTATCAGGCTTGTGCACATTCATTTGGGCATACAGTACATTGATGATGTAATTTTATTTTTCTGAAAGAGACAGACAAAAATACAAGACTCTAATAAAGGTACTGCTGATACATCACATTTGAAAAAAATACTTTCTTAAGATAAAAAAAATGAATAAATATCTGGCCACGTTTGATAGTTAAGAGTCCAGACAATATGGACATGTAGTTTCAATGTAAAATCCTGTGGTAGAACCATCTGAGGCAGCATTCCGGCATTACACTGTTCATAACTGTTGATTCTGCTATCCTGTCCTGTGAAGTCAGAACATTTACTTCATTACACATCAGTGAATGACTTAAATATGGTCAGTACTATAAAGCAGGCAAAAATCTCTCTCAAACTGAAATTATGTATAAGGAAAAGTATATCCCTAGGATACGATGCCGATTAATACATTTAACACTGAGATAATTAATTAGTTGAAGAAAATGTAACATTAAAATATGACTCCATTTTAAGTAGATGTAGTGAATAAGTACCTCCCATGTAGAAATATTTTCCTTGATAGGTTTTCCACATTAAAAAAAAATAGAAGTTTCCATTGAAAACATCATTTTGGCAAAACACTGTAGAAAGTTTTGAGAGATGGTCATAGATCAAATGGTAGACTATCTTTTTTAGCTGCAGCTCCAAAATCTCTATTCAGAAAGGGAAAATACAAGGGCAAGAGCCAGTCCTTGTCATTAAGATATAAAGCAGGGAGGAAATTCTTCCAACATCACAAAAGATATGCTTTCTTATATCTTTAAAAGTGATTCCTGAAGAATGGATATGCATTTCTATTTATCTATGTTATAGATTAGATAGATAGATAGATAGATAGATAGATAGATAGATAGATAGATAGATTAATGTATCATGTAAAGTCTATTTTAGTTATTTTGTTTAAAATGTTAGATATTCTTAATTTCCATTCTATATATATAGTGATTTTATTCTCTTTCCTGTTACCTTCCCTTGTTCTCTCTTTATTCCTGCTAATTGACCCTTTATTTCTCAATGAGGCCTCTGCTTAATTTCTTCTTGTTCTTTTGGTATCTCTCTTGAGTAGGAGGTCACAAGTGCCACTGTCATTTTCTATCCAGAAGACAACCCTTTACAACACTCCTTCTACTTCTCTGGCTCCCATAGACCTACTCCTCCCACACAACAACATCCCATCACACTTGGGATGGGAGATATGGCTGTCTCTTCTCTAGTCCTCATTTCAGTTGCAGGCAGCTAGCTTTTGGCTAGCCTGCCAAAATTATACACTGTAGATAAATGACATGTGGAAAATTGGATAGGCACATATAGAAAAATGAAACCAGATACCTTTTGCCTCTACAAATACTAGCTTCTAATGGATCAAAGACTTTAATGTAAGACCTGAAACTCTGACATTGTTAGAGGGAAAAATAGTAATACAGGTCATGATAGGGCTTTTTCTGAAAATGATCCACTGAAAACATCAGACCACTAATGAAAAGGTTTGATTTCATAAAATTAAAAAGAGTCTACACAACAGACAATTGAGTGAAGGAAGAGCCTACAGAATGAAATCCTGGTTAATTTGTTCGGAGACAAATTCAATATTTAGAATATGAAAAGGACTAAAAGAAAGATCCCAATAATAATAAGTCAAAATGCCTAATCCTTAAATGAGTTAGCAAGTAGGCATTTCTCAAAGGATTACATACAAATGTTCAATTAACATGAAAACTGATCCAAATAATCACTAAGAGAAATACATATTAATATTTCACTGAAATTCTACCTCATCAGAACATCAGCCACTAAGAAAACAACAAATACTGCAGAAAATGCAGAGAGAGCAGGACTGTGAAATCCTGCAGGTGAGAATGTGTACCCATTTCAGAAAAATAGATATGGCTGGGTGTCAAATCTAACAAGTTAAGTCAACCTCAGAAAGATGAATGTCACACTTCCTCTCTCATGTATGAAGCATAGATTTTATACAGGTATGGAAAACAAAGCATGTATGACATGAAAGTAGGAATGCAACTGTCTGGGAGTAGAAAAGAAGGAACCGGGATGTGGAGGAGAATGTGATCAAAGTACACTGTATACTTGTACAAAAATGGTATTATGATATGTAGTACCTTTCAACAACAAATACTCACCAAGAAAAGATAGTTAACATCCATATCTCAGTTTCCTCACCTATGAAGAAGATCAATGCTACTACAAGAGAAATCAACTGAGTTAATATAGAAATATGCTTCTGGACATGTGGCGAGCCTGCACTCTGGCACCTTTTGCTGTTATGTGGCATACAACCTGTGTGACCTATGTGACTAAATGCAGCAGTCTTGTTGCCTTGGGGCCTATTATGTGACTGTTAGCTATTATTTTAATTTTGAAAGATGTGAAAAAGAATTAAGAAGCTTAAGTAAGTTTCTAAAAGTTTTACAACTATTAAATGGGAGGTTAGATTTCAATTTGTATGGATAACACATCATTGCCTCCCTTTACGATAGTTATGAAATGCATAAAGTTGGCATAATAATACAGGGCTTAGGTTTGACCTGTGACATTAAAATAAATTCTGATAATGAACTCATGGTAAATATCTACTTGCCTTCTATGCAAAGAAAAGAGGGGATAGTCATACAGGTGTAAGTAATCACGGTGGATTGCAGGCTCGGTACTTACTCTGAAACAAGCAGTCTTTAATGGCACATTTAACACGGTTGCTCTTGTACAGTGTGTAAATATGGGGTGAGGATCAATATTTACAAGTCATGTGGTTTTAGAATAAGAAGGTGAGAATCTTTTCTTGCCAGTTTTTCCATTAGCTTCCTTGTTTGTAAGTTGCTTATATTTTGTTTTATCCTTATGTCTTTGAGTTCATTGACATTGATATCACCTCAAAGTTTTCAAACGTATTAGGTCTTTGAAGCTTTTCTTGTAACATTTATAATGTAACACTCTAAATGTATTCTTACCAGCATTTAGCTTTTTTGTGTTTTTTAAAATTTATTTAGAAGAGAGAGAGGGGGAAGCCAGGGAGATGAAGAGGTAGAGGGTTGGGGAAGAAGGGAAAGAGAGGAAGGAGAAGGAGCAAGAGAGACTCGTTTCTTTTTTCCTTTAAGCTGGGAGTTAGTTCAGGCCCCTGATATAAGCATTCAGAAGGCTGAGACAGAAATACAGAAGGATGAAGTGTTTAAGGCCAACTTGATCTATAGATTTACGCTATAGGCACTGTTCTTGTACCTATACAAGTGTATCTAATACACAATAAGAATATCATTTTATCACATGAAAGCCATGAACCTCTGTAAAAAGTTTTTCCGTACTTATGGATCCCAGTGCAACTCACCCTTTTCAAACAGTGCCCATATTGATTCAAAAAGACTATCTCCTACTTTTAAGGTTCTCTTTCCTTAGTTCCTAATGACCTAAGCAGTCACTTTACAGCAGGAGTCAGCTCAGTAGGTGAGTGTCTGATTATTTCTCCTCCAAGCTTCACTTCCTGAAGAGCTTGTAATGAAGAGTGCCCTATCTCAACCAGGCCACAGAAATAAGAAAATCAGAACCGAACTCTTGGGTAATCTAATCAATGGAAGATTCTGGAGAACTGAGTTCACCAATGCATTAAGAATATCACTATGGAGAGGCATAAAACAAAGTCATTTTTTCTTCTATTTTTATTGATCACTTTATTGGTTTAGATTTCAAATGTTACCCCCTTCCCAGTCTCCCTTCCACTAATCCCATTTCCTGTCCCCTTCCACTTTACCTCAAAGAGGGTGCCTTCCCATTCCTGCCTCACTGCTCTAGCACCCCAATCTCTGGGGCACAAAGCCTCCACAGGACCAAGTGCCTCCCTTCCTACCGATGCCAGATGACACAGTCCTCTGCTTCATATGTAGCAGGAGCTGTACACCAGCCCATGTATACTCTTTGGTTGGTGGTTTAGTTCCCGGGAGCTCTAAGGCGTCCAGCTAATTAATACTGTTGTTCGTCTTATGGGGTTGCAATTCTCTTCAGCTCCTTCAGCCCTTCCCCTAACTTTTCTATTCGAGTCCCTGGGCTCAGACCAATGGTTAGCTGTGAATAGCTGCATGTGTCCTAGTTAGGTGCTGGCAGTTCCTCTCAGAAGAGAGTCATACCAGGCTTCTGTCTGCAAGCACATCTTGACATTAGCAATAGTGTCAAGATTTGGTGTCTGTGGATGGAATAGATCACAAGGTGGAGTAGTCTCTGTATGTCCTTTCCTTCAGGATTCAAGATATACCTTCTGTATAACCAGAGTATCATTATTTTAGCCTCAATGCCAACTGGTTCTCATCTAAACATGAAGACAGTAAAATCTTTCACACTGAGGGGAAATGAAAATTGAAGATAATGCATAGACTTAAGTTACTGTTTAGTTATGTATTTCATTAATATTATGTTTCTTTTTCTTTCCTTCACTTACAATCAGCACACAACAAAGAGGTGGGAAAGCAAAGAATGGACAAAGAAAGGAGGGTTCAAAGGTCATTCTGAACTACAGCTGGGAATGCTACCACTGAAGTCTTCTGTGGTCTGTGTTCCACCTTGCTGCAGGGGTATGTGAACACAGCTTGGACAGACAAAATGCAAACGTGCTAGGCTCCATTCCATCCTTGGGATTCCAGGCTCGCAGAACAATGACATTCGTTTGGAGGGGGTAGAGCACAACCTAAGATGGGAAGCCCAGCGCAGGTGAGAAATGGCACAAGCTAAGGCTGAGGCTGGGGTGCCCAAACTCCCTGGCCCCCACGTTCCCAACTCCTCAGCAACTTTGAGGAGTTGGGAATGAGTGGCCCTTCAGGCCAGTGACATGCCAGGTGTCATGGGGCTGGGTAGGGGAGAATCCTGTAAATTCATTAGCGTGCAAGCATTTTAGATTATATCTAAGGAAAAGAATAGCTGTATCTTTTGTTTTAACTTCTTAAGAATAATTTTACATATATCAGTACTGCTTACATTTACATTTTTGAAAGAGTGGTTTAGAGTACCATAGTAGTAACTAATTTATAGGAGAACTTTGTGTATCTGTAGTTAGTATTTATGCTCTCCCTGATCATTTGTTGCTTAAATTTCGACTTTATTTTTGATGTCTTCAAGTGCTAAAATTTTAAATTCTTATATATTAAGATTTGACCTTCTACAAAGTACTTGAGTTATATGTTTTGTTAGAAAATAAATTCCTGTACAGATTTACTTATCTGTTCAAATTTTCCTACATCAATACACTTTGAAGCTTTAAAATAATTGCCTAAAATATCTCTGTAGCAATTATTAGTTTTCTTATGGCTAACAAAAGACCTTTGTGTGAGTGCACATTCGTTGCTACATGAAAGTTCTTTAAAAATAGATACCAAATAAATCAACCACCATATTCTCAGATATAGAACAATTATAAGTTTATTTATTAATCTTTAACTTGGCATAAACTTAATATATCAGTCCATGTTTATGTTATTCATTTTAAATTTGTTCTTATTTTTATTTTAAGACAGGATTTTCTAGTGAAACTCTTTGTTCATAATATCTATTTGATGACTATGTAGAGTGAAAGAAAAGTAGCAATGGGAATGAATTGAGGCAGGAGGATAGAAAGTGGAAAATCCCAGAGTTCATCTTCATGTCCTTGTTCATACTTTAATCCATTGCTAAGTCACCTTTGTAGTGATCTGCAATCTCGTCATAAGATACCAAGTGTCAAATTCAATGTGGTATCATTTATCAGGATTCAGGAAGAAAGTATTAGCATTCTCATTTAATAATGTACATAAAACATGAATGGATGATGTAGTATATGAAAGCATACCCATGTACACATACATACAACAGAGACACACAAACAGAGAGAGATTGTATGTTTTGGTATAGGCTATGATTTTAATAATACATGCATGTGATTAACTACTCCATCTTCATTTCTGTATTTAACATATTGCCTGGAATGAGGAATCTCATACATAGGAAGAGAGATAAATTTTTATAATTGAACAAAAAGGAAACAGAAGAAAGCAAAAGACTATAGGAGACCTTAAGGCCGGTAGTTGAACAGAATGTCTCCAATAGTAAGTGAGTGTCAAGAGCTGTTGGAAAACCCTGCTGCCCACAACTGAGAGCTTTAAAAAGGAGATGGGTCTTGAGATGCATCTCAAAGTACATGAATATTCAAATAATAATAAAGGGCGAGGAAGAGTGGTAGACTTTTAAGAGCAGAAAAAGACAGGGAGTGTGTGATGATCAAGGGAAACGCCAGGGATGAGAAATTAAATGCCCATGATTCTTCATCCTCAAGATAAGGATAAGCAGAACAAAGATCAGGGGATAAAGACCATTTCTAAGTCTCCCTCTGAAGCCTTTTCTCTTAAAAGAATCTCTTCATCTAAAAACCCAAATTCAGTTCCATGGAAGGGACTTATTTATCTGTGTATTCTTTTACTGTTTAGACATTTAAAAGGCCATTTAAAGACAGAGATTATAACTCATATTATTTTTTCTATTGGAGAAATAGATTCAAAATGTCCAATATAAGGAATTTTTCAGTTAAAGATTTAGTATTTGTAATATTTAAAAATGAAGTAAATATTTCTGATTTGTTTTTGAAAGATAAAAATGTATGAACATAATCTGGGGGAAAGTTGATAAAGGCAAATCTTCATTGTAAGAAGTGATTTTATTACATATCTGGCTTTAGTTCCTCAGGACTTCATTTACTAAATGAAAGATGACCCAATAGATCTTATGGAGGAAAGGAAAGTCATGATGGGTTATTATGTTCATATTTCTGGGCCAATATTTCTTCAGGTTCACAGTTGTCACAAACTCTTAGTGAGTCCACTCAACAAAAAGCCTTTGTCCTGCATGCATAGCCATATATTGTCTTCTGCATTGCTGGCACATCTCAATAGGATTCCAGGCTTAAAATTCTCAAGCATGTCTACAGAAGAAGCAACCAAGCCCCACTTCTTCAAATGCACTCCAGTGTGCAGCCTCACTGTCAATCTTCTGGTTCAAGCTCAACCTTTCACCCTGTGAATTTTGTACACAGGCCACCTTAGCCTGAAACAGAAGATGCTGACGCCTAAACTTCTATGTATCTTGAGCTAGTCCAAAACAGACAGCAACGACAATTACACATTAAATCCTTCACAAAAGAATTTCTGAAACTGCAACTCTAAATTACTGACACTAACAATTATAAAGATTTGGGACAGAGGTGACAGTAGACACTCCAATCAAACAAGAGACACTTTCCCAATATGCTAGACCCCCTAATTCTGATCAGAAAGTATAAAGCATCTCTTAAAGTAAAAATATATTTGTTTTTCTCATTATTAATGTAACCTTTAAATACACAAGAAGTTGGAAGCCAACATATTTTTACAAGAGGTGATAATAAAGAAAAAGGACTATAGAAAAAAAATAGATTATAGTGCTTCTTTCCAAGATGTAGATGGGGAAACCTTATTGGTTCTTGGTGTAGGGCATGGTTTTAAGAGTCAGTAATTGGTAAGCCCTAGTCTCTGATGTTACCATGAGAATATTTCAAGGAGAAAAACATAATGCTTTAAAATAAATTGTACTTTAATCACTCTGGCTCATCTTTGAAGCTTCACCAGAACTGGATTTAGTTTGTGTTTGGGTCAGTGATGACTTCTAATGATACTTTAAAGGGTGGAGAGGATCACCATTAAATATTCTTACCTCAAAGAAAATTGTAGATAGATACATGTTGAAACATAAGGAGCTAATCTCTGCAGATGATGTTGGCTGATGAGGTGAAAAAGCATTACTTAAAGCTTTCTCCTATGAGGTGGCTTATTGAGCAAGTTCATCTTAATCCAGGGCTTCTCAAAAGTCACTCTGAAAGATGTATCTTCGAAGATTTATTGTTGGATTACACCATAATTATAGAAGTAGGACACTGTGATGTTTATTCAATGCTTCCCAGATGGTGCATATTCAGCTTTACAGTTTTCAGGCATCACTCATGAGCTGTTCCAATGAATACATCTTGACGCAGGTGCTCTGTGAAGACCCCAACCCAGGCACTAGAACACTTAAACCTTATATCTTTATAGGGACACCCTTATCTGCATAAAGTCCTGATTTGGGATGCCTAATTAGAAAGAGGTGTTCTTCTGTGTTAACTATTATCATGTCTGAAAATAACCACCATTATAGTTCCTAGATTCTTTGCTTTAAAGATAAAAACTTAATTAACAGATATCCATATCTTTGCCTGATGTCAAATACTAAGTCAGTCACCAGTTGGGAGGTTAAATCTGAACTGTTGCCTGACAAGTAGGAACTAGTTCTACATTGATCAGGGTGACCACCATTCTGATAAAATAAAACTAGACTGTGAACAGCACACTGAGGAAAATTGCAAGACCTAAGATCACAACAGAGGAATAAAACTCCAGTAAAATAACATAATGCAAAAGATTCATAATAAACTAAATATTCGTCTATTTCCTTCAACGTAGTCCATGCTATGGCTTCATGGAACAGCAGATCATTTATTTTTAGACATCTCTTCTTTTCCAAATTAGTTCATTATATCTTACTATGACTCCTATGATGAAGATAACACTTCATACACATTCTATCAGTAAGTTGAAATCTATACCACATTTTATATGAGTTTCTCTTTTAATTGATAACTGAGTTGTCTAGCTTATTAGACTCTTGCTTTTAAGTCAACAATATACCCACTACATCATTCTTAATATGTCTATAAGTGGGACTAAGAGAACTAAATATGAACTTCCCAACAAAGTGCTCTCTGTGTTTAAATGAGCTCACATTCATCTCCTATGATTGTCTCTAAACAAATTAATAGGAGGGATTTCTGATTAGGTTACAGTAAGCTGCTGTGACAGCAACTGAAGATGATCAGCAAGCTGTTTCATGGCTGTTACTTGCAATATCAAGGTTCACATGAAATAGGCAGTCATGGTCTCAACTAAGGTATCTCAGGTTCTGGAGGAAGCTGTGGCGAGGACAATGTCTTGAGCCTGTCACAAGCTTTTTAAGAAGCCTGATACATGGAATGATTGGAAAACTATAGTTTTTTTATACCAGAAAAATTAAGAAAAATTATATCTCTGTGCACTTATGATTTTGTAATAAATAATACAATATGAGTATAATGTGTGCTCTTTAAATGTAATTAAATATTTTAATTTTAAACTTCCTAGTTTCAGAATGCAAACAAGTTTCAAAATGATGACACTACCAGCCTTCCCTATCTTTCTTATCAGTCAACTTCTATGACAATATTAGAGAAGTCACAAAGTCAGGTCCTTAGAGAATTGATTCTTGGTAAAGAAAACACTCCTACCTGTTGAGAAAAGGAGAGAGAGAGAGAGAGAGAGAGAGAGAGAGAGAGAGAG
>NW_021604607.1:11771998-11893942 GCF_004785775.1 Grammomys surdaster | reverse complement strand
GGAGATTTGAAAGATTGATGACTAATCTAAGTTTGGCAATCATAGAAACAATTAGTATGGATTCATTGTTTTAAATGTGTTTTTAATGAGTATTCGAGTATGTATTGCTATATTTGTATGGCATATGCACGAGCATATATTTAGATGTGCCTACATGTGTGTATGTATACACAGAGACGGGAGAAGTATGAGGAATCACTCGCTTCCTGTCTCTACTTTTCTATCCTCAGCACAGGGGTTATGGGTGGGTACATCCATGCCTCGTTTTTTTAAGTGGGACCTGGAGATTTGAACTTAGGTCCTCATGCTTGCTCAGCAAACACTCTCGACCTTTCCTCTTTCCCTCTGTTTGTTTTTCATAATGGATTATTTAAAGCCTTTCCTCTTAATTGCCTCTGCATCAGTCCACTTGCAGCTAATTCCTGACGTAAATGGTCTGTAGCTCTTGGTGCCCTCTCCCTAGACTACAAGACTACTTTGCATCAGGTAGCGGTCCCTAAGGAATCCATTGAACATTTTAGGAATCTCTAGTAGATGAGATGTATCAGCTGAAAAACCAGGTAAGGGACAGAACTATAAAATTGCTTACAAAGAGAAAAATGGCTTTTTGGATTTCCAAATCAAGCAAACAAATAAACTCAGTTGGGAAGATGGAAAATGCAAATAATTTTAAAACATTATTCTTTTTCTACCATCAAATGCTGGAGCAGTTTGTGGATTGTCTAAGTAAAGAAGCATTTGCCTTGCAGTGCTGAGTGCTGTCAGAATTAAAAGCCTCAGGGGCACAACTCAGTTCAAACACAAGAATGGAGCGTGCTTGGCGTTAGCACTCCAATCCCTGTGATTATAATCTAATGATTATGTTAGAGTGCTCTTTCCAACTGTGGAGTACAGTTGAAGAATTTGTAATTCGGTGTCATTGTGATTTCACAAAAGAGGAAGCTAACAGTGATTTGCCGATTTTCAAATACATTCATTGCTAATCATTTGGGAGACATTAGCAAATAGCTTGCGTGGGCCCCTGACTTTTAAAGTAGGCCACCCGTAAGCCACTTTTTGAAGGTTATAATTTATATTAGTTGTAAGAACAGGACAATGAATCTTTAAAGTCTTAGATCCAGGTATTACACTGAGTGGAGGGCTAAGGAGGAGGGAGAGGGTTGAAAGTATGTGCTACAAAAGAAATGTATGTGATTTTTGTAGGTTCTACCTAAGCCAGTGTGTTCAATATGAAAATTGAAAATGTTAATGGGGAAAATTCTAGTCTTTTATAAAGGAGATATTGGACTGTTATGGTTTTCCTGTCTATCCAGTGAGTCTAGGCAATCAGATTTGCAGAATGAATGGACTATTTTTTTCAAATACTAAACTGAAAATGCTATAGTCAGAAAAGGCTGTTTTAATATTTGTGCTTTAAAATGTCTAATTGTATGGATTTATTATCTGCATGTTGTGATGTGCACATCAAAGCAAGTGACCAGAAGGCCAGAGGCATTAGATTCTTCTGGAGACGGAGTTGTAGGTGGTTTAAGCCACCTAGTCTGGCTAGCTGGGATATGAACTTAGATCCTTCTGAAAAGTAATGTCTTCTCTTAATCATTCACCCATCTCTCTAGGCTTCATATAAAATTCAACACCATTATCTGTGCTTTAAGATTGCTCACCATGGGCCAACAAGCTGGCTCAGGGTGTAAGAGGGCTTGTTGCTAAAACTGATGATCTGATTCCATTCCTAGTGCACCAGATGGTGGTGGAAGGAAAGAAAGAATTTCTGTGTGTTCTATAACTTCCATAAATGTGTCATGAAAATGCATGTACACACACACACACACACACACACACACACTCCATTAAAACAGAAATAAAATTCAAAGATAATTTATCTGTTTCTAGAGGATCCACTAACTAATTTGTCTTTTGAATATATTTGGTTTGTATGGTAAACTTTATTTTTGGCTTTATATTTTTCGTTTTATTTAAAGGTGCCAGGGAATGCTGCTGAACTCCTGGAATGTGAATAAATGTTGTCATTATCCACAGAAGAAGCATCTTTAAAATATCCTATTTTTAAGCCCTTTAAGCTTTATTTTAGCCTTCTAACCTTCAGAACTATGGGATAATAAATACGTATTCCCTATATTTCTGAATTCCTGTTATTAAAAGAAGATGGTAATATACACAGTTTACAAAAATAATTTTATGTCCATGCTGATGTTAATATGGCATATTTGAAGTGATAAGAACATTGAAATAAAAATATACAAAATTGTATTCACAACTTTCATGCTATTTACTATTTGTTGACAGTATTAATACTAAGCAAAACTGGATGCAATCTAAGTGTCCTATGGTTAAAAAAATCAACAAATAAAGAAATAGTCGTTTCTATATAATCATCTTGCCATGAAGAGGAATGTGATTCTGATGTGCACTATGATGTGAAAGAGTGTTTACAAATTTACACTGAGTGAAAGATTTCAATAAGGAAACAATACAATCTTATGAGTCATTCTGTCTGAAATGTTCATAATAGCCAAGTTACTGAGATAAAGAGATTTAGATGCCCATGGCTAAGCCAGGTGGAGAGATTGAAGAGTTGTGACACTTGTGATACATGGGTGTTTGGGGAGGGGGGGCAATGAAAATGCCCCATGCCGTGGGAAGCTATTTGTTCTTTCTACTATGTGAAGACATGGTGTCATCATTGATGAACCAGAAAACATGGTGCTGTAGAAAACAAACTAACCATTATCTACTTCACATTTTAACTTGAATTTCTCAAACTCTATGTTTGTGAGAAAAAAATTTCCATTCAAAACAAGCAACTGAATAAAAGAAAAAAGAAAACATACAAATATTGATTCACAATGATTATACAATTTAATATTTACCAGTATTGATATGAAAACTGCAGGGTAAATTATGTATAGAAGAATTTTAATCTAGCAACATGGCTGCTCTAGCAAAGGAATGGCTGGAATACAGACATGCCCTTGGTATGCGCGATTAATCCATAATGATGGAGGAAAGGTTAGTTTGTAGAAGGAAGTAGCATGTTTGTAAGTGACATCTAATTGAGGGACAAAGTGATGAGTCAGAGAAAGATCTGGCAGAATGAATTAGAGATAGGATATGCCCAACTCTCATGAGATTATTGGGGAAGAGAGGCTACTTAAAAACAGCAAAGAGAAAAAAATGGTGATGTAGTTGGTATGTGTTGTGTGTTGTATGGTGTATGGTGTGTGTTGTGTGTTGTGTGTTGTATGGTGTGTGATGTGTGGTGTGTGGCATGTGGTGTGTGGTGTGTGGTGTATGGTGTGTGTATGGCAATTTTACTAGGAAAGTGTTACAGAGACAGGTTACAGAGAACAAATAAGCTAGACATAGGAGAAGACAACAAGCCAGATAATGAGAAGAGGCCAGAAATTTAGAATATATTGCCAAAGTTACTATGAGACCAGGCAGAGCATTTCAGGTAGAAGTTGAATAAATCAATCTGGGAGACTGAATTGTATCAAGGCTGGAAGCTTCCAGGCCTAGGCCTAGGTATAGCTAGAACAGAGAAAGAAATGGTCTCAGATTAACCCAAGGCATGTAGTCCCACACCTTGGGCTGTCATCCCATCACTTTATCTGATGAAATAAGCATTACATTTACAATTTTGAATCAGGAAAACCATTACCAAAGCATTATTAGGGACATCATGTCTGCAGAAGTGCATCCTGTCTACACAGAGGCTCTCAGGTCTTGAAATTCAACCATCATTCTGGAATATTGTCTTCTGGTCACTTTGGTCATTTATCCTTTGTTTCTCTTGTGATTTTGCTGTTGTGCAACAGCAGGCCTTGTTAAGATGCCAAGGATGGCTTCATGACACATTCTTCAAACATCTATGACTTTACCAAGTTCTTATTATATCCTAATACATAATGGATGGTTTAACTGAAATTATAGACAGGTTGGAGTCCTTTTTATTCAAATTTCTGAAACTGTGCCCCACTTTATCATTGTTTTTAATAATAGAACAAAATTCCAAATAAGGGTTCTTGGATCATGTTTATTTTACTGCTATCCCTCTGCAAGCATTTGGAATTATGTTTTCTTTACTTATATTGCAAAATATGTGTTGGATAATTCATTAAACTCCTACTACCCTGTAGGTTCTAGGACTCAAACTCAGACGGCCAGAACTTGTGGCAAGAACCTTTACAAGCTGAGTCATCTCCCTGGCCCTCTTTGTTCTTAATTGGTGCACTTTAATTTATATACTAAGTACAATTATTAGATAATTGTATATACCATGTAATGAGTAAATCCAGGTAATAACACTATTGTTTCTTCAAATATTTACTATTTGGTGGAAATCTCCAACTTTTCCAGTTATTGTAAAATATTTCATAAGCCTTTGTAGACAGTATTCATTCTGTGCTATAAGGCAGTGGAAATATTTCCTGATGCCTGACTACACTTGGTTTATTCTCTCCTATTTGTATGCACTTTCCCCAGCTAGTATCTTGAGGTAATGTTTAGTTTCCAACTAATTGTTGTTACATTTTACTTCTACTTTCTAACTACAATGATAAGCCATTGCTAACAGTAAATATCAAA
Organism: Grammomys surdaster; assembly: GCF_004785775.1. Taxonomy (NCBI): domain Eukaryota; kingdom Metazoa; phylum Chordata; class Mammalia; order Rodentia; family Muridae; genus Grammomys; species Grammomys surdaster. The sequence goes on along the minus strand of NW_021604607.1, from coordinate 11,889,334 downwards.
GTAAAATTAGAAATACATTTCCAAAAACTGAAGCGCATTAATTTCTGTATAGAAAAGGTCAAGCAAGGCTGGGAAGGTGCCTTAGTGTCAATAATGTGACCAGGCTAGCATGAGTTTATGAATCCAGATCGCTCATAACCATACAACAAGGCTTCAAAAGGCTGGGTGTGGGAGCCTGTGTGCTTGTAATCTAAGCTCTGTGGAATCAGAGACAGAAGACACTTGACATTGATGATCAGACAGTACAGCTAATGGAGAAGCTCCAGGTGAGAGGCCCAGTCTCAAGAAACAAGGTACAAGAATAATAGAAGAAGACATATTACATTGACATTTGGTCATCATCACATACATCCACATACATGCAGATATACCTACATACCCACAACCCTCCACACATACACCTACACACACAACTGCGCACACAGAGAGATGGAGGCAGAGAGACAGATACAGACCCAGAGACAGAGACTAAATAAATCTACAGGTAAAGAAAGAAAGAAGCAAAGAAAGAAAGATACAAAGAAAGAAAGGAAGAAAGAAACAAATGAACAAAGATAGAAAATAAAACAGATATTTATTCTTTAGTAAAATCACAGGTGAGTTCACCTTCTTCAGCAATATAGATAGAATATTTTGAAAATATTATCATCTTTTTATTAACAAAATCGGTAGTCTATACATATCCTGAGAAGAATGAAGACAGATGGTAGGTGTGTTAAAGTTAAGAAGGATGTACAGATGGTTTCCCTCTATTATCCTTTCTAGGGCTGGATTTGTGGAAAGATATTGTGTAAGTTTGGTTTTGTCTTGGAATGTCTTGGTTTCCTCATCTATGGTAATTGAAAGTTTTGCTGGCTATAGTAGCCTGGGTTGGCATATGTGTTCTCTTAGGTTCTGTATGACGTCTGTCCTGGATCTTCTGGCTTTTATGGTCTCTGATGAGAAGTCTGGTATAATTCTGAGAGGTTTGCCATTATATGTTACTTGACCTTTTACCCTTATTGCTGTCAATATTCTTTCTTTGTTTTGTGCATTTGGTGTTTTGATTATTATGTGACAGGGGAATTTCTTTTTTGATCTAGTCTATTTGGAGTTCTGTGGGCTTCTTGTATGTTCATAGGCATATCTTTCTTTAGGTTAGGGAAATTTTCTTTTATAATTTTGTTGAAGATATTTACTGGCCCTTTAAGCTGGGAATCTTTGCGTTCTTCTATACCTGTTATACTTAGGTTTGGACTTCTCATTGTGTCCTGGATTTCCTGTATGTTTTGGGTTAGAAGTTTTTTAGATCTTGTATTTTCTTTGACAGTTGTGTCAATGTTTTCTATGATATCTTCTGCACCTGAGATTCTTTCTTCTCTCTCTTGTATTCTGTTCTTGATGCTTGCATCTATGATTTCTGATTTCTTTCCTAAGTTTTCTATCTCCATGTTTGTCTCCCTTTGTGATGTTTTAATTGTTTCTGCTTCCATTTTTATGTCCTAAATCATTTTGTTCAATTCCTTCACCTGTTTGGTTATGTTTTCTTGTAATTCTTTAAGGGATTTTTGTGTTTCCTCTTAAAGGGCTTGCTTGTTTACATGTGTTCTCCTGTATTTCTTTAAGAGAGTTGTTTATGTCTTTCTTAAAGTCTTCTATCATCATCATGAGGAATGATTTTAAATCTCAGTCTTGCTTTTCTGATGTCATGGAGTATTCAGGACTTGCTATGGTGGGAAAACTAGGTTCTGATGTTGCCAAGTAACCTTGATTTCTGTTGCTTATGTTCTTGCAATTGCCTTTCACCATATAGTTATTCCTAGTACTACCTTCACTCACTATCTCTGACTGGAGCCTGTCTGTCCTGTTATATTGACTGTGTCAGAACTCCTGAGTCCAGCTGTCTCTGTGATCCTGTGATCCTGAAATCCTGGTTGTGATAGATCCTGGGAATCAGGGTGCTTCTGGGATCCTGAAATCCTGGTGTGCCCAAGGTCTTAAGATCCTGTGATCCTGTTATCCTATGTTCCTATGTGTTAGATCTCCTGGGAGTCCAGCCTCCTCTGGGTTTTGGGGGACTAGGTGAAGAGCTGAGGCCTTAGGGCTGCTCTAGGCACAGTCACAGACTGGAAGGTTCCTGAGCCACTGGCCTTATGTTAGCAAGACATAAAATTGGGGCAGGTTCTGGATTTCAAACAAGTGTTAGCACATGTGTTAAGGCTCTTTTAATTGTCAAGTTAAAAATACTTTTGTTTCTTCTACAGCATTTAAAGTAAGTTGTATTGGTTATACACCTTCTAACTGTGTTTGTGTTTTGAAATCTGGAATGTCAGTTACAGAGGTCTATCAACCAGCTTCTGTTTTAGTGCCCTGAGTATCACAAAACCTTGGTATTCTAAAAATAGCTTGCAAGTACTGGAAGAAATGAGTCAGGCTTTAAGCAAAAGCAAGAGGGTAGTGGGCTTGATTATTGCTGATATAACAGCTTTAATTATGTTAATTGCTTGCTAGCACCACTGCTTCTGCAATTGCTGTGACACAAGAAGTTAAGACAGCTATTTTTGTTAATCATTTAGCAATAAATGTTACTAATGTATTGAATATACAAGAGAATTTAGATAGGCATTTGGAAGAATGAATTGATGCTCTTTATCCTATTCAAATTATTGGAAGGAGGTTCAGAATTTAAGGGTTAGGAGCCATCTCAAGTGTCATGACAAATACCATTGGATTCATGTTAGTTCTAAATTTTACAGTGGTAGCAATTATAATTAGGAAAAAGTCTAAAGACACTTGCAGTGTTTTTGTCATAATTCTAACACCTCTCTGGATATTTCAACATTACAGATTTAGCTTATAAATTTCAAGGATGCTGTGCTGCTGAGCATTGATGTAGTAGATACTGTGGATAAAATTACCCATGGCCTGAGGTCAGTATTTCTATTTTGGCCAAGCTTCAAGAATGGCATATATAGCTTGATCATGCTAGCCCTTTTTGTCCTGGGAATACTTTCATTTCTGCCCATTGTGTTAAAGCTTGTCTTTAATAACATCAACATGTTGGCAGCCAAAATACATGGCTTGGACCTCAAAACGGACCACCAGAGTTATTAAATTAACAGGCTAGCAAGCCAAGGGCTGGTTAGATTCTGCACAGAGCCTTACCAACCTAAGACAGAAGTGGATTGCTTTGGATAATGCGTATACCATGATGTGTAAAGAAGGCATTCTTGTCAGAAAGTCCTGAGACAGGCTCAGTCTTGTTAATGAAATAAAAAAGGGGGAGAGGCGGAGAGCCTTTGGGCTTCTTGGCAAGAATCTGACATGGGCCAAGGACAAGGAAATAGGCTGCTTGGCAGGAATATGACATTGGCCAAGGACAAGGAAGTAGGCCTCAAGCAGTAATCTGACATTATGTTAGAACAAAGAGGGAATTTCAGATAGGAATCTAACTCTTAGGCTAGAACAAAGAAGTACTTTCAGGCAGGATTCTAAATGTTAGGCTAGAACAAAGAAGTAATTGCAGAAAGGATTCTAAATTTTAGGCTAGAACAAGGAAGTAGGCTTCAGACATGAAAATAACTTTGGGCTATGACAGGGAATTTGGCTCAGATATTTTGGTCATCCTTATAAGCCATTAGAAGCAGTGATCATACGAGTGTTTATGGAATTGTGTTTAATGCTTTGTTTATTCTTTGACCATTTGTGTTTATTGTCTTGCTTGATCCTTGACTATTTGCATCTATTGTATTGCTAGAACCTCAACCTAGAACTGACCTTAATATATGCATGTAATTAAAATGATATAAAAGCAAAAAAGTGGAGGGAGGATGGGATAAGGGGTTCTAGGAAGGGGAAATGTGGAAAGGGGATAACATCTGAAATGTCGATAAATAAAATATCCAATAAAAAATTGAGAGACAGAAAAAAAGAAGTATGTGCAGGGCTTCACTTTTTCAATTCATTCTAATGACATCTTTGTTGTTTTTGGTTTGCTTTGTGGGGTTGAGGAGCTTGTTACATAGCCCAAGCTGGCCTAGAACACACTCTGTAACTCAGGTTAGCCTTTAACTCATGATCTTTCTACCTCTACTTTTTCATCCTTGTCAGGATCTAAATCAAATTACAGACAGTTTTCTTTTGTCATGTGGCCCCTGGTAGGCAGATAACTCTCCAGAAGATGAGCAAACACCTGTATCCACTCTGCCAGTGTTATTAGACTCTGTGGATTAACAAAGAATAGTGAAGCTCTGAGGAAGACTTTGCAGGGTAGATCTAGTAGGAAATGAAGATGAGGGAGTACAGGTTGATTTGATACAAATGCATTTAATACATGCATGGAATCTCGAAGAATAAATAAAAATGTATCGTCAAAAAGAAAACCTTGCCTTGACTTTCTGCATTAATAAACTTGAATATTAGGTCACTATTTCTCAGTATGACTGTTCCTAGCAGCAGCAATTAGCATGCATAATGGACATATCCTAAAATGTAAATTAAATTCTTATGTAATTTCTAACATGACCAAGGACATGTCATGGTTACCAAATCTCACAAGGCATTCAAGAAATACCAGAGGCTGAGTGTATATTTTATGTTGTTTAAAAAGAGGATTAGTCCTGTTCTTTGTGAGTAGCATCCAATAATACCTCACCAAGCTGGTTGACATTGTATTGAACCATAGAAATCCTGTCCTAGTTTTATTTATATTGCTGTGATAAAACATCCCAACAAAACGAAAGTTAGGGGATAAAGGATTTATTCTAGTCTACACCTGCAGGTTTTAGCCATCACCGTGGGCAGTGACAGTGATGTGGGCTGAAGGTTCTTCAAGCAGCTAATCACGTCATACCTACTATCGGGAACAGAGAGAAATAAATGTATTCACGGTTAACAGTCAGCCAACTTTCCTTTCTGTCTCATTTGGTTTTAAGATTATAATATAATTTACAATATCCCCCTCACCTTTCCTTCCTCTAAACCTTCCCATATGACCGTCCTTCAAATTCATAACCTCATATTTTACTTATGGTTACTAATGATTATAATACACACACACACACACACACACACACACACACACACACACACACACATACACACACACAGAGTGTAGCCAGTGACTTCATTTCTGATTTTGCTGAACCACATGACAGTGGAGTGTGGTGAGGATGAGGCATGTGTGTTTGTGCATGCTCACCAGCCTCTGTAACCACATAGAGGGGAAAGGTGTCCAGGAACAAGCCTGTGATGTGTACCTGCTAAAATATGTTCTGACTGACAAACGCAGTTTGATTTTTAAATATTGAATCAGTAACTTAGAGAATTCATATCATCTCAAGAATATTTGATTTGCATTGCTGTGGATGATAATAAGCTGTCAAGACCGATGAAATAGAATCACTGACAAGAATATTCAGTGACTTTCATACTTCCTATCTATGTGCAGAAATGGCCAGCATATAGAAGTATGTCTCTTAGTCTCTTCTTTTCCCCTGCATACCACATGACAATAACTGATAGTGTGAGTGTAAGGAGCTCACAGCATCAGAACCATATTTCATTCTCTTTTGGGTTAAGATGGTCTTCTCAGCCTATTTTTCTCAGAAAATTGAAGTCTTGTTAAATATAAAGTTGCTGTTACAGCATGATGAGATGTATAGAACCAACCACTTAGGTAGTGTTCAACATATCATTTATCCTAAACAACAATGAATCAACATGCCAGCGAGGTGATTGTGTGCAGCACCTGGGGATGCATCCCTCTGGCACTGGCTCCCTGTTACTTTATAAGAACAGTTTCTGTGTCCAATCTCTACTTCTCTAAATAAGGAACTTATGTGGAAATAGGAGAGACTCACATGAAGCAGCCCAAATGGACAGGAATGATCCCTATGCCTCCATTCCAAAGGGCAATTGGAAACACTACAACCTTAATGATGGCATATTAAAAACAAACAAACAAACAAGCCTGTAGTTCACATGACCCAGAATTATGAACAGAACATTGTTTCGTGATACCTGAGAGATACACATTACAAAAAACTGAGTTATTGGTAATTGTAGAATGACTGAGAAACATACACATGTGTGTTTGCGTGTGTGTGTGTGTGTTTGTGTGTGTGTGTGTGTACTGAAGCCTTGTATGGATCTGAAACTGGAGATGTAGGGACTATGGTGGAAACTCTGGCTCTTAGACATCCCCTTTCTCATATTACTTCATGTATTACCTTTGCTACACTTTCCCCATCACTTAACAGTTCACCTTTGCTTTTCTGTCATGGCTGTGTTCACTCCTTTACAAATTCATTGGCGTCACTCAGCTCTTACTAACCACAATGTCACTATCTCTTTTATAAAAGTATTGAAGGATTAAAAATTACATTATTGTACCTGATAGACTTGTTTCTCCTAGGTCATCTGCCCACACTTAAGAAGGTATTGGCAGAGTAGACACGCAGAGACATGGTTGAAATACTGTATAGTGGCTTTTGCTGTAGGGAAGTAAAGAGTAAATGAAATATTGATCAAAAATTCTACACTGGAGGCAAGTAGCTTATGTGAAAGGAAGTCTTATTTTTGCACACACTTGTAGAGGTTCCTGCTCTGGATGGATTGCACCCCCGCTTTCAGAAAACTCAAGGTACCACAGAGCTTAGGAAGCTGATGCTGCTTCTCATAGTGACCATGGTCCTTAGTGTTCCAGTGAAAATTAACTGCCAACTAAACATGCAGCACCAAAATTAGAAAACATAAAGCCGAATGACAAGTAGAGCAGGAGACATCAAAAGTAACTTCTTGAGGTAGCAACCAGTGACGTAATTTCTCAAATAAATGGCTATCAACACTTATTTATTGTTCTAGCTTTTTTGTTTGTTTTAAATTTAATTTTTATTTGTTTACATATTTACTTTACATCCTGCTCACTGGCTCCCCAGCCACCCCTTCTACAATTCTCCTTCTATCCCCCTTTCCTTCTCTCAGCAGATGAGACCCGCCGGGTAGCCCCCAACCTTGGCACTCAGGTCTCTGTGGAGGCTAGGCACTTCCTTTACTATTGAGGCCAAACAAGTCAGCTAGAAGAACATATCCCACATAAAGGGAACAGCTTTGGGGAGATCCCTCATTCTAGTTGTTCAGGACCCACATGTAGCACTTCTGCTACATATGTGTGAGGAGGTCTTGGTCCAGCTCATGTATGTTCTTTGGTTGGTGGTTCAGTCTCTGAGAAACCCAACAGTCCATATTCGTTGACTCTGAAAGTTTCCTGTGGAATTCATATCCCCTCAGGGCCTGCAATCTTTCTTTCTATTCTTCCATAAGAGTCCCCAAGTTCCATCCACTGTTTTGCTGCGAGGACACTCCATATTCACCAAAGAAGAATATCTACCAAGATAATATCTCAATTCTGAACATCTATTTCTCAAACACAAGGGCACCCACATTTGTAAAACAAACATTGCTGAATCTTACATCACACATTGAACACTACACATTAATAGTGGAAGACTTCAACAGTCTACTCTCACCAACTGACAGATCATTCAAATAAAAACTAAACAGGAATAATGAAACTAAGAGACATTATAAATCAAAGAAACTAACAGATATCTGTACAAAATTTCACCCAAATGCAAAAGAATATACCTTCTTCTTAGCACCTCATGGATCCTTCTTCAAAACTACAATATAGTTAACCACAAAGCAAGCCTCACACATACAAGGAAATCAAAATAAGGCCTTGTATCTTATTAGGCCACCATGGATTAAAGCTGAACTTCAACAACAACAGAATCAGCAGAAAGTCTACATACTCGAGGAAATTGAACAACTCTCCAATCAATGATCTCTCTTATCAATGATCAATGATCAATGGATTAGGGAAGAAATAAAGAAATTGAAGACTTACTAGAATTCAATGAAAATGAAGCTACAACATACTCAAATTTATAAGACACAATAAAAGCAGTGCTAAGAGGAAAAGTTCATAACACTACATACCTCCATAAAGAAATTAGAAAATTCTCATACCAGCAATTAAAAAGTAGACCTTGAAGCTCTAAGAAAAAAAAAAGAAGCAAGCACACCAAAGAGGAGTAGAAGGCAGAAAATAATCAAAATCAAGGCTGAAATAAAATAGTTAGAAACCAAAAACAAACAAAACAAAACAAAACAAAACATAACAAAACAAAACAAAACAAAACAAAACAAAACAAAGACTCAACAAAACCAAAACCAAGATCTGTTTCTTTGAGAAAATCAACATGTGAGAGAAGCCCTTAGCCCAGCTAACCATAACACAGAAAGCCAGTATCTAAACAAGCAAAATCAGTAAAAGGGAGACATATCAACTGACACTGAGGAAATCCAAAGAATCATTAGGTTTTACTTCAAAAGCCTGTACTCCACAACATTGGAAAATCTTAACAAAATGGATGGTTTTCTAGACAGATACAGCTAAACAAAGTTAAATCAGTATCAGGTAAACTCTTTAACTGCTCTGTAATCCCTAAAGCAATAGAAGCAGTCATTAAAAATCTCCCAACCAAAGAAGGCCCAGGACCAGAATTCTACACAGCTTTCAAAGAAAAGCTAATACTAATACTCTTTTTTCCCTTTTTTATTAGATATTTTTTATTGGATATTATATTTACCTTTCGGATTTTATTCCCTTACTCCATTTCCCCACCCAGAAACTCCTTATCCCATCCCCCCTCCTCCTGCTTCTATGAGGATGTGCCCCCACCTACCCGTCCACTCCCACCTCCCCACCCTCGATTTCCCCAACACTCGGTGTCCAGCCTTCACTAGACTAAGGAGCTCCTCTCTCACCTATGCCCGACAAGGCCATCCTCCCGTACATATACAGCTGGAGTCATGGTCCCTCCCTAGGTTCACCCAGGCTGGTGGTTTAGACCCTGGGGAGCTCTGGTTGGTTGGTATTGTTGCTCTCCTCATGGGCCACAAATCCTTTCATCTCCAATGGTCTTCACTCTAACTCCTCCATTGGGAACCCCATGATCAGATCAATGGCTAGCTGTGAGCATCCACCTCTGAATATGTCAGACTCTGGCAGACCTCTAAGGAGACAGCTATATCAGTCTCTTGTCAGCATGCACTTCCTGACATCCACATCAGCATCTACCTTTGGTGAGTGCACATGGGATGGATACCCAAGTGGAGCAGTCTCTGGATGGCCCCTCCTGCAGTTTCTGTCCCATGCTTTGTCTCCATATTTGCTTCCTTGAGTATTTTATTACTCCTTCTAAGAAGGACTGAAGCACCTACACTGGATCTTCCTTCTTCATGAGCTTCATGTAGTATGTGAGTTGAATCTTGCCTATTTCAAGCTTTTGGGTTAATATCCACTTATCAGTGAGTGAATACCATGTGTGTTCTTTTGTGATTGAGTTATACTCTTTAAACTATTCCATAAAATAGAAACAGAAGAAATACTGCCAAACTCATTCTATGAGGCCACAGTCACCATGATATATAAACCATACATAGACTCAACAAAGAAAGAACTTCAAGACCAATTTATCTTATGAACATTGACACAAAACTACTCAGTAAAATACTCACAAAACTGAATCCAGGAACACATCAAAAATATCATCCATCAAGATCAAATAGGCCTCATCCCAGGTGTGCAGGAATGGTTCAGTAAATGAAAATCCATCAATGTAGTCCTTGTAGCTGTTGATTGCCATCTATAACCTTACTTTTCTCTTCCATTATTTCAACTTATTTTGTGACTTTTGTACATTCATATTTATGATTACAAATTAAGATACATATTATTTAGTCACCTAGACTCACAAAGTATAGTTTAAAATGTAACTGAAGCTATTTTGCTTATGTTTAATTTTTGACTTGTTGATGATGTTGCACAATAATGAGTCTCTTCCTGGGACAGAGTCCTCCACAAAGCAGCCATGGAACAATATTATTTACCTGCAGAAGCTGAACTCAAACTGCAAGATAACATCAAGACTTACTATCTGTCTATTACTTTTATTTGTTTCCTTAGGTGTCATCTATTTCAGTCTAAGTAGCTGTTTGTTATAATATACAAGACATCATCAGCTTCAGGACTAAATCAACTGCAGAGATTCTTTGATTTCAAAGGTCCCACAGCTGGTGGAATAGCTAGAATTTCTTGATGGAAGCCACTTGGTCTGTAGATATCTACAGCATTGCAAATGCCAAGCTTGACCCTGGTTTCATGCACAGAATACTTTGAAATCCTCTGAATATGGAAAGGGATATTAAGATAATGGTTTTAATAGAAAGGAGAAACAAAATGGATGCTATTATAGATATTACTCAAGGGATACATAAGAACATTATTAATTTTTAGTTATTGATCTCTTCTAAAGCATCCTTTCTGAACTTCTACTGCTTCTTAGATATTTCAATATATGTCAGTACATCAATAAATAAAGCACAAATTAACTTTAAAATTGTTTTATATCATTTTCTCTCATAATATTATTCGTTTGTCTTGTATCTCCAGTAAAATGTTGAATAGCAATAACACTAGGAACTCATATTAATTAACAACTTTAATGAGACTGCTTTCCATACTTAATGGCAAACTCCAATGCAAGCTTCAATTCCCGATATCCCGATAACCACGTTTATTAAGATAAAGAGATATTCTTAAGTACTAAATTTGTTTTTTTAATATTTTCAATACAAATCTGTTAGATTTAATGAAATGTTTCTTATTATATTAAAATCATCTAATTTTCTATCTAAAACTGTACAAAAGTTAAACTGCTACCAGACAGATGCAATAAATCTTAACTTACTGCCATATTTGCTTCATATTTTTATTTGAATAAAACAATACACATACAGTTAAAATTTCAATGTAACTTACAGTTTAATTCTTTACCAATTATCAGTCTTCCAAAAATGAGAGAGTGGTTATATATTAAGTGGAAGATTTGGCCCTTCATGTTGCTACAATCAGATCTGATTATAACAGTGTAAGTAAATATATTTTGAATAGCTGCAGAGGCTAGGCAATACTGAAAATGTAAATCAAACTACATCATAGTTTACCACTAGAAGAGCCACATCCCACTCTGTGTCTGGCAGTCAAAATATGCTTGCTTTTGTCTGTGTTTTCTAATAATTTTATATCACATATACTTGGATTAACTCAACTACTGCTTTGTCTGTCTGGATTTATATTCCACTGTAGTTTCATGTTCTGCCCCACCACTGTAGTATGATAACTGCTACTTGGGCAGGTAGAATGCAGAGATGCTAGACTTCATTCACGCCGCGTTGCCATTGCTAGGTGCTGGGATCAAGGGAAGCACTGATACACTGCTCAGGGGACAGGAAAATGCAGCCTAAGATATGATGGGCCAAAGTTGGGTTCTTAGTTTCCTGGACATTCATTCGAGCTGGAAACCACGTGGAGTAGGGAACAAAGGGTGGGGGTCCATTGGCTTGCAATGAGGAACCTGGGGTCTGGGACTCCCAAACTCCTCCACATTCAGATGCCACTGAGTTGTGGGAGTTGGAAGAGGAGTGGGCCTGTAGGCTCAAGATGGGTCTGGGGTGGAGATTCTAGGTGCCACTGGACATCAAGGAAGAGCAAAGAATGGACGAGGCCTGCATGCAGGCTAAGGATGAGCCTGGGGGGCGGGGAAGCTCCCATTTGTCTCATTGACAAAAGTTCTTAGGTAAGCAGTGGTGGTCTGGGAATGCAGAAGGGCCTTCTGTGGGAGACTTAGGCCTTCTCCATGCTCCCCATGGCAGTTCTTGATGATAGAGACAGTCCTTGGTTCCAAACTGTTTTTTGATTGTTCGCTGTGAAGAACGGATGCATACCACCTCCTCAGGGTGGACCAGAGATTAAATGCTTTTTGCAGAAAGGAATGTCCAGGAAACGAAGCTTATTGGCTAAACCTTCAGAACCTCTAGATACCTCATTAGCATAGAGGACTCTTGGGCTATGTGACCACAGGTCACATTTCCTGTATGGGAAGTGTGGCATGTGTTCCAGGCCAGGAATCTGGTAGGGAGCAGGGAGCAGTCTACCATCTCAAGTGGGTACCTGAGTACTGGGGACTCTGAACCTGCTTAACATTATCAAGTTCCCTGGCAGAGTCCATTGTCCCACTTACCATTAACTTTATTTTCATAGATATAATACATAATGAATATTGCTACATCGCTGGTAGTATAAACAGAATCTTAAAACAGTAGTTTACATATAGTTTGCATTATCTGGAAATCAGGAGTGACCCTGATTCATACCAAACAGACTTCATAAAATATTTTTAAATATTTTTAAATATTTTATAAAATATTTTTCTTTTAAGGATAATATTTAAAAGATGAAGACTAATGCTATTCTACTTTGGAGAAAGAGTGTTTGGATTCTAGTTACTTAATCTCACTCTTGATTCACTGATCATTCACGGTCTGTGACTAACACAGGTGTTACAAATGCTTTCAGAAGCAGATACATGCAGAATAAGTATTAAAAACTTATGGGTAGACTTTTCAAGTCAAAACCTCTAGAAACATTTTGAAGTTTCAATGCTAAGCTTTTGCCTTCAACAATTTCATTTGAATGATGCTAAGTGATAAATGAAGGGATTCTACTTACAAACTTTCTTGGCTTTGATATGTCGAACAAAGTCTTTTCTCAAGGGTTTTCCTCATTCATTTGAAAACCTAGTAAAGGATTATATTAATGCTTCAGATCTTCTCTGCCAGTAAATGCTTATGTTAATATACGCACAATGAAGGATACCACAAACACAAGTGGTGATTAGGACCATGAACACTCTTGCCTTCTTTTGAAGATAACTATTCCAAGTCTCTTAAATTTTTGAAGAAGTATATCTAATATTTTTTGGTTGAACTGGACTTACTGTTTGGTAAAATTAGTAAAATTATTAAGTAGCCTTAGCGTATTCAAGTTGACATTCGCATCCAAATAATTATACTTGGGCAGTTTAGTTGGGAAGCTCAGAGCATTCATTCACTTAACATTGAATTGCCTTGGTTTTCAATTGTCCCCATAGCCATCCTGTTATAAAATATTCTTAAAATAATCTCATACAAGATTATAAAACCACAGAAGAATGTAAACACTAGTCTTACAGCACAATGCAGTCTGGCATATTCTTTTTTTTTCAACTTAGCTATTAAGTGTTATCACTTTTTACTTATCTGCTTTAATTCAAGTATTATATTATATACTCTATAAGTATTAAATCACTAAAACTTCTTAACTATATAATGAGGTGATGCCATAATATTATGACAGTTGTACAGGAGGAAAGTTGAGGAATAGAATATTAGGTACACATTTTCATGTTAGAATGCTTAGGTAATGTCTATTATTTGAGCCCTAATATGGTCATCATTAAACATTATGTCCTTAACCAATTTCATGCCATGGATCTTATAGGTGGATAATTCTTGGTTCTGTATGGATTGGTGTTTTCAAAATGTTGTCTCAATGCTTTATTAACAGTGGCCTCTCACTATTACCAGTGATGGGCTCCTTACTAGAAGGAGCCTCCCAGTCAGAAACACATTATTTGGACTTTAAGATAGAATATGTTAAATGACAAACATATTCATGTAAATGGAATAGGGCCTTCAATAATGTTTCTCAGTCCTAGCTCTCTACAGTCATGTAATCAAGCTGGACCCATTTGTGCAATTTTACAATAGTGTACACTCTTCTAGAACATAAAATTTAGTTTTAGAAAAATGCTCACAGTTAACAAGGCTGCATATGCTTTGATCTGTCTACCTCCTGAATCTTTCATTGCCTTTCAGATTTTTAGTACAAACCAGCTTCCATCTTTCCTGGAGTTGCCTCAGCATCTCACCTCGCTCTCGATCAGAACTCTCAGAGGTAGCTATTTAGTCATTAAGTAAAATGCAGTTTATAATCATGTGATCATAAATACTTTTCATCCAAACAGTAGACATTTTATGGTTTTTACTAACTGTATATATATTCAACTTTGTGGGTAGAGCACATGGGCTCTGGTGTGAGGGTGCTTATGAACAGAATTTAACTGATAAGTGACCTTTTAGCTCTTATATGTGGTGGTATAGAGTCATCGAGATCTTTTCTCAACCAAATACCAAAGAAGTTTAAGTTAAAAGATGCTCTTAGAGGATAACTTTATTGTGCATGCCTCATACAAGGTCGCCTTGCAATGTATCATGGGAACAGTACAATAACAGAACAGGCACCCAGTGCATATCTTCACAGGATAAGAATAGATGTCTTCAGCAGAACCTTGAAAGACTATGTAGTGTTTATGAGTTAATAGCCGGCTTGACTGCTAGTAAAGGGTATCATGCCAATCAAGATGATGGGCCTGACAAGACTTATTTGTTATTGTACACACAAATTCAAGCAATAAAGCAGCAAGAGAACAGCACAATTTCAAATCCATTTGATTCACAGATTTTCAAATGTCAAATCAATGTTCCATTAAAATACCCTTCATTATTAATTCAAGTAATGATTCTTCTAGTTCATTCTTATCTTGGATTCTAAGTTTGTTTATTAGGCCACGGTTTACAGAAGTGTATAGGCAGTATGTATATAAAAAATTGACCTAAAAACCATTTACTTCACTTCAATATAAAAATAATTTAAATGACTTCTCTATGTGGTATGGTTTTTTTGTTTATTTGTTTGATTGATTGATTGATTATAGGTGAATACAGAATTAATAATGTGTGATTTCTGCCTACACATGGATGAGATTTATAGTGATAGATGTTTAAAAATGTCAAGTGAAGTAAGTTTTATGATGGAGGTGCTCAGTGCAAATATCCTATGCAACCATGCTTTCCAGTTCAAGTTGGAGGCGATTTGAGACATATTATTTCTCAACATAGTTTATAAGTATAATATTAGCTAAATGCTGAAGTGAGAAACAATGAATGGAATAAAAGATCAGAAAGAAGAAAATGAGCATCATAAAATTAATTTGTGAGTTCATATTATTTCGTAGGAAAGTAATGAAAAATTCCTATAAGTAAATAGATAAAGAGGAAACTGGTAAGGCAAGCAGTAACTATGGCATAGAGGGTCATAAATGACCAAACACTTTATTATAATGGATATAGTAAAAATTAAGAATCAACTAATATTAGCCCTTTTTTTTTATAAAGCTCAATTGGTAGCAGAGTTGTTGATAATTTAGAAAAGCCATGGATTTGAGTCAGAATGATGAATTAAGTTAATTATTGTGAAGATGTCCTTATTTCCAGCCATGATTTGATAACGTGAATTAATACAAAAGTAAATAATGGTAACAAAGTAGAATAAATGAGTTAGAAAATAACCAGAGAAATTTATAATATATATTATATATGATATTTCATATATATATATATATATATATATGTGTGTGTGTGTGTGTGTGTGTGTGTGTGTGTATGTGTGTGTGTGGTGTGTGTGGTGTGTGTGTAAAAATGAAAATACAAAAAAAATTCTGTAAATTCTTGGCTCCAGTAATGAAACAGTATTGGCTTGAGGAGGAAATGTTGAATTTCATATTTCATTTGTATAGTTTGAGATACCTGTGGAATGCCTGCATAGAGAAGCAGACATATTGATTTTCATTCTTAGGTATCTAAGCAGAAGCTCAAATTTTATATATGAATTAAATAACTGAAGAGTTATGTAAAGAGCGGGTCAAGCTTCCAGTCAGACTTTACCCTCACAGTACATCAATATTTAACAGAAAAACAAGACCTTGGTTAGAGCATTGATGCATACTATGACAGAAACAGAAGGAGTAGAAAGAACGTAGACGTGAAGAGAATCCTAAAAGACGCAGTGATAAAACAGAAGGGAGTGGCCCCCACCAGCAATGGAAGTCTCATTGAAACTGTTTGTAATGATGACAGACACAGAGCAATCATGAATCAAGACACATAGAGATCTGAGTGTTGAATAATACAGAATTGCATTAATGGAATTCATTAAGGATCATTTCTAATAATTAATTAAATGACAAGGCAGGAGTTAGAGTGTAGTTTGTGACATTATAAAAACAAGAGGGAGTCATAGTATAGAAGTTATTCATCATGAAGCCTATAGCCAGTCAAGGGACAAACAGGCTGAGGCATAGTTAAAAAGAAATAAATTTGTTTTTAATGTCCCATGAATGTGTTTTAATTCTTCCAATGTGTTCAAGATATGAAACTTAAGAGGTACTATGTAATATACCTCTTAAAGTCCCTTCAATTCTAGTACATAATTTCCCTTCTTAAAAGGTAGCTTTGATCCCACTTTTTCCTTATGTTTTGAACAGAATTGGTACTTGGATACTTATGCATTTGTACATGTTCATTTATATTTATATTTAAAATAGATAATAGAATGTCAAGACAGCATATTAGCAGTGTTCTTTTGAAAGGTAGCAGTGCATCTTCAGTATTGTTCTGCCTTAGCCTGCATGTAGCCACTATGCCTTAAATAAAAGCTAGGTCTTCAACCAAAATACAATGTTCCAATAATGACTTACAAATTTGTAGCCAGTTGATTTTTTTTGTTATCATTACAGAATTTAATCATTCCTGTTTCTAAGAACTACATATTTACTTTTATTGTTATTACTATCATTGATTAGTTTTTTCCTAATGATAATTTTATTGTATATCCAATAAGGAAATATTTGCTTTATGGTATGTTCTTAATGTGTGACACTGAATAGGTATGCTGAATTTTTAAAATTCTTTATTTCTTTAGGGAAAGTTTCCTGACTGCTCACTAATATCAGCTTTTCGTTCTTTCATGACTTACTACCTCATCCAGTATTCCTTGAACATGTTACTTTCCATTGTTTCTTTTTTATGAAAACTCTTTGCTTTGATATCTATCTATTTGTTTATTTGAGATTTTAAACAAAGTCTGGCTCTATAACATGAGGTCCTCAGGAACTCATTCTGTCACCTAGCCTTGTCTCAAACTCACAGAAAATGTATGCCTCCACCTCATAGGTTCTGGGCTGATATATTTGGATTTTCATGCCTGGTTCATTGACCAAATTGTAAGTGAAACATATAAATTAAAGATTTAAAACAAAATTATGCAACTGCAATGCGAATGTTGGCTGAGACATTTAAGATATGACAATCAGCAAAGACAGATAAAAGCAAAATGAAAGGTAGCTTTTGAGAAGACAAAATAGATTTATATAGAAATTTTCTTTTGTTGTCAAAGGATATACCCAAAGTAAAGACAAGTTAAAGCCTGGGTCAGGGAAGTGAATAATGCTCCAGCTAAACAATATAAATAATAATAGAAAAGGTAAATGTCAGGACCAAGGGGAGACACCTTACTACATAATAGATTGGAATTTTAAGAGCATGTTTTGCAGGCACATGCATACACACACACACACACACACACACACACACACACGCACACACGTGCCACATACCCCCGTGCAGGCACCACACACACATACACACATATTTATGGAGGCAAGGTCTCTCTACATATCTCAGTCTGAAGTTCCTCCTGACTCAGTTTCCCAAGTGCTCCATTAGAGGTAAACCTTACCACACCTGGATTCTATTTTGTGAATATTCCAAAATTATAAATTGATCAAAGCACAATTATACTTAGAAATTTTTCAGAATATTGAGAGTTTTTATATAATGAAAATCAATATACATGCTCATCAAAGATTTAAAAATAGGACTAACACAGCCTATAGGTTCTACTTCTTGACATTTACCCAAAGGAAATACCATCAGTCTGCCTGAGTGATCTTCATTCCGTGCTTACTGTGGCACAGACACAAAGTGAACACTGTTCAACCATTTAAAGTTCTGTCTTTTGTAACATAGATGGAGTTGGAGGTCACAATGTTACGTGATACAAGTAAGGAGAGAAAGATGTCGTTTTCTTCTGGAAGGAAACTCAGGTGTAGACAAGAAAACATGTTCTTGAGAGTAGAGTCTTGGTACCCAGATCTGAGGATCACAGAGAGCAGGAAATGGTGAGCAGAGTCTCACTGATGGGAAGCTAGTCATTGTTGGAATGCATAAGAGTTCTTTCATGGTATTGTGGAGTAGAGAAACTGAAGATAATGTACCACATATTTCATATTACAGTGAGATTACATTTTTAAAGCTATTCATTTATACATAATAACTTAATTTGTTATATCCTCTCTTGTATTTATGTACTGTTGGGATGGCCATGTGGAAACTACTTGTTTTCTTCATTCCTTCCTACATATTTGTTAAAAATAAAATTGAACTATGGCTTATTGTCTGTACAATTCGCTATAAATCCTAATCATCTTAATTTTCAACATGCTTCAACAGTAATGAAATGTGGGCCAAGGCATTGTTTCTGTGATTATTGTTAACTCTTTCAGAAAAGAAAGAAATTTGCATCAAGGCTCCTGATAGTTTCAGCCTATAGACTTGCACCTGTTTAGTATACTGACTATAGGACATAACAATTTAAGAGATTTTTAATTGTTTTATTAAACTAAAGGAATGAAAACTTTGCATATAAAATTGTGTTTCACGTCTGAAAATTAGTAACTATCATTGACTTGAAGAAAAAGGCAACTGCAAAAATTAATGTAAAATTATCACATTATGCATTTTACAATAAAATGTTAGGTTGTCCTATTAAAATTTGCCAGCAGCTAACTGAGACAGATGCAGATACTAATACCAAACCATTGGACTGAAGCCAGTGCTTGAATTAGGGGAAAGATTGAAGAAGCTGAAGGGGAGGGCAACCACATAGGAAGAACAGCAGTCTCAATTAACCCAGACTCCAGGGAGCTCACAGAGACTGAGACACTAACCAGCATACACAGGCAGTTCCAGGTCCCTGGCACATATATAGCAGAGGTCTTCCTGGCCTGGCCTCAGTGGGAGAAGATGTACTTAATCCTTGAGAAACTTGGACACCAGGGAAGGGAGAGGCCTTGAGGGGAGCACCTCTCAGAGGCAAGGGGGAAAGAGCAATAGGATGAGGAACTGTAGGAGGGAGAACTGGGAAGAGAGGCAATGACTAGAATGTGAATAAATAAAATAATTGAAATTAAAATATATTGCCACAAGCCTTCCAAATAAATAATAATGCAGAAATTTATCCTTATATGTATTAAATTGAGAATTTTATTCTTGACATATTCTCAAATACATAACTATACAAACATTTCATGTATTTATGATCCCATATGTGGTCTTGTATGTGCCATTTCTTACAACTTAATTAAATTGAGCTACATTCTCATTTTCTTCTCTCTTTTACCTACAAACATATTTTATATAATATACAATTTACATAAAATATACATACACACACCACAAACTATTCAATCCAGAAAACAAACCTAGGTCTTCAACCCTTTTCATTATGTTTCTTAAGCTTCACTGTCATAGCTGATGGTTGTCTATTATATTATGCAGGGAATGCTTGTTTCTCCTAAATTTACACGTTAGATCCCAGCACAATATCATTTGGAGGTTGAGTACTTTATAGGTAATTAGATCATGACAGTTCAGCTGGTGAATAGAATTAGTGCCTAATCCTTTATCATCCTTTATTTTGTGAAGAAACAATGTAAATATGTCTATGTGCAAACTTTAAATGGATCTCATGAGAGATCCACTTACTATAAATTTTCCTTTGAAGCAATTAGTCAACCACTTTCTACCCGAGATGAAAAACTCTCACTTCTGATGTCTTTTCTTTCTATTGTTCTCTAGGATTCCTTCCCAGTCTCTCTTTTTGCCTAACACTATTTTCCTTTTCTATCAATGTATTGACACCAGTCATGCTGAAACTACCCTACATTTGAAGCATGGAGCTAGGGCAGCAGGGGTTGTGGATTCTCATAATTTTGTGTCACTTTGATATTTCTAAAGAAACTTTAAATTTCTCATATCACATATATGGTCAGTCAATTCTCATCACATATATGGTCAGTTAATTCTGACACAGTTGCCTCATATAATGCACTGGAAGATTGTCAAACACAACTTCTTTCTGGTGACATTCTTCCTATAGGTCAGTCATATGCTACTTGCTGCACTAACCCCAGTTGACTTCTACAATCCTGATAAAATGTACAGTACACAGAGAGTATAGCTCTTTGTCATTGTGCACTCCTGGACCCTTGTACAGCTGGATTCTAACTCACAAGTTAAAATTCTTCATGAGATACATTTTTAGAGAATGTTCCATATTCAGTAAGATTCCTAGCCCATAGGTCCCTCTTGGTATCCCCCTTGACCTCTGTGTGTGTGGACTGTGGATGTGTTGTGGATATTCCGTGACTAGGTGCTCATCAATACAAAGATCTTAGATTAACATTATTTTAGAAATCAATGTACCATATTCAACAGCATTTCAAGAACATCAGACATGGAAATCCTTAAAATGCAATTAATAAAGGTACTTTACATGAATACAAAATTGGAAACATTAGAAACACATGAGATTACAAAAAGCCATTGAGGAGAAAATTATAATCAGCTTTTTAATTTTAAATATCTAGGCAAATGAGAGATTTGCTATGCATCACTCTGTAGTATTTAGTACTGTAAATATGTGATCAACTTTAAGAAAAATTGAATATATTTTCATTTACGAATGTTTAGATATAAGTCTAAAAATTTAAAGCAATTCTTTGAGTATTTCTTTAAAGAGTCAACTTTAATATATATTGGGAATACAGAGATTATTAAAAGATAAGGGACCCTCAGAAATCTAAAAAAAGATGTTTCCTCAAGAGATATTAAGAGATATCAAGAATTATAAACCTAAAGTAATTAAGACAATGTACAATGGGGACAAAGTTAACTAAACTAACAGCATACATTAGAGAGTTTAGGCATAGACTGTAGGTTAATTGAAAAAGGAATCTTAAATAAATGATGCTTGGACTATCTGATATTAAAATTGTAAAAAAGAAAATAATTTACACTATAGCACCATCCCACTTTCAAAGGACCATCCCTACATGGAATGTATATATGTAAAATACTGTAAAGTAATAAAATATTCTGAAGCATTGTATATCAATGTATTTTTATGACATCATAGTAAGAAAAGGTCCTGAATTACAGCTGAGCAAATTAAAATAAATAAACAATACCAACAAAATCACTGAATATCCAAGACTATTTGGACATCGCAATTTGGCCTTGCAGGGTTTAACAAATAAAAGGATATAAAGCTGGATGGGTAGGGAAGTGGAGATGGATCTGGGGCTAGTTTGGGGAAAGGAGTGAATTTGATTAAAAAAATCTGTGCTATGAAACTCACAAAGAATATAAACAAAGTGCCTTTATTTACACATGAAAATTCACATAAATATATTTTTCATAAAGTTAAGAAGCTATACTAGTTAGAAAGTTTTTCAATAACGTGATCACAAAGTGATTGGCTAGTTTCATTGTTGATCCTCAAATATATGTGTTGGTTTCCAAAATAGTATTTGTTCATGTTATAGTCTAGTATTTGAAACCCAGATAAGAATTCATCAAATGCTAACTGAAAGCATACAGATTACAACCTTCTACCCAAGTCTTTCCTTTTTAAGTATATTTTAGAATTATCAGTCTCCTCTAAGTTGAAGTTCTCAATCCAGAGACTTGCTGAGTTAGTTTTAATACAATTGAGTTCATCCATAGTATTATGCATTGTGGATCTTGTTTCATATCCAAAAAACCATTCCCAAATACACATCATTTAGACTGTGTTTTGTGTCATCATTTTTAGGATTTCTGTTGTAATTTTCCTTTAACTGTATGATTCATTTTGTATTGATTTAATGTGGGGTGTGATGTCTGTGCCTAGATTTATTTTATTTTCATGAAGGCATTCTGAAATGTAAATAAATAAAATAGCTAATTAAAATAAAAATAATTACCAAAAAGTGCATTTGTTTTTTCTTTCTTTCTTTTTAAAATATTTTTCTTATAGTATTGCCTTTGCTACTTTATTAAAGACCAATTGACTATATTTATGTGGGTCTATTGTGACTCCTTATTTTGTTTGATTGGATTGTCAGTATTTTTTGAGAAAATTTATTGAATTTCTTGCTTCACTATTACAGTAATTCTTGAGCTCATGCAGTATCAGACTGGACTTTTTTATCTTCAAAATTATGTTGAATACTGAGCTTTCAGTCTTTCCATATACATTTCACAATGATTTTAAACCGTCTTTCTTTTAAATTTGCAGTGTTGATGACATTTTTTGAAGTGGAAGTTTCTGGTTATGTCATATGATGTAGACTAACAAGGTGTTTTCCTGAGGCAAGACTTGTGGGAAGACATATGATGTTTGGAGCAAGTATAAGCAGGACTCAACAGATAGTGACAGGGCTCTTGCATAGCTAGCTTGCAATGTTTCCATGGTCTTGAGTTTTCCTGATCTTCACTTCTTCAAGAGAGGCACAGCAGAGAACTTTTCCTGGTGTCCTGGCTTGTTCTGGTCACTCATGCTGACTTGTGCTGGTTTGGTGGAGGCCTGACAGTTTCTGCTGGATATCGCCACTGATGCTGATTCATGTTTGGTATCCTGACACTACTAAACTGGACTGCTGCTACCCTGGCTAATGGAGATTGGAATTGCCCCCAAGGAACTACTTCTAAACAGGTCAACATCCCCATGTTCTATTTATCACCTTTTCCCCCTACCTTTGAACAATGGGCTAGAAGAAGGGTCAAAGCTTTTGAGAATCCTTATTAAAAGTAGTTTTTGAACAACTTAAGCCTACACATTTTTGTTAATCAACTTTAAATCTGAATGAAAGCTCCTGCAAACGCAGGTATAAATATAAGTATTATAATTATGAACTAACATATAACTAAATCTGGTGTGCTCATATTATTAGCAAATTAAAAGTATATAAAAAAGACATACATCTCAAGATATGAGATGTAAATACACATAAAAATGTCACACACTACATTGTGACATCTATGAATCTTTTAAGTCTTACTACAAATATAAAATCTATTTCATTGGGCTGAGTCAGATAATAAATGTATTAAAGATAGTAATTTATTGTGATAAAAATTCTAAATTAAAGTTCTCAACCAATTAGGACAGCTTTTTTTCAGATAGAATCCACTTTACCATTTATACATAGCTTGGAAACAGGGAGTATTATCCCTCCCACCCACCATGACAAAATATCTGATCTTGCTTGCCAGATGGATTAGTTCTCTTTAGTTGTTGTTACCAAAAAAGAGGAAGATTGATTTGGATGAATGCTTTGGAAGAATAAGTTCACAACAATAGGAAAACAAGAATTAAGGTAGAACCTGCATCTGAGAACTTACTCACATCATAACTATTACAAGGGACAGATTAAAGGGACACAGGAAGAGGTCAGGAAAGACCTCTAAAGGCATTCTCACGGTGATCAATTTTGCCCAACAAGACCCTGTCTACTACCTTCCATCATCTCCATGTAATTCCATCATATCAGGATATTCAGGGCCCTCAAGAATCTAGTATCTGAAAGCCCCCTTGGTGTTTTGGATATGGTTGGCTCATGGGAAGTATGCCCTTGTGGAGTAGATGTGGCCTTGTTGGAGGAAGTGCATCACTGTGGGGGCTGGTTTTGAGATCCTATGTTCAAGCTCCACCCAAAATAGAAGAGAGACTCCTTTGTCTGCTTTGGTATCAAAATATAGAACTGATATCTCCTTCTTCTGAATTATGACTGCCTGAAGGCTGCCATGCTTCCTGCCATGATGATAAAAGACTAAAACTCTGAAACTGTAATCCAGTCCCAATTACGTGTTTGCCTTTATAAAAGTTTCCTTGGTCATAGTGTCTCTCCACAGTAATGGAAATCCTAAGACACATGATCACAGACTCCTTCACTGCCATGCATCTACTAACTCCTAGACAAGTTGATAATCAATACTTGATAATAAATTCCTCTATGTAGTCACTACTTTAAGTAGACCATTTGCAACTTCCCAGTGTCCACCTCTCCTATGAGCCATTTGTTCATAAGCTCCCTTTTTCCTGACACATACACACTTCAGCTGATACTTAGTTTTTTGACAAGTTTGCAAAGTGTGATTTTTGGATAGAATGGGAAAGTTATGGGCATATAAAAATGCCAGAGAATTCTTTCAAACTATCCCAGCCAAGCTGGGCTAGGAGACCACTCTGATACCACTGATGGACAAATGGCCTTTGAAGTGGTGCTAATGAAATGGGTTTAACCTGTGAATTCATCTTACATATAAATGCATCGTACTACTAGAACTCGCTAGCATATGATTGGCAGATCAGCTAGTATATGATGAGCACAGTTTAGCAAAACATAAACCTGAAAAAAGTTTACTGTTTTATCTTGGAAAATTGGACAATAAAATGATGAGAATTCCCATTACAGATGCACATATGTAGAGTATTTTAAAATGTTGGAAAGCATAAAAAATATTTTTTATTAAGTAACTTACTTTAATAAGCATTCAACCTACCTTCTAGCCACTACCCACCAGAGGAAAAGGAAAGTTATTAAGACATAGTGGAAGTAGACCTCTTTAGAAATAGCTCTTTGCAGGGAGGGGGGAATCCAACCTTCATTGTCAGGATATCAGCAGTTCAGTACAGTAGCAAACACCAAATACAAATCAGCAACTTCAGTCCAGTCTACTCGACAGTCACCACACACAAACCAGCAAGGCAGGTTCAATCCAGAAGAGACCGCAAGGCTTGCCAGCCAGCCTGAGGCCTTCACAGAATCAGCAAGAGGCTGCAGAAACCTCCAGAGAAGTTCCTTGGTGCGTTTCTCTCAGTGGTGTAACCACATGCATGTTCAACAAGGCAGTGCAAGGCTAATGAATTCATGCATGTCATTAGTGAAGCAAAGTGAAGTGGAACAAATCAAACCGATGCTCAAGCTCCCACAATCTGTGAGGTCACATTTACATTCCTCCTGAACATCATGAGTTCTTTCATGTGTTTACTGTAGCAAAACATTCTTTCACCTGTGTATGCTTCAGGAAAACATACTTTCACATGTCTGCTTTAACAAACCATCATTTGACATTACTGACTTTCCAAAGAAACTAGAAATTTCCACTTCACTTAAGAGACAGAATTAAGTATATCAGATATTTAGTGATTTCAGGGCTAACCTGGATTACAGTAGACCTTGATTAAAAACAAGCATAAAATTAAAAAATGAAAATTAAGGACCACAGGCAAACCAACATTGCTGTCCTTTTAAATATACATAAATATAATAGTAAACAATTGCATAAGATTTTCTTTATTCTCTGTACTCCAACAAAGCTAAATACCAAGAAAATAAACAAAGAAAACTCTCATTTGAACTCTATGTAGATATAAATATGTCTATAAAAATATGCACAAAAATATAAAGACACAAACATATGTGTGTGTGTATGTATGTATGTATGTATGTATGTATGTATGTATTTCAGGAAAACACTCAGACAAGAGTATAGCCAGAGGTTAGGCAGGAGAATAGTAAAGCTCCGCATTCTGAGGGTGAAGAAAATGGTCTGATGTTTTTCTGAACAAAGAGGCAGGATCCTTAAAGCAAGATGGCAAGACCTCCTGCCATGCCTGGAATTCATCATTATTATTATTTTTATTATCATCATTATTGTTATTAACTCTGGTCCTAGCTTTCTCAATCATCCTCGATCTTCTGTGTTTTCCTCTTTCACTTTTGATTGACACTAATAATTGAGAAAAATTATTCACCTAATGAATACAAACATGTCTTTTCCGGTTCTTTTGTTTACTTTAGTGTCAACTTTCTTGCTGAGTGAAATATCTAACTGTGTCAATTCCTAATAACCCTTCCTATTGGTAGCATTCTATGCTTTAGTTTCTAAGGTAAATAGTTGACATTCTGGCTGTGTTTATAATCATGATTTGATACTTATATAAGTTAAATGGTGTTTGTAGCTAAGATGAGTGAGGAAGAATAGTTGTACACTTTAGTCTGAGTGAAATATTATTTAAAGCCCTTGATCACTGACAGAAACTGGGAAGGAAAAATCCGTTTCCTTAAGGGTATGACCTCGAGTAAGGCTATCATCAAATGATATACTAATGTATTTTTCTTTTCCTTTTGAGTTTATAATATAATTACATCATCTCTCCCTTTCCTTTCCTGCCTCCAACCCATCCCTTGTACCGCTCCTTGATCTAGGTTTATTTAAACCTACAACTTTTCTCATCCTCCTGCTGTCTTCATTATAGGGGAGATGAAAATGATAGAGTTGGATTGGATAGCCTGTCTTCAGAGTTGGCTGTTGTGATGCAGAAGGAAGAACAATACATTTATGAACTCACTAATACTGTAATACCTCACAGGGAAATATATACTCATTGTAAAACCGTTTATATTTTAGATTCACAATCACAGGTAATATTCAAAAACTGATTTTATGCTTAAAGCCTTGTCTTTGACTCAACCCATATATCTCTGTTGTAATAGGAAAACTGATGAAAATGTAGTGTGTCCTGATTTCCAGATCAAAGAGACTGTTTTACCCTTTGGAATTGAAACTACAATAAAAGAAATGAATCCCAAATATTTATCTCTTTATAACTTTATATCTATTTGTCATAAAGTTAAAATTCCAATCCTACTTAGTCTTATGAAAGCGTTACTTGTATGTTGGCATTTAAAAAATGAGTATCACCTAAATAACATTTATTTGGTTATAGAATATAAGAAAGCCCAGATGTGTGTAATTTCATGACAATTACTTCTCTTTGTTCTTAACTCCATTCTGTAATCTCCTTCTTCCTGAAATATTCAGGATGATTTCTGATTTCTATTTACCATTTTATCTCTACCTCTCCATGGAAGGCATTTGCTTACCAATCAGAGTTTCATCTCTTCTCTGAGAAGGATAAAGTTCTCTGCTGCTAGATACTTACTGCATTTTTCTACGAATAAAATCTTAGGAAGGATGATCACTACCTGAGTGGTGGAATATAAAACAGCTTGCTTGCAACCAGACCTTGCTTACTTTTCAGGACTATCGCTAGCTGTCATCTTCTCCTCTCATACATGCCTGGAAGTGTTTACAATAAAGGAGGGCTATCATAATGTCTACTGGTCCTGATTCTGTCAATCAGGTACTGTTACCATCTCCTAGAGTGGTAGCTAAAGAGTTCCCAAGAAAACACTGAAAGACAAGGCACTGAAAGAAAGGACTCGTCCAACTTCCAAGCATCAGAGAAATTTTGTTCCTTTCTCTGAGTCACCATGATGCTTTCCAGCCTTTCTTCCTGGCCACTGTCAATTTTCCATTTCAGTTCTCTTGGGTTTTGTCTGTTCCTTAGCCTTCAATTAGGTGAATGGTAAGAAGGAAGAACATAGTCTTATCTGGTAAGGAAGCATGAACTTCGAGTTGAGTTTTCTTATTATTTCTCTAGGTCCCTGGACCATCTTGGAGATTTAGCATATGTATAAATTCTCTCTCCCTACAATGAGGGAAAAGAGTAGGATTATTATCAAAATTATAATTCTCAGAGTAAATACTTTGATATAATTCTGAATCTTCCAAATACATGCAACTTATATTTATTATAGAGGGGATTTCACATTTAAATTTAATTTTACTGGTAATATGAGGATATGTTAATACTTGCCAAGTCATTTCGGTTACTAGCTCTCTTTGTGATCAAAACATTTCCACTAGACTTATTAAAAATCTTAAAATTGTTTTTTAATGTGAAAGCCAAGCCTTGCTCACTTTTTCTGGAGCCAGTGTTTTTAGTCCCTGGGTTTTTACTCCACTTCCAGACTTCCCAGAGCATACTAAATAGTCCTCAGTGGATTTTAACTCAGAATATTCTTTCCAACATCCAAAAGTAGATTTTAAAATGATTTTTTCCTTGCTGGCTACAAAATTCAGAATGAGTTAAAAGAATATTTGATTCAGTTTATTATTTAGTAACATAAGAAATCCTGTGCATGACTACTGCAATGCCATTTAACAAGAGAGAGTCTAGTAAATGAGGAAAGGTCTACTGGAGATATGATTGTCATCTAGCAAACAGACTTATTGCCTATCCTCTTCCCAGCAGTGCTCCCCATGGTACAGAGAAAGTTTTCAACTGACATGACCAGGGTAGAATAGTTGCTTAAACAAAAGCCAGAAAGGTTCATTTTCAGAGAAGTTTAGGCTAGTAGTTTTACTTATTGCAGATAACAAGTGCAGAGTGCAAACCACTGGGCCATCTCTTCAGCCCCTATTGTATGGAACATGACAGCAGGAATGCTAGCATGGCACTGGAGCAATAGATGAGAGCTTAGATCTGACACACAAGCACAACAGAGGTTTGGTTGTCCTAACTTGCATAATTGGGAATGATCTGAGCTTTTGAAACCACAAATCTCATGCCCAGTAAGTAGCATACCTCTTCCAACAAGGCCTTGCCTTCTAATCCATCCCAATGTGTTCTACCAACTGATGACCAAACATTCAAATATATGAACCTATGGAAGCTACTCTCATTCAAACCACCACCTAAATGTTGTTTCTTTGTCTCTAGATATTGGAAAATACCTGTTCTAATACAGTAAGAAGTCTCTAACACATCTAAACTCTTTACTTTCTATAAATCCCAACCTCATTCTACTATTTACCTGATTCTGAAGGCATCAGCATAATATATGCACAGTTGATATAGTAAGCTAGAAGGAAAGTACCCTAAATTAAGTGTACCATTATCTTAGAAGGGGGAAACATGGGCTTGGCTCAATCATTATTTCTAAATTCTGCAAGCAGGATGTCAATGATGTAACCAGCCTAATATTATCCCTGTCATAAATTGATTAGACAAAAAGGTATTTTTCATTTTCCTCTGTAAAAATCAAATCGGTTCATTTAAAACTCTCAGGAATCAAAACATATTTTGTTCTGAATTGGTATAAAGATATCTAATAAAAAATTGAAATTTATTTAAAATTTACTTGTTTTAAAATTAACTGTAAGTGTTCTGACTTCTTGTATTTTATATTGACTACAAGAGACAGGGCAGCCAGTGAATTCTGTAAAAGAATCATAGAGAAAAGTTCGGAACTTAAACATACATTTGAAACATGATAGTGCAAATGTTGGGTCCATCATTTCATTTCTTCTACTGTCTGTAGGTCTAAGCTCAGCACATCTGCCAGGAACAGTGTGGCACAAAGAGCTCAGAGGACTCCCCTAAGTTCTGGCTTGAGAGGCTAGAACCTGTGAACCTAACCCTCTTAGGGGCTCTAAGTATATGTTGAGTTTTCTTCCTCCTTCTATCAAGCTGTCTCCTTCAAGAAATCCAATAGTATTAATGTGGCAGTAGAAACTCAATCTCAAAGAACCAAAACACTAAGAACAGGGAGCCACTCTTTTTGTTTCACTAATCCTTGGTCCCATGAGAACCAAATGTATTCATTATTCATGTCTGTCTTTATCTTCTTGACACTTAATTCTTGTCATTGCAAACAAGTATAGAAATCCAACCAAGCAAGAATGGGGCAATGGGTAGCATAGGTAATGTGAAGGGAATGCTAGGGACTAAAATACACTAAGAGTCATGGAGAAAAAGGGAGGTATTCAAATCAGTGCATGTTGAACCTGCTTCAGTATGCATTGCATCCCTTCCTCAGGTCAACAGCAATGAATCAACAAACTAACTGCTAATCTGAATAGATGTTAATAAGACCCTAGATTCCCATAACATGCTATTCAAAATATTCAATTATAATTTAAAAATTCATTAATCCTCTTGCTTGGTCCTTTTGGCTGGTGCAGACCCCTAGCTGGTCTGCTTCTGTGGTAAAACCATATCCTTAGCCATCCTAGAAGAGCCACTACACTCACAACAACAGAATTTCAGGATCCCAGAGGCAGCCTGAGTCCCAAGAGTTCTTCTGCCCAGGAGCTCAGGATCACAGAGACATCTGAACTCTGAGGAGTTCTGACACAAGCCAGATATCTGGAAAGACTGGCTCCAGTGAGAGACAGTGAGTAAAATTAGCACTAGAGTTAACTAGATGGTGAAAGGCAAGCACAAGGACATAGGCAACAGAAACCAAAGTTACTTGGCATCATCAGAACCCAACATAACATAACAAGCCCTGGATACCCCATCACACCAGAAAAGCAGGATTCAGAATTAAAATCACTTCTCATGATGATGATAGAGGACTTTAAGAAGGACATAAATAACTCCCTTAAACCGGAGCCATTACAAGGTCCCCTTCAAGTACTGGAGGTCAGATCTCTATCCCCGCCTTCGCAAGATTAGAATTGCCACAGCCCTTCTATACTTAGAGAAGGGAGAAGATGTCAGGGGCAGCCCTGATTACACACTGAAGGCCTAAAATCAGTCGTAGGCCTAAAATCAGCAATAGGCCTGTCATACATGTATACTAACACCAAGTCTTGGGTCTCAGTGGAAAAACGTTGAAATAGATGTCTATAAGTTAATTTAAACAGGCAGGTTTTGTGGAAATTTACAAGCCTGAGTAGTCATAGACCGTGTAAATAGGTAGCCTTGGCAGACAATACCAACTTAGATAAGGACCAGAGAGTCATAAGCAGAGTCATAGTGACTTGTCCCCTGAACCCTCATCCAGCCGATACCCGGTTCTAAAAACTATCTGTATTACCCCTGAACACCGACACTCCAGTGTCATTCCCTTCTCCACATCCTGACTTTCTGTGTTTATAACCCCTGTGTGAATGAGTTACGATTTGAGAAAAAATAAATTATTAAAAAAAAAGAAATAGCAAGAAGAAAAACTATACTCAAAGTATATTCTATGAATAAAAAAGAACTATTTTTTATTTAAAAAGTAGAAATCAGCTGTTAGGCTAATTGTTTCTCAATGCGTATTCCTCTTTTTCTCACTAATGACATCCTCTTTGCTACTGTGAAGTCCAATAAAGGTCTTGATTGATGATTTGAAAAAAAAAAGAAGTAGAAACTCAATCTCAAAGAACCAAAACACTAAGAATGGGGAGCCATTCTTTTTGTTCCATTAATCCTTGGTCCCATGAGAACCGAATGTATTCATTATTTATGTCTGTCTTTATCTTCTTGCTGCTTAATTCCTGCCATTGCAAACAGGTAAAGAAATCCAACCAACCAAGTAAGAGTGGAGAACACAGGGAAACAGGTAGAAGCCCTGAGAGAGGAAATCCAAAAATCCCTTAAAGAATTGAAAGAAAACACAACTAACTGGTGAAGGAATTAAACAAAACCATCCAGGATCTAAAAATGGAAGTAGAAACAATAAAGAAATATCAAAAGGAGACTACCCTGCAGATAGAAAACCTAAGAAAGAGGTCAGGAGTCACAGATGCAAGCATCACCAACAGAATTCAAGAGATAGAAGAGAGAATCTCATGTGCAGAAGATACCAAGGAAACCATTGACACAACTGTCAAAGAAAATGCAAAATGCTAAAAGCTCCTAACCCAAAACATTCAGGAAATCCAGGACACAATGAGAAGACCAAACCTATGGATAATAGGTATAGATGAGAATGAAGATTCCCAGATTAAAAGGCCAGTAAATATCTTCAACAAAATTATAGAGGAAAACTTTCCTAACCTAAAGAAAGAGATGCCTATATGAACATTCAAGAAGCTTACAGAACTCCAAAAGGACTAGACCAGAAAAAAATTCCTCCTGTCACACAATAATCAAAACATCAAATGCACACAACAAAGAAAAAATACTAAAAGCAGTAAGGGGAAATTGTCAAATAATATATAAATGCAGACCTATAAGAATTACATCAGACTTCTCACCAGAGACTATAAAAGCCAGAAGATCCTGAACTGATATGATATAGACCCTAAGTGAACACAAATGCCAGCCCAGACTACTATACCCAGCAAAATTCTCAATCACTATAGATGGATAAACCAAGATGACAAAACCAAATTTACACAATATCTTCCCACAAATCCAGCACTTAAAATGATAATTAATGGAAAACTCAAACACAAGGAGGGAAACTACAATGCAGAAAAAGCAAGGAAATAATCTTCCAACAAGCACAAAAGAAGATAGCTACACAAACATAACTACACCTCTAATAACAAAAATAAAAGAAAGCAACAATCATTTTTCCTTAATATTTCTGAACACCAATGAAATCAATTCTCCAATAAAAAGACATAGACTATCAGACTGGATACATAAACAGGACCTAGGATTTTGCTGCATAAAGGAAATGCACTTCAGTGACAAAGACAGAGACTACCTCAGAGTAAAAGGATGAAAAACAATTTTCCAAGAAAATGGTCCCAAGAAACAAGTTGAAGTAGCCATTCTAACATCAAATAAAATCGACTTTCAACCAAAAGTAATCAAAAAGATAAGGAAAGACACTTCATACTTATCAAAGGAAAAATCTACCAAGATGAACTCTCAATTCTGAACATCTATCCTCCAAATGCAAGGGCACCTACATACATAAAAGAAACTTTACTAAAGCTCAAAACACACATTACACCTCACACAATAATAGTGGGGGATTTCAACACCCCACTCTCAGCAATCGACAGATCATCGAAACAGAAACTAAACAGAGAGACAGTGAAATAAGCAGAAGTTATGAACCAAATGGATTTAACAGATATCTATAGAACATTTCATCCTAAAACAAAAGGATATACATTTTTCTCAGCACCTCATGGTACTGTCTTCAAAATAGACTATATAATTTGTCACAAAACAGTACTCAAGAGATACAAAAAAGATTGAAATACTCCCTTGTATCCTACCAGATCATCACGGACTAAGGCTGGTCTTTAATAATGACAAGAACAATGGAAAGCCCACATACATGTGGAAACTGAACAATGCTATACTCAATGATGACTTAGTCAAGGCAGAAATAAAGAAAGAAATAAAAAACTTTTTAGAATTTAATGAAAATGAGGACACATCGTACCAAAACTTGTGGAACTCCATGAAAGCAGTGCTAAGAGGAAAACTCATAGCACTAAGTGCCTACAAAAAGAAACTGGAGAGAGCATACACTACAAACTTGACAGAACAACTGAAAGCTCTAGAACAAAAAGAAGCAAATACATCCAAGAGAAGTAGATGGCAGGAAATAACCAAACTTAGGGCTGAAATCAACCAAGTAGAAACAAAAAGAACTATACAAATTATTAACACTAGGAGCTGGTTCTTTGAGAAAATGAACAAGATAGATTAAACCCTTAGTCAGATTAACCAGAGAGTACAGAGACAGTATCCAAATTAACAAAATCAGAACTGAAAAGGGAGACATAACAGCAGAAACTGAGAAAATAAAAAAAAATAAACAGATCCTACTACAAAAGCCTATACTCAACAAAACTGGAAAATCTGGATGAAATGGACAATTTCTAGACAGATACCAGGTACCAAAGTAAAATAAACCATCTAAACAGTCTCATAACCTCTAAAGAAAAAGCAGCAGCCATTAACAGTCTCCCCACCAAAAAAAAGCCCAGGACCAGATGGTTTTAGCACAGAATTCTACCAGACCTTCAAGGAAGACCTAATACCAATTCTCTTCAAACTATTCCACATAATAGAAACAAAAGGAACACTACCCAGTTCCTTCTATGAAGGCACAATCATGCTCATACCTAAACAACACAAAGACACAACAAAGAAAGAGAGCTTCAGACCAAACTCTCTTATGAATATTGATGCAAAAATACTCAATAAAATTCTCACAAACTGAATACAAGAACACATCAAAACAACCATCCATCATGATCAAGTAGGCTTTATCCTAGGAATGCAGGGATGGCTCAATATTCAGAAATCCATCAATGTAATCCATTATATGAACAAACTCAAAGAAAAAACCCACATGATCATCTGACTAGATGCTGAGAAAGCATTTGACAAAATTCAACATCCCTTCATCCTTGGAAAGATCAGGAATTCAAGGCCTATACCTAAACATAGTAAAAGCAATTTACAGCAAACCAGTAGCCAACATCAAACTAAATGAAGAGAAACTTGAAGCAATTCCACTAAAATCGGGGACTAGACAAGGCTGCCCACTCTCTCTTTACCGACTCAATATAGTACTGGAAGTTCTAGCCAGAGTTATTAGACAACAAAAAGAACCCAAAGAGATATAAATAGGAAAGGAAGAAGTCAAAATAACATTATTTGCAGTTGATATGATAGTATATATAAGTGACCCTAAAACTTCTACCAGAGAACTCCTAAACCTGATAAACAAGTTCAGCAAAGTAGCTGGTTAGAAAATCAAATCAAACAAATCAGTAGCCTCCCTCTACTCAAAAGATAAACAAGCAGAAAAAGAAATTAGGGAAATGACACCCTTCACAATAGTCACAAATAATATAAAATACCTTGGTGTGAATCTAACCAAGCAAGTGAAAGATCTCTATGACAAGAATGCAAGTCTCTGAAGAAAGAAATCAAAGATCTCAGAAGATGGAAAGATCTCCCATGCTCATGGATCGGCAGGATTAATATAATAAAAATGGCCATCTTGCCAGAAGCAATCTGAAGATTTAATGCAATCCCCATTAACAACCCAGCTTCTTCACAGAATTAGAAAGAGAAATCCTCAAATTCATTTGGAATAACAAAAGACTCAGGATAGTGAGAACTATTCTTAACAATAAAAGAACTTCTAGGGGAATCACCATCCCTGACCTCAAGCTGTACTACAGAGCAATAGTGATATAAACTGCAAGATATTGGTACAGAGACAGGTAAGAAGATCAATGGAATAGAATTGAAGATCCAGAAATAAACCCACACACCTATGGCCACTTGATCTTTGACAAAGGAGCTAAAACCTTCCAGTGGAAAAAGGACAGCATTTTCAAAAGAATGGTGCTGGTTCAACTGGAGGACAACATGTAGAAGAATGTAAATCTATCCACTCTTATCTCCTTGTACAAAGCTCAAATCCAAGTGGATAAAGGACCTTCACATAAAACCAGATACACTGAAACCAATAGAAGAGAAGGTAGGGAAGATTCTCAAATACCTAGGCACAGGGGAAAAGTCCCTGAACAGAACACCAATTGCTTATGCTCAAAGATCAAGAATTGACAAATGGGACCTCATAAAATTGCAAAGCTTCTATAAGGCAAAGGATATTGTAAATAGGACAAAATGGCAACCAACAGATTGGGAAAAGAACTTTACCAATCCCACATCTGATAGAGGGATAATCTCCAATATATACAAAGAACTCAAGAAGACAACCAAATAACCCAATTAAAAAATGGGGTACAGAGCTAAACAAAGAATTTTCAACTGAGGAAACTCCAATGGCCAAGAAGCACCTAAAGAAAGGTTCAGCATCCTTAGTCATCAGGGAAATGCAAATCAAAACATCCGTGAGATTCCATCTCACACCAGTAAGAATTGCTAAGATTGAAAACTCAGGTGATAGTAGATGCTGGCGAGGGTGTGGAGAAAGAGGAACACTCCTCCATTGTTGGTGAGATTGCAAGATGGTGCAACCACTCTGAAAATAAGTCTAGCAGTGCCTCAGAAAATTGCACATAGCATTAGCTGAGGACCCAGTTATACCATTCCTGGGCATATAACCAGAATATGTTCCAACATATAACAAGGACATATCCTCCACTATGTTCATTGCAGCCTTATTTATAATAGCCAGAAGCTGGAAAGAATCCAGATGTCCTTCAACACAGGAATAGATACAGAAAATGTTATACATTTACACAATTGAGTATTACTCAGGTATTAAACACAATGAACTTGAGGAATTCATAGGTAAATGGATGGAACTAGAAAATATCATTCTGAGTAAGGTAACTCAATCACAAAAGAACACACACGGTATGTATTCATTGGTAAGTGGATATTAACCCAAAAGCTCACAATATCCAAGATTCAACTCACAGACCACATGAATCTCATGAAAATAGAAGACCAAGTGGGGGTGCTTCAGTCCTTCTTAGAAGGAGTAACAAAATACTCAAGGGAGCAAATATGGAGACAAAGTATGGGACAGAAAGTAAACGATGGGACATCTGGAGACCATTCCATCTGGATATCCGTCCCATGTGCAGTCACCAAAGGTAGAATCTGATGTGGATGTCAGGAAGTACATGCTGACAGGAGCCTGATATAGCTGTCTCCTTAGAGGCCTGCAAGATTCTGACATATTCAGAAGTGGATGCTCACAGCTAACCATTGAACTGATCATGGGATTCCCAATGGAGGAGTTAGAGACAAGACTGAAGGAGGTGAAAGGGTTTGTGGCCCCATGAGGAGAACAACAATACCAACTAACCACTACTCCCAGAGTCTAAACCACCAGACTGGGAGAACATCGGGAGGAACCCATGGCTCCAGGTGTATATGTAGGGTAGGATTGGCTTGTCGGGCATAGGTGGGAGAGGAGATCCCTAGTCCCATGAAGGCTGGATGCTGAGCGTAGCGGAATTCGAGGCATGGGAAGTGAGAGTAGGGAAGTGGGGGGCTACATCCCCATAGAGGCAGGAGGAGGGGGGATGGGATAGGGGGTTTCTGGGCAGGGAGGGGTAGTAATGGGGTAAATGGATCACATCTGAAATGTAAATAAAATATCCAGTTAAAAAAAATTAAAATTCATTAACATACAAACATTAGAAAAATCTCAACTTTCATGGGGATGCTTTGGACTCTTGCATGTTCTATAGAAGAATTCTGCAAGGTTATAAAACAAAATGATTAAGATATTGTGAACACCATGAAAATCAGAAGATAAATTTTTAATATTCAGCAAAAATGGAAGTTGTTAAGTAGGACCAAACAAGATATTTAGAAGTAAAAGAGAAACGGCTACATTAAACTTGAGCTGCATAGGCACATGTGCAGGAGCAGTAATAGGAACAGTAAATGAACTTGAAGCTAGCTCTCTATAAAGGTAAATTATTCAATCTGAAATACAATAGTGATAAAAATTAAAAATCAAACCTCTTATATTTCCTTGTGATGTTCTTTGAAAATAAAATCTAGTTTTCTTCATATTCTAGGAGACAAAGTTAAGGATTTGGGAGGCTTATATTGTTCCTGTATAAT
Organism: Grammomys surdaster; assembly: GCF_004785775.1. Classification (NCBI taxonomy): domain Eukaryota; kingdom Metazoa; phylum Chordata; class Mammalia; order Rodentia; family Muridae; genus Grammomys; species Grammomys surdaster. The sequence continues at coordinate 11,852,238 of NW_021604607.1, read as the reverse complement.
CATATTTATGTATCCTATCTGTTCAAGTAACCTTTCCTGACATTTTCACTGATGTGAAAGACCTCATGCACATACAATGTTCTTGTTTATTTATAAACATCTTTGGCTTATGTCTCTACCTCTCACTCACAGGCCTAGCTTCCCTGGCTCTGTTCAGAGCCTTTGGTTTTATTTTAACTCAATTTTATATCATCTATCTATCTATCTATCTATCTATCTATCTATCATCTATCTATCATCTATCTATCTATCTATCTATCTATCTATCTTTATTATTCATTTATTTACGTGCTAGCGTGAGTAGATGTGTGAATGCACACATGTGGAGTTCAGAGGAAAATTCTTGGAAGAGGGTGCTCTCCTTCTACAACATGGGTTCTGATGATTGAACTCTTAGATCTTCAGGCTTGAAGCCAAGCACCAGTTGAACAATCTCATTAGTCCTAGACCATTATTATTATTTGTAAACATAGGGTTTTGAGTAACAGTTTTGGCTTAGTGATGCCTCTGTTGACTTCTTTTCTCATACTGGCAAACTCAGTTATCTCATAAACCATTTTCTTCCTGTGGCATTGACAAGAACCCAAAGTGTTTAGTCCTGAGATCTATTGTGTTTCCTGAGGTCATGATCCACAGTTGTTATCTACTCAAATCTTTGCCATTTGAGAGTTTAGGTTGTGCCTATTTAGGCAACCAAGAAGTTTGGAGGAAATACAGCAGTGGAGTAGTTAATTTACTCATTTTTTTCTATCTTCAACTATTATTCACATAACACATAGTCACATATTTATATCTTATTGGGAAATACTACATCTCAGTTTAAATTTCTACAGAGTGATATAATATTGGAATATTTTAAATTCTTTGAAATTATAATATATTTACATTTATGTATTCCTGATACATAAATACAACCTTCTCAGTCTGTACAATGTTACTTGTATTTATGTTTTTCAGGGCTGACTGTTTTGTTATTGTGTAATCAGTTGATGTTGTTCTTCCCTAGGGAAGACTTTCTTCCACTCCCAGCTTTCCTTACTTGCCTGTAATTCTTTGCCTAGGGTTGAAGTCTCCTGAGCTTTCTCACTATACTTTACCATGTCAATTGGTGTCTTCCTTTTTGTACAAGAATAAAGGGGCAGAAAGATTGTAAGAGAAAATGTCCAGGTAAAAATTGAGACATGGGACTTGTCATATGACAATGGAAATCCACTAGGTTTTACATGTATATACATCAAAATGATATTCAAGCTTTCTGTGTTTTCTCTTTGCAAAGATAGACAAAGCTGTGTAAGTTGTGTTCACTGGCTTAAAAGAGTAAAAGAGAATCTAGCAGTTGCTGATGGTGGTTAGTATTGCCACAGTGACTCTTTTCCATGTTGTGCAGTGAGCACTATTGTCAGAATGAGGCATGACACAAACACTCGCAGGGTCTTAGTCTTATTTTATGAAGACCTTAGCTCTGAATTTATTTTGGCCTTGTCCTTCTAGGAAACAGAGGCATTTGAGTTATTTCTTTAAAGAAATCAACAGCTTTGTATTTTTATTAGGACTCCAGCTACGCATGGATACATCATCACCCTGTCAACTGTGTTCTTATTACCCACCTTCTTGACTTGTGACCTTTAAAGTAAGTTCATTAAGTACACTGGGACTCCATTTGTAGTCACGGATTTCGAGTTTTTCTGAACGAGGGTCATTAAGTTTTCATTATACTGTCAAGATGATTCTAAAGCAATAATTAAAGAATTCTTCTTCCTTTTCTTCCTTGGTAAATAAGAAACTTTGATTTAAACTAATAAAAATAAGAATCTCCACCCCAAATGAAGAAGAACTACCCTCAAATTTAATACTCATTTCACTTCCATTGGAAATTACTTTTAATGGACCAAAGTGACATAAAACCCAACAGTTCATGCAGGATGTACATATCAGCTGATCCATTTATTAAGTACTTAGTCATGAGGGGCAGTGTGCTCAGCATTCTCTAAGCAATATATTTGTGTTAAGCACTTTTTTTTTTTTTTGCTTAACAAGATAAAAAAGGTGTAGGTCATCAAGTAAGCTATTAGCAAAGATGGGGTCAAACTCTCAAATCCAGCTCACAACCAAATGTTCATTTCATCCCACAGTTTCTCAACCCCTACTCAGGAGAAGCAAATCCCATTGAATTAAATGTTTCTTTTTAAACTTCAGCTAGAAGTGCAGTATGAGTAAGTTCTTATATCATGTCAAAGTGCTCACAAATGTTTGCTGCCTGATTGCATTTCCATTTGTTCACCAGGAAGAAGACAATTCTCTAAAATGTCACACCTTCTTTAATGTCATTCAAACTACAAGTACAAAGTATATTGTATTAGAAATGACTCAGAAACACTCAGATGTAAAGTGTCATGTGAAGAGCACAAAAAAATTGGCATCAGTTTCCTTGACAAGTTTTATGCTTAATTTTATAAAGAAGAATTATTCATTCTGGCCTTTAAGCAGTAATTGAATTGTACATTCAGTACTAAGGAGGATTCTGGAGATGACAATCACATTGCTCATTATCTTTAGGGTTCTGCTGTGTGTGGGCTATGGACATATGCTTTATCCCATAGTTTGTAAAGCATCCTTATAGTTTCTATTTCCTGAGGATCTTTATATTGCTTCCATGACTGTGTAAGTTTAAAAAGCAACATCACTTACCTGTTTATTGTTACGGCTGACATGAGAACTAGGGAGTTCTTTTTAAGCTCCAGTCTGCTTTAGGTAAATGCTAAATACTGAAGATTGACTTCTAATCATCTAGTCCTGGCCTACTTCAATAGCTACCCTTCTCATGATATCTCTTCTCTTTATACTGCAATATATTGGAAATTTTAGGAGCATATAACACTATCATATTCATATATACATTGGCACCTACTTAAAAATTCTAATGTATCTTTCTTGAAGTTTCTTAGAGGCATCTATTTGTCTTAGCACCATTTATGTAAGGTGTGTATTTTTGTTATTTTTGTTACATAACAGATGGCTACAGTTAAATGCATTCATGTTTGGGCCTTCTATTTGTTCCATTGATCTATATGTCGTGTGTGTGTGTGTGTGTGTGTGTGTGTGTGTGTGTGTGTTATACTGACTCTATATCTCTGTAATACATCATGAAAACTGGTATTGTGGTCCCTCTAGCATTCTTCTTTTTGCTCAGGTTTACTATGGTTATTTAGAGTTTTGTGGTCCTTATTTTATGATTTTTTTCTATGTGGGTAAGGAATGTGTTAAAAACTTTGATTGGTATTGCATTGACTCTGTAAATTACTTTCAGGAGAACGGTCATTTCACAATATTACTACTACCAACTTATGAGCATGGGAATTCTTCCAATCTTCTAGTATTTTCATCAGCCTCTTTTATCAGAGAGACACAATTTTCCGTGTAGAGGTTCTTGAACTTCTTGGTTGGGTTTATTTTCAGGTAGTTTTTAGAGGCTCCTGAGAGTGGACGTTTTCTATGATCCCTTTCTCGTGGTATCTAGAAAGATTAACATTTTCTAAACTGCTTTGAATCCTGCCACTTTACTTAAATACTTGACCATGTTCACAAAATTTCTGATTGAATTTTAGAAATCAGTTATACATAATATCGTATAATCTTCAAATAGGGAAAATTTGACTTCACTTTCTCTCTCTCTCTCTCTCTCTGTCTCTCTCTCTCTCTGTGTGTGTGTGTGTGTTTAAATTTGTTTTCTTATAGCTCCAGCTCATATTTCATGTACAATATTGAAAAAGAGTATAGATTAGGGACATCTCTGTCTCATTCCTCATATTAATAGGATTGCTTCATATTTTTCTCTACTTATAGAGATGTTCTATGTATCTCTAAGTGCATTTATATAATTTTGCAACTTACTATTATTCAAACTAACTTGATCCTGGTAGGTGATTTTTTTTGATAATTTTTTATAATTTTTAAAAGATTTTTTTTACTTCTGTTCTTCAATGATATTGACCTGTAATTTCCTTTTGTATTGTGTCAATACCTGGTTTGGGTACTGAGGTAATACTGCATTATTAAACCTGAGTAATTTCTAGCTACATTGCAAACAATTATTCTTATACCCACAGATAAGTACAGCATTCAACTTCTCATTCAACCCCATAGGAAGAACAACAATATCAACCAACCAGACACCCCAGATCTCCCAGAGACTAAACCACCAACCAAAGAGTACATATGGAGCAACCCATGGCTCCAGCCACATATGTAGCAAAAGATGGCCTTGTCAAACATCAATAGGAAGGGGCCTTTGGTCCTGTGAAGGCTTGCTGCCCCAGTGTAGGAGAATGTCAAGGCAGGGAGGCAGGAGTGAAAGTGTAGAGGGGAATACTCTCATAGAAGCAGAGGGAGGAGGGATGGGATAGGGCTTTCCAGAGGGGAAACTGGGAAAGGGGATAACATTTGAAATGTAAATAAAGAAAATATCCAGTAAAAGAAAATTAAAAAAATAAAACAAAAGAAATTTCTTTTTTTAAGCAGACTGAATACATTACTGAAAGCAGCAACTTACCAAAATGGAAAGAACAAATGACCATGCGTGCCTTGTCCTGGTGGATATCTCTACAGTAAAATTATTAGTCTGAATACTCAGGTAAAAGTGTGCAAGAAGAAACAAAAGATTGAGAGCCAGAGGACCAAGATGTTTGCTGTGAGACGTGTCCTTCTTTACATAATAGAGAAGCTAAACACATAAAATTTCAAAATGATGGTCATTCAAACATAACCTGTACCAATTCCAACATTAGTTGCAATTCCACCCTAATTAAAAGAAATATCATAAGATCATCTGGAGATAAGGAGTTAATATTAATAAGATATTAATAATATTAATAAGATATTAATAAGATATTAATGGGTGTTAAAAGAAAGAAAAGAGCCTTTTCTAAAGACATATTCCTATAGGTTATTAATCCCGATTGTCAGCTCCTAAACACATGCACATAGGTGCAACCCTAAATGGATTCAATCCTGTATACTTATGCAAAAATAATTAAATAAGAGATCATGTATTTAAGAGGGATTAGGACAATGCAGAAGTTGGATACAGAAGAAGAAAGGGAAGAAATGATAGAGCTAGAGTACTCATGTGTAAAATTCTCATTGAAAAAAAAAGTTCTTAAACTTCCAAGAAGCTTTTCAAATTTTAACTTCCCCTCAACTTCATTCTTAAACTCAGGGTCAGCCTCTGGATAGAGCTGGTAATTTCTTGGTGGGTGTTATCTCTTGGCCCTGTGCTTGCCTGTCTTCAATGCTGCATATTGAGCTTTGCATCTGTTCCTTTAAGTCCTGGAGAAGTTGCACCATTATAATTTTGTTGAGTAGCATATGTCATGGATTTCTCTTCATTTCTCCAGAACTCCTTGCAATATCTTGGAGAACAAGGGCACACGAAGAAAACCACAGGTTCATTTAATGTTCATAAAACTCAAATCTTTTCATTGTAATTATTTAAGAAAATGGAAATTAATTATCTAAGATAGCATAAAGTTATCTTAATTAACTAAGATAACATATACTGACTGGCAAACCCAGTATTAATTAAACCAACGCATCAATAAAATGAAAAATTTGTACCCAAGATGTTGAAGCTTCTGGGGGAAGGTATATCCATTGGTGACAATAGTGATTGCTGATGATTACTACATTATATTTTATTTGAATTTGAATGCATGAGAGCATTTTCTTCCTTTTTTAACTTCAAATTTCATGTTTGTACCATTTGCAAATCTGTTACTGTAATCCACTATATAAACAAACTCAAAAAAATCACATGATCGCCTCATTAGATGCTGAAAAACATTTGGCAAAATACAGCACCCCTTTATGTTAAAAGTATTCGAAAGATCAGGAATTTAAGGCCAAAACCATAACATAATAAAAGCAATATACAGGAAACCAACATCCAGTATCAAATTAAATGGAGAGGTACATAAAACAATCCCACTAAAATCAGAGACAAGACAAGACTGTCCACTTTTTAAATATCTATTTAATATAGGACTCAAAGTTATAGCTAGAGCAATAAAACAACAAAAGAATATCAAAGGGATACAAATTGGAAAGGAAGAAGTCAAGGTATCTCTATTTGCAGATGATATGACAGTATAAGTAAGTGACCCCAAAGTTCTACCAGAGAACTTATTGAGCTCATAAACAACTTCAGTAAAGTGGCTGGATATAAAATTAACTGAAACAAATCAGTATTCTTCATTTATATAAATGATACACAGGCAGAGAAGAAATTAGGGAAGTAACAGTCATCACAATAGCTACAAATAGTATAAAATATCTTGGTGTAACTCTTATCAAGCAAAGAAAAGACCTGCACAACAAGAACTTCAAGTCTCTCAAAATAGAAATCAAAGACATTAGAAAACAGAACGATCGCCCATTCTCATAGATTTGTAGGATAACCATAGTAAAAATGGTCATTTTATCAAAAGTAATGTATAGATTCAACATTCAATGCAATCTTCATCGAAATTCCAACACAATTCTTCACAGACATGGAAAGAACAATCCTCAATTTCATATGGAAAAACAAAAAACTTAGGATACAGAAAACAATTCTTTTTGCTAATTGGACATTTCACATGTGATCCCCTTTACTAATTTTCCTCCAACCCAGGAACCCCCATCCCATCCCCCCTCCTCCTGCTTCTATGAGATTGTGCCTCCACCCACACACCAACACCAACCTCCCTACTGACCAATTCCCCCACACTGGGGCATCCAGCCTTCACTAGACCAAGGACTTCCTCTCTCACCTATGCCTAACAATGGCATCCTCTCCTACACAGCTGGAGCCATGGGCCCCTTCCTATGTTCTCCAAGGCTGGTGGTTTAGACCAAGGAAGCTCTGGTTGGTTGGTATTGTTGCTCTCCTCATGGGGCCTCAAACTCCTTCAGCTCCTTCAGTCTTCTAATTCCTCCATTGAGAACCCCATGATCAATTCAATGGTTAGCTGTGAGCTTCCACTTCTGTATATGTCAGGCTCTGGCAGTTCTCTGAGGAGACAGCTATATCAGGCTCCTGTCAACATGCACCTCCTGGCATCCACATCAGCGTCTACCTTTGGTGACTGCACATGGGATGGATACCCAGGTGGGACAGTCTCCAGAGGACCCCTCCTTCATTTTATGTCCTGTGATTTGTCTCTATATTTGCTCCCATGAGTATTTTGTAATGTCTTCAAGGAAGGAATGAAGCACGCATATTTTGCTACTCCTTCTTCATGAGCTTCATGTGGTCTGTGAGCTGTATCTTGGATATTGAGAGCTTTTGGGCTAATATCCAATTATCAATGTGTGAATACCATGTGTGTTCTTTTGTGATTGGGTTAACTTACTCTGGATGATATTTTATAGTCCCATCCATTTACCTAAAAATTTCTCAAATTCATTGTTTTTAATAGCTGAGTAACACACCATTGTGTAAATGTACCACATTTTCTGTATCCAATCCTTTGTTGAAGGACATCTGAATTTTTTCCATCTTCTGGCTATTATAAATAAAACTGCATATGGCCTTGTTATATGTTGGAGCACCTTCTGGGTATAACCCCAGGAGAGGTATAGCTGAGTCCTCAGGTAATGCTATGTCCAATTTTCTGAGGAACCACCAGACTTATTTCCAGAGTGGTTGCAGCAGCTTGCAATCCCATCAACAATGGAGGAGTATTTCTCTTTCTCCACATCCTCACCAGGATCTGCTACAACCTAAGGTTTTAATCTTAGCCATTCTGACTGGTGTGAGGTGGAATCTCAGGGTTGTTTTGATTTGCATTTCCCTGATGACTAAGAATGGTAAACATTTCTTTAGGTGCTTCTCAGCAATTCCAGTTTCCTCAGTTGAGAACTCTTTGTTTAACTCTGTATTCCATTTTTTAATAGGGTTATTTGGTTGTCTGGAGTCTAATTTCTTGAGTTCTTTATATATATTAGGTATTAGCCCTCTATTGGATATAGGATTGGTAAAGATCTTTTCCCAATCTGTTGGTTGCCATTTTGTCCTATTAACAGTGTGCTTTACCTTACAGAAGCTTTGCAATTTTATGAGGTCCTATTTGTCAGTTCTTGATCTTAGAGCATGAGCAATTGGTATCCTATTGAGGAACTTTTCCCCTGTACCCAAGTATTCGAAGGTCTTGCCCACCTTCTCTTTTATTAGTGTATCTGGTTTTATGTGAAGTTCCTTTATCCACTTGGATTTGAGCTCTGTACAAGGAGATAAGAATGGATTGATTTATATTCTTCTACATGTTATCCTCCAGTTGAACCAGCACCATTTTTTGAAAATGCTGTCCTTTTTCCACTGGAAGGTTTTAGCTCCTTTGTCAAAGACCATAGGAGTGTGGGTTCATTTCTGGGTCTTCAGTTCTATTCCATTGATCTTCCTGCCTGTCTCTGCACCAATACCATGCAGTTTTTATCACTATTGCTCTGTAGTACAGCTTGAGGTCAGTGATGGTGATTCCCCTAGAAGTTCTTTTATTGTTAAGAATATTTCTCACTATCCTGGGTTTTTTGTTATTCCAAATGAATTTGTGAATTTCTGTTTTTTACTCTGTGAAGAATTGAGTTGGGATTTTAATGGAGATTGTATTGAATCTGTAGATTGCTTTTGGCAAGATGGGCATTTTTACTATATTAATCCTGCCAATCCATGAGCATGGGAGATCTTTCCATCTTCTGCAATTTTCTTTGATTTCTTTCTTCAGAGACTTGCATTCTTGTCATAGAGATCTTTCACTTGCTTGGTTAGATTCACACCAAGGCATTTTACATTATTTGTTACTATTGTGAAGGGTGTCATTTCCCTAATTTCTTCCTCAGCCTGTTTATCCTTCTAGTAGAGGAAGGCTACTCATTTGTTTGATTTGATTTTCTAACCAGCCACTTTGCTGAACTTGTTTATCAGGTTTAGGGGTTCTCTGGTGGTAGTTTTGGGGTCACTTAAATATACTATCATGTCATCTGCAAATAATGTTTTTTGACTTCTTCCTTTCCTATTTGTATCCCTTTGACTTCTTTTTGTTGTCTAATTGCTCTGGCTAGGACTTCCAGTACTATATTGAATAGGTAGGGAGAGAGTGGGCAGCCTTGTCTAGTCCCTGATTTTAGTGAAATTGCTGCAAGTTTCTCTCCATTTAGTTTAATGTTAGCTACTGGTTTGCTGTAAATTGCTTTTACTATGTTTAGGTATAGGTCTTGAATTCCTGATCTTTCCAAGACTTTTAGCATGAAGGGATGTTCATTTTTGTCAAATGCTTTCTCAGCATCTAGTGAGATGATCATGTGTTTTTTTTTTTTCTTTAAGTTTGTTTATATTGGGGATGACATTTTAAAGTCCTCTATCATCCTCATGAGAAGTGATTTTAATTCTGAATCCTGCTTTTCTAGTGTAATGTGGTGTCCAGGGCTTGCTATGGTGGGAGAACTGGGTTCTGATGATGTCAGGTAACTTTGGTTTATGTTGCTTATGTCCTTGTGCTTTCCTTTCACCATCTGGTTAACTCTAGTGCTACCTACATTCAGTGTGTCTGACTCAAGCCTGTCTTTCCAGTTATCTTGCTTGTGTCAGAACTCCTCAGAGTCCAAATGTCTCTTTGATCCTTTGATCCTTTGATCCTGAGTTCCTGAGTGGGACTCAGGCCACCTCTGGAATCCTGAAATTTTGCTGCTCTGAGTGCAGTGGTTCCTCTAGGATGGCTCCGGATACGGTGTCTTCACATGAACAGACCAGCTCGGTGTCTGCCCCAGCCAAAAGGACCAAGTGAAGGGTGGAAGGGGAGTGGTATTATGGAAGGGTGGGGTTTGGGTAGTTGATGGGTCCTTAGTTCCCAAGGCTCCAGGTTGTGGCTTTAGGGTATATGCTTATGAAGGAGTGTTCTTACCTGCTGCTCTGAGTGCAGTGGCTCCTCTAGGATGGCTCAGGATATGATGTTTTCATGGGAACAGACTAGTTAGGTGTCTGCCGCAGCCAAAAGGACCAAGGGAGGGCCAGAAAACAATTCTTAACAATAAAAGAATTTCTGGGGGGATCCCCACTTTTGACTTCAAGCTGTACCTGCATTAGTGATTAAAACTTTGTGGTATTGGTATAGAGATAGAAAGGGGGGATTTTCTAAATAGAACTTTAATGGCTCAGGCTCTTATATCAACAATTGATAAATGTTACCTCATGAAACTGAAAAGCTTCTATAAGGCAAAGAGCAGTCAATAGGACAAATTGCTAACCTACAGCTTGGGAAAAATATCTTCATTAACTCCACATCAAATAGAGGGCTAATATCCAAAGTATGTAAAGAACTCATGAAGCTAACCTCAAAAAAACAAAACATAAAAAAACCAAAAAAACAAAGCAAAACAAAAAAAAAACAACAACAATTAATCCAATTTAAAACTGAAATACAGGGCTCAGCAGAGAATTTACAACACAGGAATCTCAAATAACCTGAAAAGTACAAAAAAAAATGTTCAACACCCTTAGTCATCAGGGAAATGCAAATCAAAGTGACTCTGAGATTCCACTTCACATCAATCAGAATGGCTAAGATCAAATCTCAAGGGACAACAAACTGTGGCAAAGATGTGGCAAAAGAGGAATATTCCTCCATTGCTGGTAGAATTGCAAACTAGTACAACCACTCTGGAAATCAATCAGGTGGTTCTTCAGGAAATTGGAAGTAGATCTACCTGAAGACCCAATTATAACACTCTTGGACCTATATCCAAAAGACACCCCACCATACCACAGGAACACATGCTCCACTATGTTCATAGCAGCCTTATTTGTTATAGTCAGAAACTAGAAATAATCCAGATGTCCCTCAAATAAAGAATGAATACAGAAAATGTGGTTCATTTACAACATTGAATACTATTGAGTTATTAAAAATGAGGACATCATGAGATTTGCAGACAAATGGATAGATTTAGAAAATATCATCTTGAGTGAAGTAACTCAGACCTGAACAGACATGCGTGGTGTGCACTCACTAATAAGAGGATATTAGTCAAAAAGTACAGAATACCTAAGATGCAACCCACAGAACAAATTTAACAAGCAGAAAGACCCAAGTGGGGATACCTCAGTCCTACTGAGAAAGAGGAAAAAATAATCAGGAAAGGCAGAAGGAGGGAGGGATCTGGGTAGGAGAGAGGAGTAGAAGTGGAAAGGGGGAACAGGATTAGGTATGAGAGGAGAGGGCAGGAGAGAATCCCAGATTGCCAGCAGAATAAATGGAAATATTCAGCCTCTGGGGGTGGGAGGTGAGGAGACCCTGTAGAAAATATCAGAGGCCTACGAAGTGGGAGACTCTCAGGGCTCAAAGGGAAAAACCTTAGATTAAATGTTCAACAGTAGGGAGAGAGAACTTGAAGAGTCCACCTCCAGTAGATAGACAGGGTCTCAAGTGGAGGAATGGGGTTGCCAACCCACAGTCAAAATTTCTGATCCAGAATTGTCCCTGCCTAAAAGCACTACTGTCTCGCACAATAATCTCACCAGCAAGAATGAACGCAGACACCAGGGTCCTTCTGCAGCAAAACTTTTATTGTGATGTGAAGAGGAAAGACCCCGGGCCCCGAAAAGGCACCGCTTAAATACACCCTGGAGCGGAGTGTCTATTTCTGGTTGGCTGCTTGCCCAGGAGCGCATATACGCCCCGGGATGGGCCGTGACTTGGCGCGCATTTTCCACTAGCACAAAGGCAGTTTATCTTTAAGGTTGTGAGAGCACCGGATGCCAGCGCCATCCTATAATGGCAAATACTGTCACTGCTCACCGCAGCTCTCCACACACTACAGGGGCAAAGATGGAAAAAAATACTGAAGGAAATGTGATCCAGTAAAGGTCCAACTTGGGATCCATCTCATGAGGAGGCACCAAAGCCTCACACTCTTACTGATGCTACGATGTGCTTACAGATAGGAGCCTAGCATGGCTGTCCTCTGAAGGTCCAACCAGCCGTTGACTGAGAAAGATGAAGATACTTACGTCCAACCATTGGACTGAAGTAGGGGATCCTTATGATTGAGGGAAAGGATGGAAAAAGCTGAAGAAGAGGGTAACCCCAAAGGAAGACCAGCAGTCTCAACTAACCTGGACATGTGGGAGGACCCAGACGCTAAGCCACCAGTCAGCATACATGAACTGGTCTAAGGCGCCTGACATGTATGTAGCAGAGGACTTCAGGGTCTGGCTTTAGTGGGAAAAAATGTGCCTAACCATAAAGAGACCTTAGGCCCTGGGAAGTGGTAGGCCTGGTAGGCATAGGACCATCTTCTCAGAGACAAGGGAGAGGAGGAACCAGATGGGAAACTGTGGGAGGGAGAACAGAATGGGCTGGATTGTAAATAAATAAAATAATAATAATAAAATAATAATTTAATGAGCTCTAGTGAACTCAGCTAAATTACTTCTTATGTAGCAGTGTAAAAATTTAAAATTGGTTTGTGTTTTTAAAAGCTGTTAGTCATAAATACCTTTCATTTCCATACACATTTATTTTTAAAATATGCCAAATATTATATATTGAGATAAACTGGGAAGTATTAAGAAGACTTGTGGAAAAAAAAGATTACAGATTCTTAAAATAAAAATGATACTTTCTCCAAAGAAAGGAAAAGGATTATAGTAATAAGTCTGATTTTTAATTGCAGGTCTATTTCTTATACAAAAAAATGTATAGATTAATTATTAATGATACATTTTACAGAATTAATAAAACAAGGTGTATTAGCAGGAGGAACCATCAGCAGATGATTAGTTATTTTAGAAATCATTATGATACTTTAGTTGAATTTTGTCCCCTGGCCATTTAATAAAAACATAAAGAAAATAAGACATATTCCCTACTGCAGGTGTACTCTATCATTTGAACTAGAAATGTCTCATTAAATTATACATTTGCTGCCCGGACCGGGTCAAAATTTTTCTCATCTTATTCTCTCAATTTTCTCATAAATCTTCTGGGAAATTAATGTGCTTAATGGTACAAGAACATCTCCAAGCTCTTACCACACTGCAACTACATATCCTCACAGAGACTCTGGCCAGAGCTAAGTGTTCTGTAGACTTCCAAATTAAAATCAATGTATACATATTCTAAGCTTTGGTCACTAAATACATACAAACAATAATACCAAAATTTAAATGATAATAATACTTTGTAGACTTTTCTTGAATGTATGGTTTAATAAAGCCTGATAAAACAAAGCCAAGTGAACCAGGCTTTTTGTACTTATCTGACTTTTCTCTGAAACTTTGAGTGAAGTAAAAATGTGGTAGGAATCATCGCATTGCATTACAGTAGAGGCAGATTGTCAATAACTGAAGGATGCCTACAGAAACAAAAGTCTGGTTATTTTACTTAACAGCCTTTTGGATTGTAAAATTTTGCAATGTTCTACTAGCGCCCCTTGAATTGTACAATTGACTATGTGGACATTTGTGGAGATTCCAAGCCATTATAACTAAGGAAGTCTTCATGATTATGTAATTGAAAAACAACTACTATTCTTTCAAACCGAAAATACATTCTGTTCTGTGTGGTTGAACCATAAGTCAGAGAGATAATGGTATACTGGAAAGATTAAAAAAAAGAAACATACAACTTGGAAAATTTTTTAAAAGTACTCTCTGAACTTAAAGTAATGCAAACTCTTCTGTATAGGGACTAAAATATCATGATTAAAAAGCAACTCTTGGTAACAAACAAATCAATCTCAGTACTATTAAATTTCATGGATGTTTTTAAAAGCAGGCATGTGTGTAAACACGCCAATAACACAAGGGATCCAGGGTATTGATGAATTCTTAGATGAAGGAATGGTATCAGAATGATAATGCATTGAAATCATAAAGACAAGGCTAGTTTATTATTCATGATACTGGAGTGCCTGTCTCCTCCAGACTGGTCCCTATGAGACAAAAGGTATTACCCACAAAGAACTATAATTGTGATGAGATTAAATCCATTTCAGGAAAAATGGAATAAGGAAATAGTACACCTTTCCTGAGGTTGGAGAGTTACCAGTAAAAGCAGGTTTAGTCAGCTATGTTTGTATTAAGGAAAGAGACACCACTTTGCCAGACTAATGCAATGGAAGAAGAAGGGGGAAGGAGACAAAAGGAGGAAATGCAAGTCTATGAACCATCACTTCCTTTCATTTCTGCTCTTCAGGGTGCAAACTAGACCATCTCAAGAAACTTATATGATGAAAATTCTTAGTAAATGTTAGAGACATTTGGAGTCCTAAAAGAGACTACTATAGTTGAAGGGCACATTATAAATTTATTTTAAAGTATTCTCATTTTAACATAAACTTTTTTCTATAGAAATGCAGAGAATGTCCCATTCATCATTTAAAATTAATTTAAGGATATATTTATTAAACATGTCTGAAAGGATTTTTATCAACAAAATAATATGCTTACTAAACACAAACACACACAAAAATCCATGATAACACTATTAATAATAGGAAATAAATGTAAATGAATGTGTGAATAATAAACTATGTTCTGACTCCCCAAACATAAATCCATTGTTTTAGAGAATGCAGAAAAGATAGCCTCATACTCTGAAGCATTTGAAGACCAAGTTAGCGCCTCATTAAAGAATGGAACGCAATTTCAAGAGTGGCTTATCATCATTAGTCAGTTCAGAAAGAGGAAAACCATCTGTCTTGATAACTGAGTTTCTGTGATTCCCACCCCTCTCTGCAGGTCGTAGCTGAAACAATCAGTGAACGTTGGTTGATTCATAAAGTGAGAAGCAGCATACCCTAGAAACAGTGGAAGTTAACCTTAATGCCGTTTCATTTTCATACTTTCTTCACTTCTATCAGAAGATATTCCTTACAGGAATTTATAAATGTATGCTATTAGAGCATATATGCTATTGGTCTCTGTAGTCACAGAGTTTTTCTGGGACTGTTCACTCACATACAATCAGGCATTGACACTTTAGAGTCCAACTTGTCGTTTCCTTAAATGGCTTCCATATTCTTTTCTGTCCATTTTCATTTCCCTTTGTTCTCAGTCACTTTTGGTACTTCAGTTAGTTGTTTGAATTTAGCTTTTTTGACCCAAAACTATTGGTTCCTGATGCGAGGGGGATATTTACAGGTTTTATTTCAGAAATGAGTCCTATGTATTGAGACACCAAATATACAAATGGACAAATATCCAGTCCATTTCTGAAAATAAGTCTGACATACAACCTCTGTACAAACATGAACATGAAGCTAGCTACCTAGAGGATGGGGGAAGATCTGGGAGAAATTGGGGGGAGAAAAAAATAGACTATATGAAATTCTCAAAGAATAAGTAACGTTTTTCTTTAAACATTTTAATTCGTTGAGTATTTCATACAATGTACTTTGCTCATGCTAAGTATCCTTCTCCCTACTCCTCACAAAGTTATAAATGATACCATATTCACCAAATACTGTGTTGTTTAAGTGTTAATTAAAAAGGGAGAGGAAGAAAATATCTTCCTTTGTATAAAAGAATGAGAATTCCCAGTACAGAGGTTTGATATTGAGGATTTATCTAACGGAATATTTATCAAAGAGTTCTTCCCAAACAGGAAAAAGATCAATAAGGACCAAGTTAGGAGTGATGGACATATTTGTGTGTGACTAGCTAGCTTTGTTGTGGCAGCTCTTCATCTGAGAACCTATAAGATTATTCAAGTGGGGAAATTAAACTACTTATACAGCATAGGCAGTCCTGTAGATGGCAGGGACTAGTCAAGGGGTGGCTGGCTCCTTATGACAATGACAAGGAAAACTCATACTTGGACATCTCAACTCCTTTCCATTTAACACAAGGGCAATTTGCCTGCCAAGATGATTATTTCACAGCCTCTGAGAGGCCTGAACTCCCCTCCCTCCTGTAGCAAAATCTCATTTAAAATACATGTATTTGAAAGTTTATTGCATCTTTGCTTGGTACTTTTACTTGTGTTTTTGATATTATTGAATTTGTTCCCTTCAGAATTTAACTGTTGCCAGTGAGACACAAGCAGAGGTAACTTTAAGGGATAATTAGGCTAGAAGAGCACCTCTTTCATAAGTACAAATAGCATTCCCTCCAGTTACAGGTATTTGCTGGAGGTCCTTTTGTCTTGCATCCTCTGCTTTAGAGGATATAGCTCTTAGCAGACACCAAATTCCAGAGCTTTTTAACTGTGGCCTTCAGCACCATAATAAAATTTCCCTTCTATTCATCATGTAGGTTCTGTTTAACAATACAAATGGACTGACAACCTCATTTAAATAGATCAAAACTAATTTTATTTTCATATAAAAATTCATGTAAAGTATAAACTATATGTACTGTTTAGGAACTTTCTTGAATCTCTTAGTCTGTTAGTTGAGACCCATCCGTGTTCCTGTGTTACTACAGCTACAGTTCCTTCACCTTCATTGCTGTATCATGACTGGTTACATGATATTAAATTGGCACACAAATTGGTGCTACAAATTAAAATCACTCCTACCAAGAGCAGATGACAGTTTATTACTCATTTACTCTCTTAAACCCTTGAAGTAAAACAGTTGTAATCAATATGGTAGGAGTGAGGCAGGCAGACTATCTTTTCAAACTGAATTTCTCTGGTGACTAATACAACTGAGGCATTTTAATGAGCTTTTTCTTCCTGTATAAAATATATTTAAATGTCATTTTTAATTTGATCATAGGAACATTTCTTAAAGAATTTTAGAGTTCCTCAAATTAAACTCTAAACTACCTACATCATTGTTTATTTAGAGGTGCACAATATATGCTCAAAAAAATGTGGCCTAATTTACCTTTTCTTCAATGAATTAAAATTTCAATTTTAGAACAATTTTAATTTTTTATGTATTCTTCAATATGATAACGTATATGTATTCTGTGCTCGTGAGCATGTGTACATTTTCTCACTTGTGCAGGTTTATGAGTGTGTGTGGGTATCCATGGATGTGTGTGTAGAAGCCACAAGGAAAACTGACCTAGTTTTCCTCAAATGCCATTAATTCATCTTGGTTTTGAGACAGCCTCTTTAAGCCTGCTGTTAGAGAATGCACTTTAAATATATAAGCCTGCATTTCCCTAGGACATGATGCTTCATTGAGTGGTTGTCTAGAACTATCTAGACCATCTAGAACAGATCTTCAATAAACCAATGGTTTAAAGTTAGACTGAAATGCTGTGAATGACTAACTCATGATCTATATCATTTATGAGATGTAGAACAAATATGCACATTCTGTCCATGATGGATATCCATCACTGTGATTGTTCCAATGACAATTCCCCCAGAGAACACAAAATTCAGTGTGCTTCTTTCTGTCAGATGTCTAATGTCATATAGGCTCGATTTTATTTACTTTAAGATATCTAGGCATATCTTAGGAACTACCTTTCCCAGATTAAAATGTAAGAACTGTGAATTTGAGGACATACTAAATTAATAATTCAAATAACCCACACCATTTTAATTTCACACTTTTTTGTTTTAATTCTCTATCAAATATGTAACCCATTCTTTCAAAAACATATGTTGATCTTCTTGTTTCAGTTAACCCACTTAATGACTATAGTACAACTAAATGAGTATATTCCAGCAAAAGAACACAATACAGAAGGAAACGTGGCTGGAGGGGTGGTTCAGTTGGTAACAATTGCTGTCCTTCTAGTGGATCCAAATTTGGTTCCCAGCATTTAATCCTTGGCTCACAACTCTCCCTCATTCCACTTCCAGAGTACTCAATGACCTCTTCTTGCTCTGTAGATGCCAGGCATGTTTGTAATGCACATAAGTCCAAGTAACACATGCACTAACACATGCACATACTTATAAAAAATTAACAAAGGAAATTCATTTCACATCTGACATACTTGTTCAATTTTATTTTTGTGACTCTGGAAACCACACCTTTTGTTTTTGTTTTTGTTTTTTTACTTTGACTTACTGTATTAGCAATGACATTTCACCATTCTAGACTTTGAGTCTTTAGTTCATGGTTCAGTATTCAGAAGATGACACAGATAGGAAGACTTACTTTCTGTTTGACCATGTTGAGAAGGAAACATTCTCAATTACATATCAGGTATAATATATAAATGCCACAAAGATCATTTATCTCTGTTTATATGTGACATCAGACTAGAATTAAAATAGAAATTGTCATGATATTACTAAGGAGCTCTGAGCCAGAAAAACACACCATGTGCATTGTTGTTCCATTGTTCACTTTCAACAAATTAGAAAGCACTGCTTCTACTTTTCCACAGACCTCACAGTGCTAAAGGCACTTTGAAGCATTGTTGCCTTGTCAGCACAGTGAGATGGCTTTGTGGATAGGAGAACTTGCTGTACATGTCTGATATCCAGAGTATACTCCCTGGATTCCACAGTGAAAAAGAGAAGCACTTCCAAAAATTGTTTTCTGATAAAGCCAAGAATTCTGTGACATGGCTGTGTTCATACTCATGTATACATATCAGAACCACACACATAAAAATAATGAATGAAAACTTGTTCTAAGTAATTTAACAAGATCTCTCATGT
This sequence comes from Grammomys surdaster, assembly GCF_004785775.1. Lineage (NCBI taxonomy): Eukaryota > Metazoa > Chordata > Mammalia > Rodentia > Muridae > Grammomys > Grammomys surdaster. The sequence goes on along the minus strand of NW_021604607.1, from coordinate 11,833,627 downwards.
TATCTTGGGTTCTATCTCTATGGACTACTTCTACTAATTACTGCTCGTATTTTTCATTCTCATACCTTTTAATTAATTTTCATTTTCAGACAATTTCTCAATTATAGCCCAATCTGGGCTTAAAATTACAACACTTTGTCTTTATGCCTTAAGTAGCTGAATACCTGTCCTGTATGACCAAGCCCATCTCCTCTTCAGAATAACATTACTTGCCTTCTCTTCCAGACTCCTGAATAGATTATGAAATAAAGTGAACTCTGTATAGTTGTGAAGAATTCTTACAGTGACACTCACTCACATGGTCAATGATGTCAAACCCAAGGCTGAATGATAAATGTGCAGCAGATGTACTTAGGTGTTTACTTCATGAGGTGGTCACTAGACTTTCTTCTAAATCCCAGCACTTTCTTTTCAGAGTGTGAAACCCCAGATGATATATAATGTTTATGTCAATATGTGTTCTCTGCTCAAGATAAGAAAAATAAACTATTACAAGCAGTTTCCTGCATCAAGTGAGATAGCATAAAAATATAAACAGAAAAGGTATGTAAGCATTATTGGTAATCTCATCATTATTAACAGCCTTCTGGACAGTAGGTTTTTACCAACTGCAATTCAAATAAGAGTTCCCAGATAGGACATTGTTATATTTCACTTCTGAGGCATGAAGTCTGTCAGTCTTGCACTCTGCCTTCTGTCAGAAACCACTGTTCTCCAACACTATTCCTCCATTGCTAAGCTGCTACATGCTCTTGCATTCCTTTTTAGCACTGATCCTCAACAAGACTCTCTCAAACTACTTAAATTTGACTTTGATTTGGAATCTGAGATTATTTTTTCTGGGAAGAAGCAAAATCTAGATTTCAAAACACACTCTTAAGGGGTGTGGCACTATGGGGACTACAGTGTGAGAGCAGGAATGGGTAGCAGAGGCTCCAGATGACCAGGTGCTAGGCAAGTGATCTAGTTATGTTCCTGCTGCTGTCATAAAAATGTCCTGAAAAAAATCAACCTAGATTATAAGGTGTTCATTTTGACTGATAATTCCAGGTGATAGCTTACCTTCATGAGGATTTACTGCAACAGGAACTAGGGATAGCTACATATAACATACCTACAATAACAAGCAGAAAGAAACGGATGTGTGCATGATTCATACCTAACTAGATTTCTCTACACCTATATAGTCAATAGCTTTAAATCACTAATAGTGCCATCTACTTTCAGGCTAGATCATGTTACTCAATGTATACTCAAGGCAGTCTCCCACAGACATACCCATAGAACAACCTGATCTAGATCTTCCCTCATTGACTTTATCTTTCCAAGTGATTTTAGAGTATGCTAAGTTGACAATTAAAGCTAACCATCACAGCAAACAATCTTTGATTGCAAGTGAAGTTTTCTGTAAAAGCCATTGAACTGTATACAGATTAGAAATGCTAATCCATGTGCTCTTTGAGGTGAGCCTTTTTTCAGAGGGCTGTGGTTAGGATGGAGGCTGGTTAGAACAGAGACAACTGACTAAACTGCAGAGAACAACCAACACTGGAGTGATCAATGCCATATTGGGATGCTACAGGAAACTTCCTTCTCCCATACTCAGGAATGTCTTAGAAGAGATGGTAGAAGTCAGAGGTTAGGAAAGACTATTGTGAAACAGTATTTTTAAATAAGGACCATTGAACTAACAAATGCACAATGGCAATGGTTGTCTGCACGTGACTTGTACAAGATCAAGCCAGTCAAAATTTTACCACAGATTAGGGAAAGGCTCCAGGTGTCATCCCACTAACTGAAGAGCTACTGGCAGATGATGGTTTCTCAGGGAGGGAAGATTTCAGTTATTTGGCCTCTGATAGGTTGTACACACATCATTAGATAGATATATACATATGAACCTATAGGTGGTACTAACTAAACTTAGTAGGCTTAAATAAGACATGAAGTTCAAATGATTTGCTTTGGCTAGGTTGAGACTGAGTAGGAGGGAAGGGATGGATGTAATCAAAATATATTGGATATATGTATGAAAGTCTCAAAGATTAAATAAAACATACTTAAAAATAACAGAATAAAGTAGTGTTAAGGAATGGAGTAACAGTGAAGCAAAATTAGTATATAAATCCTAAACTAAATCAATATTAATCTAAAAAAATTGAAAAAGTACCATGCGTAACAAGATAAAATATTTGCAAAATTTATAGCTAAAAGAATAGTCATCAAAGGAATCAAAATAAGTGTTTGTAAAAATTCAAGAACTTTGGTATCCTTATGCTTTTGTATCTGGTGAGAATGTAAATGATGTAGAGGGTTTAAAAAGCATGATGAGAGTTTCATAAAATATGCAGAACGAAACAGACATAGGATCCAACAATTATATACCTGAGTACATATCTGAGGGAATATAAAGTAGAATCTTCAGAAGGCGTCTGCACACTCATGTTCAATGAAGCATTGTTATTAATAACAGAGAGGTAAAGAGAGAAGGCTACCCATCAACAGATGGATGGGTTACTAAAATGTGGCACTATTTACATAATAATGTTACAAAAGCCAAAGGAAAGAAGTAAATCTTATCACATTCCAGAGATTTGAAACAATCATGAGGTTATAATTCTAAGTAAAATGAGGCGGTCACAAGACACATAAGGAGGTGTCTGTAGCCACACCTTTGAAAGTAACACCTGCTCATTGTCTCTATATCTGCTTCATATAACTGTGTAGATCTGGTTATATGAAATAAAATATTCTTCCAAATATTACAGATTGTTCCCATGTCTGTTTCATATAACTATGTAGATCTAGTTATATGAAATAAAGCATTCTTCCAAAAATCATCGGTATAAAAATTAGAATGATGGTTACCTGGAACCAATGATGTGTAGAGGAAATTTGTGTTGCCAGTTCAGGATTTCAGGATAAAAAGATGCCAAAGTTTGGAGCACTATGAGCTGAATACACCTACCTCCACTATGGACTTTACACTTCAAAATATTTAAGTGAAAAAATTGAAATTATACATTATTACTACTGTAAAAAAAAGATTCTACTTGATGTTACAATGAGTTATTAGCAATATCTTCTCTATAAAACTTCATATCCTTCTTTGAATTTATTTGTACTTTCTTTTCTCAATAACAAATTCTTTATTCCTTTTGATACCTCAAAAATGTGTCATAATTGACTACCATACTTCTAAATATTAAAATGACCATATGTACATTGGCCTATTAGAGCATTCAATGTTCCTACTACTGTGCTTAAATTTCAGAATTTTCTGTTTTCAAGAGTGATGAGACTACTACTATTCTTACCCAGAATTTAAGAAGAAAGAATGATTTGTAAATCTATTAATTTTCTTATCAAATAATAAAGAAAGGTATAGAGAAAATGAAAAATGATAGAAGATATAGCCATCACATTTCCTGCTACTATATGAGCACTAAAGACATAGAAGAATGTAGAAGGTGAACCGATTACACCTCAAAATCACTATTTTATCTGAAAGTTAACTTGGTTAAATCAGATCTTTGTTTTCTTAGTATATGTGCCATTTTTTTAATGTTATCTGTAGGTTTCAATATCAAATCCATCTCAAGAGCTTGAAATATACAGTGTGTTGCGGTATAAGCAAACTCCATGGGAGTGGCACAGGAGAATGACATCTCTGAGGTGATGTCAAACTGTTCTGGTCAGTAGAGCAGATGCTGGTGTACAGTAATGTGGTTCTTCACCTATTCAGTTACTTACCCCAGCATTTCATATTTATATAAGCATTGCATCGATTTCATCACAAAGTCAAATTTAGCAGTAATCAATTCTCTTTCTTATCATTTGAACACCACTAACTAGTCCATGTAGAGCTGTTTTTTACTATTTTTTCTACAATTGTTTATGTAACAATCTCCTGTTTCTCTACTATGACAAAATGAAGCGAGAAGCAATGTGAGCTGAGTTAGATGGTACAGATTATGTGTCAATTCACTGAACAATGTTTCTCCACCTTAGAGTTCTATAAAACTATCTGGAAAACATGTTTGAATTGATTTTTGAGATAGTACTAAATACTCTGTGACCTGGAGGAGATCTTGAGACATTTTGCTTCCTGTAACTTGTCAAGCAACAGTATTATCACTGGATGTTAAGATAAGCTTGGGTCTATATTACCTGAGTAGGAATGTAATAACAGCTTGAAGAAAATTGTTGACATATTTTAGAGAAACATCTTTTTTCTCACACATGATCTTTCATTGTAGGTAGACATTTAGAAAGAACAAGTATAGTTTTCCGCTAGGAATGATGCCTTACATGACTAATATGTAGGAGTCAAGGATTATAATATAGCATGTTTATGTTTATGGGCTCCAAGCACACTCTACACTTAAACCAACTGTGATCTACCATCAGACTTGGGATTGAGGGGAGTTCATATTAAGTGGACTTGAAGATGTTCCCTAAGCTTCCCTACACAGAAACATAGCATTTTTAAAAGTATCCTCTATGTGCCTCAATGAAATCTCATGGAAAAGATGTAATCTACAAAGTAGTTCATTAGGTACAATAAAGCACAGTCTCCAAAATAGTCTCACTCTTATACTTGAATTCCTACTTTTATGAGTCTTCTTAAGGTCTTCAGTGCTGCAGGTGTTGGTCTAAAAGGAATAGCATCTCAAAGGCAGTATCATTGGAAGATACTGGAGTTAACAACCCCTTGGGTCCCAGAGCATGCAGAATAAAAGGGCTCTCTGATTTCTGTGCAAACCAACATCCTTTTACTTTTGTCACCCAGGGACCATGGCAAATCCTTTGTGTGATCAGAACTTTATTCAATGATTATTGAATACTTTCAACTATTCCTGTCTATAAATGTTTCAATAATATGTATTTCAAATCAATCTAAGAGGATAGGTGATGAATAAAATTTTTCATTATTTATTATTCATTATTTATTATTTTCATTATTTTTTAGATTTGGGTATAAAATACAAGTTTGTACAGATATTAAGCAAATACACTGAAGCTGATATCTCTGTCTCTGGCCTTCTTTTAATTTTTTACATGGATACAGAGTTTTGTTAAGTCATCATCTACTTCCTCAACCCCAAGTAACTACAATGACAGGCCTGTGCCACGAGGTCTAGTTCTTCTCATTCTGTTTATTCATGACTGATGATGGTGACCATATTCATCGTCTCAGTGAGAAGTCATACTTCTATTCATATTAAACCAAAATAATTGGAACTTTTCTAAGAGGTTTTGATTACTACATCATCCAACTCAAAAGATTCATTTCATCCATTTTTCTTGCTTTCTTATATCTAATTTGAGGCTATTTTTAGTTTCAGGCTATTTTATGACTATATGAGGCTATTCTATTATTTTTTAAAATGACATTGGATTTAGGGGGTTCTAGAAAATTATGATTATTACAAAATTTATTTTATGGATTTTTCCTGCATTGCTACCCACATGTTCCCACTTTAATTTATGGAATCTTGGGAAAATATATTATTGTATTACTAAGTGTAGTTTCAGGAGTGAAGCAATGTCTTTTGTGCTTTACAGGAATGACACAATTACAGCAAACAACAACAAATTCAGATTCTTACACTGTGCTTACCACAAGTCTGGTAGAAAAAAATCTAAAGTTTTCAGAGTCTCCAAATTCAAATAAAACCTTCAGGGATGAGCAACTTGAGAGAAGAGGGGATAAGTAACTCTGTACACAGGTGCTGTGCAGCAACTTCTTCCTAATGAAACAGTCCTTCCTCAGGATATCGGAAGTAAGTGCTTCTCACAAGGCTCAGTAAAGTCATGAAACTTACAGTGCCTTGCTTCAAATTTATGAAAGCAATAACAATTGTTGAGAAGAAATTTGATTAATAGCCAGATGATCTGTCAATGTGTAGGCATTTTGGAAGAATTTTAAGGCAGTATTTAATGAAACTAAACATGTTCTTCCTTCATAATTGAACATTTACACTCTTTTGTAGTTAATAAAAAAAGTTGAAAAGTTAGGAGTATAAATTTCAATAACCATAGAAGTAGTAGTTCATAATTAACTAAACTTAGAAACAGCCAGGTTGTTCATAGGTGAGTAATGGAAGATAAATACCACATGATACATTTACAAAAAGGCATATCATTCAGTGTCAAACATAAATACTCTGACACGCTATGAAATTTATGAAACAAACTTAATATTACACAATTAAGAATCCAGTAAAATGATCTACATATTATATACTATAATATTCTGGAAATACAAAGTGGTAGAATTAATAAAAAGCAAAGAAAAAAACAAAACAAAACAAATAAAAAGAAGTGTCTGCCAGAAAGCAGTGGGCAGGAAATGGTTAATAAAAGATTCTTACAAGAATACTATCAATTGTTCATGGCAAGACTTTTTATAAAACTAGAGAACTAACAATAAGCTTATTGATTAACAAAGAGAATACATTAAAACTAAACTATATTTAGAAGTTTAATAAAATCTCTAAGATCAGTTAATGTGAAAGAAAACTAGCTTGCGACTATGGAAGCTCTTACTTTGAGCTTAGTATTTCAAAAGCAAGCACAGACCCTGTGCTGAATGGCTAAAAGAGAATTATGGCTTACATTTTGAGGTAAGTGGCACAGGACAGACCCCAGTTGATGAGAGACTCTCAATGTCTTCTAAGAATGGCCCAAACCACTGACTTTCAAGTGCACTGAGATTTTATTTCATGACTTCTTGTATCCTAAATATGTGTAGAAAACAGTTGCCTACTCAGCTTTGAAGAGCTACACTGAGCAGCTCCCAGTCATCCTCCATCACAATATGTCCTCTGATTTCTCAATTGGATATTCTTGAGTTGTCTAGCAATAAACTTGCTCTTTTTGTGTCTGCATTATGGTTTTGGAGTATTCACTATTATTTACCAGGTCTTGCTGAGTTGAAAAGACAATCTGAGTGAGAGCAGAAGCATTTACAGGAGTAGAATAGGATTTAAGTATTTTTAATGATATGCATGATTATTCTTTGAAATATGTATGCATTTCTGAATCCTAGTCTGAGTCACAAAGTGGGCTCTTAATATTTGCTTCCATGTTTGATTGTTTCACAAATCAAAACTTATTGTTATAGTATTATTTAAACAATGGCTAGTTGACAAATACATCAGGGAGGATTTATTGCCTGGAGGCTACAAATAATTTTTAATACAAGAAATTATTTTCTATTCTGTTATTTAATACCTCAGCCTTAACTGAGTGCTTCTTATTAATTTTAGGGGCATTAATTTAGGAACAACTTCATAATCAGATCCTGTAATAGTTGATTTTAGATTTGGACATGCCTGAATTAAGGAATATCCAAATATACAACAAAATACCATGTATTCTTAATCATTTCATTAATTCCTTTTAATGCTTCAATGAAACTATAACAAAAATGTTCAATTTGTCATTGGGTTAAAATGATAGAAGAGTTTCATGTGTGTCTTAGGCCAATTCAAGTATTATTCTTCTTGAGACACATCCTAGGTTGGTAAGATGAATAGGAATGATCTCTTAGTATGGGTGGGTATGACCTAGATGGAGCAAAAGGAGGCAAAATAAATACCCTTATCCTATCTTCCATAAGTTGAGACACCATTGCTTTCCTTGGAATTCACGTTACAATTTCTCCAGTCATTTCTCTAAGATAGGCTCCAGCCATGCCCATGTCTCTTAAGGTATCACCTTCAGATTGTGGGTCATGATACTGACTTCTATGATCTTGTTGTGTGAAATACTTACAAAACAAGAGTACCCATGCTATCTCTGGCTATGTTCTAATAACATGGTTTTACCACTTCCAAGGTCTCCATGGTCCCATTTGGTGGCCTCCCAACTGGTCATTCTCTTGCTGTGGATCCTGCTTACATTCCTAGCCATCCACCCCCTGTGGTTGGTTAGCTGTCACAACTTCCTGTAACCTAGTAAAATCAAAACTCTAGAAGCTTGTAATTTATCAGTCAGATTTATATTAGTGAATTCTCAACCCACATAAAGCCCACACAGTGAACTCAGTGTCTATAAATGTTGATATAAACTGCTCACCTAGATAAGACAAATTGGCCTGAAATTATCCATCCCTTAGATGATATTCATAGCTACCTACGGCTATTTAAAGTCAAGTGGATGTAGTTCATCTTTCTCTTCCTCTATCGTCCTTCCTTCTCCTTGTCTCTCTATCTTTCCCATCTCTAAAACTCTCAACTCGCCTTCTTTATCCACTGCCCAATCATAAGCTCTAGTCTTATCTTGTGTCTGCCCTCATCTGCATATAAAGAACAATCCACAAGCTCTGACATAGGTTGAGCCATGCTGTTAGACTTTGGGTCTTCTATTTGCAGAGACACTATAGTGGAGCTTCTTAATGTTCTAAAATTGAATATTTCAACTATTATATTGATTTTTGTTATAAACCTGTGAATACATATCATATTAGTTCTGTGTCTCTGGAGAAGCCAGACTAAAACATTTTTGTACTGGTAATATTTCTTTAAAAATGGGAATTTTACGATGAGTTTCTTCAATTGTTGTAGGGATTACATTAATGGGTTCTTTACCACTTTCAATACCCATGGTCCAAGTGCACAAGTGCATGTAGTTTATAAAAATATAAGTGATATACACATCAGATGTTCTAATCAACCATTATAAGAGGCAAGAAACAGAGTTACTTTGTATGTAGTTTAAACACTTTTGGGAAATAAAAGACTTTATTTTGGTTAGTTACTACCATTGTTATTGGCCAGAATGACAAAAAAAAAATGAACAAAGGATTTTATTTTGTTTTATTTCAGGGGTGGAGAAATGAGTTTATTTTATCATACAGGTTATAGTTCATCATTGAGGGGAGTCAGGACAGGAGATTGAAGCAAAAACCATGGAGGAACATTGCTCCTTCTCAGGTTTATTTCTAGCTGGCTTTAATCTAGGAATTAGGAGTGGAGGTCCCATGGTGAAATGGACCCTCTTACATAAATTAAAGCAACCAAGACAATCCCTGCCCCCAAGACATACTCACAGACCAGTCTGGTCTGGGCAATCCCTCAGTTGAAACTCATGTTAGGTGTCTCCAGACTATGTCCAGTTGACAATTAAAGCTAAGCAGAGCAGGGACAAAGCAGAGAGCAGTAACACATACTTGCAATTCCAGCATTTGGGAGACCCATAGTAAGAGTACTGGGAGTTCAAAATATGCTTGGTTACATAACGAGATTCTAGATTAAAAATAAACAAATAAACAAAATAAAAATTTTTTTTTAAATTAAAAAGCTCGAGGGAACAACTCTGTGACATCGAAGTTGGAGTGTTCCATTTGGAAGGGACCAGAACAGTCTAGAAAGCCAGTCTGGTAGGTTATTCAAGCTGGGGATACTGATTAGAGCAAGGAGCTGGTATACCCGAAGAGGACCACTGATATGGGGCTCTTATCAAAGGTTCTTACTCATTTGAGAAGGGCTCTCCTGTGAGACATCGAGAAGGCTGGGAGCAGGTTCATGGAAGGCACAGAGAGTGGCTCTGTAATGTGGTATCTCTGCCCCCTCACAGGCGTTGTTTACCTGATCAGCAGCCTGCTTGAAAAACAGAATTTAAAAGCATCAAAATAAACTTCTTTGTTCTCCTCTTCAAGTTATGTGCTACCTACTAGATCTTGCCTCAAGAAGCAGAGAAAAATGCCCCAGGTGTTGTTCCTGTGGACTTGAAATAATGATGGTGGCAAGTCCCCAGAAAGTCAAGTCCATTCGCAGAGAATGGAGAGCGAATTCTACCTTCCGAGTCTTCCCTCCCCTCTGTCTGTTATATTCTCGTTATTACTTTTTTCCTTTCCCTTGTCATCAAGGAGCCAGTATTTTCTTGAATTTTGTTTCTGTGCAGGTGAAATGCAGGCATCAGACACAAATGTTTTTAAATGGTATAAATGCTTTCAGGTAAACCCTGAAGAAGAATCTTATGTCCCATAGCAACAGGGCTAAAATATCTGAAATGAAACAAACTTTGCACCGTGCAATTGGCTTAAATTTAACAAAAGATAAACTCTTTGCCTCATGCATGGCAAGTGGTAAAGTAAGAAAAAAAATGAGGGGAAAAATATAATCTTGCAAGCTGGGATGGAAATACAAGGAAGGATCACTAGGAATACCTATATTCTGGTGAGTCTTCCTAGTCAACAGACACAGAAGCCAACCTTAGAGATAGTCTGGACTGAAACCCTATCTGCAGCTCAGTTTTGCAGAGGTTATTGCTACTGCAAAGACCATGGCTTGCCCCCAGTATGTGTCCAGCCAGGCATGAATGAAGATACAGTTTTACTTTTCTCAAGAGCAAGTCTCACTACTAAAGTGCATTGATCCATCATGTGCTATTGTAACAGGACACAGATTACCAGGTAATTTATTCAAAAATCAAGAAATTTATTTCTCACAGATTCTCAGGCTAGGAATTTCAAGACCAAAGTTCTAGCTGTTCAGTGTCTGACAAATGTCCATTTCCAAGTCTAAGATGCTGTCTTAGAGTCTGATTCCTTCTGAGGAGAGGAATGCATATAAACTCATCACAGATGAGAGGAGAACAAAGCAGGTAGGGATAGGTGCTCTCCATCTGACATTTTCATAAGAGCATCTAAGCCAAGTCACAAGAGAAGAGCCCAAGACCACCCCCACACTTACAAACATCACTGAGTAGGACCCTTATACTGGCAACACATGGATTTGAGAGGGAACATGCTTGAAGATTTGTAGATCTGAGTACTGTGATGGTGCCAATGGAAACTTCAGATTCACGTCTCCTGATTTCAATAATAATCAAACAAACACTATTTGCAAGCTTTCATGTATTACATTACTGATTCTAATCCAGTAGGACAAAATAGTCCTATTATTCAATGAGAGAACCTAAAACATAAAGGGACAAAATAATTTTCTTGACATGATAAAGAATTTTTATTTTTTAAAATAAGGCTTCAAATTTTCAACAGAGAATCCACTGGCATTCCTTAGATACTTTCTCTTTCTGAGAAACTCACTCTGACTTGGGCCCTTGCCTTTCACTCTTAAATATCTGTGACAGTTGCCACCAGAGACAACTCACTAATACTATTGTGTGCTAGGTTATTATTTCTGAAATGACATCTTGGCCCAAGGATTAAGAAGCCTCAAAGTAGGTATGTAGCAATATTTCAAAATCGATCTTGCAAACTTAACATTCTTGCAAACAGAAGTTTACTTTTTAATAATGGGTTCTTGTTTGTTTCAGCTTCTTAGGAGTTTGAAGATAAAACCAAGATTGAAGTTTGACTTCCCCCAAATTGGCTTAGATTAAATTATATCTGTCTTCATTCTGCTATGTGATGGCCTGGCATTATAAATAGTCCTCATATGCTTGCCCTTGTTCACTCTGATGCACATATGACTACTAAGCCAACCTAAATTAATTAACCAAGCTTTATTTGATTTCTTACCTTTTAAGCAGCCCAAAATAAGAGAGAAGATCTAATTTGGAAAACAGAGCTTCCCAGGATGCCAAATCAAATTTATCCCTGTAACAACTCAATAGTAACTACAGACACATTTCTACAGACCAATTTAGACCCTAAACACATTCAAAACTGCATCTTACAGCCCTGGATCAGGAAATATGTATTGATAGACAAAAGAAACTGGATTCAAGCTCACGGAAAATTATTCATAATAGGAAAGGGCACTTTTCCTGCAGATCTCTGTCTCTCTCACTCTCTCTCCCTACCCAGTCGCCCCCCCCCCGCCTCTCTCACTCTCCCATTCTCCCATTTCATCTCTCTCTACTCTCTATATGTTCTACTTCATGATACCAAGTTCTGGGTGATCAGCATGTAATGGTAAACCCAGCCACTGCTCTTTTATCTTTCTTCCCTCTCTTTCCTCATTTCTTTATTTTTGTCATTCTATTTCCCTTCATTCTTTCCCTCTTTGTTTCCTGTTTTTGTTTCATTCCTGTCATTTCTGTACTCCAAGTGATAAAAAGATTTTATTATTGTTAGTGCCAGAGGTATTACTATATTTGAAAATATGCTTTAAATTACATTAAAATGGAAATATTAGGTATATTCAGAACATGCTAACAATAATAATATTATGTCGGAGTTTATCAATTATTGACTGATAGTTACAAGATGCTTGTATTATGTGTGTTTTAAACCTGGTAACTTATTCAAAGCTTAAGTAGCTCTACAGATGGGTTATCATTATCAATCTTAATTGACAAAGAGGAAGCTAAATACTATAGGACCAGAGACCTCACTCAGAGAATTAATTGATTTGTAGTGGAACAAAGATTTAAAGTCAGTTGTTAGGGTCATAAAATTCTAGGAATACTCCCTGTGCTTTTTGTGGCCTCTGAAAATGGCATGGGACCAGTTCTGTCTAGATTATTTACTGGACTCAATTAGTGATAGAGATAATATCTTCAAGATAATTTAGTAGCTAGTCATCTGTCAGTACTATATATCCAGTAAATGCTTACTGAGAGAGTATTTCAGGAGTTAGAAGATGAGGTACATCACTAATCAAGCAGCAAGTATGGAAATGATGTGTTCTATCTAAAGACAAAGTGAAATTCTTAAGAGAGACCATAAGGCTCATAGTTTGGTCTCCATAGTGACTCATTAAGGCTGCTGCAGAGCCCTTCAACAGCAGGGAGCTAACCACTTGATATTTATCTTACAATATGTGTTGACCTTATCCACCTAGTCAGTTAGCAAGAGTGCACTGGGTCTACTGTGTGCTAAGCATTTCTCTTGACATTGATAGAACTTACCATGCATAGAGAAAGTCATAAATAAGTTAATCTTTAAATAATATGTGTCAGATAATTATAGAAATGTGCAAGACACTAAAGTTGAAGAAAAGGAATAAAGAGCTACTTTTGAAATATATGTGTAATATTGGGAGCCAACTTTCATTAGGAGCCAACATTCAAACTGATCTAGGCAGAGGTCTAGGTCAGTAGGACAGGGATTGATTCCCAGCAGCATATTAATATCAACAAGGAATGATCCAGAAAAAAATCAATTAAAAGTGTAAAGAAATGTGTTTGTTTGCTTGTTTGTATAAAGAGCAATTGCTGATGAAAGAGTCAGGCATTTGAGTCCTTCAGGAAGGACAAGGGTTACCAGAGAGAAAACAAGCAAGTGTACAGAATGCTTAGGGTGATGCTACGTAGGTATAGCTGTAGGGGCATCAGAGAGGAAGCCTGCAGAAGGAGGTGACCTAAGTTCTGAAAATAAGAAGGGATCCGTTCTGTCTAGATTATTGACTGGACTCAGTTAGTGGTAGAGATTTGTCTTCTAGATTATTTATTCCTAACCTCGTAGTGATGGAGATTCATGTTCTGGTAGACTTTCTAGAATACTTCATTTTTTTCCTCTTATTGTTAATTCACCTTATTTAAAAATTGGATAAGAAATCATTAGAAGTAATGAGCATGGTACTTATTTCTGTTACGCTCCCAGGTTAACTTTTACCTGCTATGTTGAGTAGACTCTTGAGTGGGGATGACACTGGAATGCCAGGTCATTAAGTCAAACCAATGACAGCTGCAATGTGAATAAAGTTCAGGGAAGGAGAAGTTATCTTGTTTAGGGTGACAAGATGAAAATAAGCAAAAATTATTTGCATATTGGTAAGAAGTGATTAAACCTACACTTCCAAGCACTAGTGTAATAAAAATGCCTGTTTCCTTAAGTCATGTGTTCTTTGTAGCCAGTGAACTCCGTATTGATTAGGAGTTGGTTTCTTCTTCAGCTCCTTACTGGTCTTGTTTATTCTCTCGGCATAGCATGCATTATCTACTACAGGAAATCTTTTCAAACATGGATGATAATCATGTATTTAATTCAAAACACAAGTTTTGACCCTTAGCAAAAGATGTATAAAAAATAAATAAAACCAAAATGGATCTGAAATCTGAACCTAAGCAACACCAAATGAACTCAGTAGTGTGTGTGTGTATGTGTGTGTGTGTGTGTGTGTGTGTGTGTGTGTCTGTGTGTGTAATAAAAGAAAGGTCATGGATTTAAGAGACAGTAGAGACAAGAAGGAAAGAGTTAGAAGGAGAGAGGGAAGGGTAGAAATGATATAATCACAGTACTCATGTATAACATTCTAAAATAAAAACAAAATATGAATAAAACAGCCCAAAGAAGTATGGTATGTATTTTGGGGATCCAGATGTAGTTTCACATTCTTTGCTGCACACTGGACTGGCATGGTGCGGCCAAATCTGAAGTGGGTGGAATTAGCTGCGAGGAAATTCCAGGGGTAAGGTGGTGGTGGCCAGAAAAGGCCTTCTCCGAGGATTTTCATGTTTTATAGATTTTTCAGGGGAAAGCCTTCTCCAGAAATCTTCTTCAATGAAACAGTTCTCTGAGGTGATTTTAGCTTGTGTATATACATGTATCAGGGATGACTTTGTATGCATACATTTTATTCAGGGTGAATCAAGTGTTATATAGTTTTAGGAATACCCAGGGTGGACAAAGGTCATTGGCTGAAGGCTAAGGATACTTAGATACCTCATTAGCATGGAAAGGCATTCCAAAATCTCAGGAGCAGGACTATGTGACATTCCTCAGGAAGAAGGTATGGGATTTTCAAGCTCCACAGTCAAGGTCAGAGAAACAGAAAACACGCTAACAAAGTGAATCTGCCATTTTACACATATCTCAGGGCTTTCCATTAATATCAGGCTTAGAACTTAGCAGCAGTGTCAGCAACCAACATCAAATTAAATGTAAAGAAACTTGAAGCAATCCCACTAAAATTAGGGACATGACAGGGCTACCCACTTGCTTCCTATCTATTCAACATAGTATATATATGTGTGTGTGTGTGTGTGTGTGTGTGTGTGTGTGTGTACATGTATGTATGTAAAACTCAAGAAGTTAGACTCCAAAAAATCCAAGTAACTTAATTACAAATGGGGTGCATTACTAAAAAAAGATTTCTCAACAGGGGAATTTTAAATGCCTGAGAAGAACTTAAAGAAATGCTCAACATCTTTAGTCATCAGGGAAATTCAAATCAAAATGACACTGAGATTCCACTTTACATCACTCAGAATGACTAAGATCAAAAACTTAAGTGACAGTACATGCTGATGAGAATGTGGAGAAAGTGGAACAGTCTTTCATAGCTGGTGAGACTGCAAACTTGTACAACCAATCTGGTAATCAATTTGGCAGTTCCTCAAATAATTGGAAATAGTTCTTCCTGAAGACCGAGCAATACTGCTCCTGGGCACATACCAAAAAGATGTTCTACCATATCATAAGAACACATGCTCCAATATGTTCATAGCAGCCTTACTGGTAATAGCAAGAAACTGGAAGCAACCCATATATCCCTCAACCAAAAAATTGATACAGAAAATGTGGTTCATTTATACAGTTGAATACAAGGACATATGTATCTTGCATGCAAAGCATAGAACTATAAAATATCATCCTGAGTGAGGTAACCCAGACCCAAATATACATACATTGTATTTACTCACTGGTAAGTTGATGTTAACCAAAAACTACAGAATACTCATGGCATACTCCATAGACCACAAGGAGGTAAATAAGAAGGAAGGCCCAAGTGAGGATGCTTAAATCCCACTAAGAAGAGACAAAAAAATAATCATAGAAGACAGAAGGAGGGAAGTATCTGGGTGGGAGAGTGGAGAGGAGATTAGAGGGGCAGGATCAGGTATGGAGGGAGACAGGAGAGAGACACTGACAGTTAGGAGAATAAATGGAAATACGCAGCTGCCTGTGGTGGAGGTATCTAAAAAATCCTAGAGACCTGAGATGAGAGAGGTTCCCAGAACTCAATGTAGATGACCTTTGCTGAAATGCCTAACAGTAGGGATATTAATTCTGAAGATCCCACCTCCAGCAGTCAAACAGGACCCCTAGTTTGACTAGACACCAACCCACCAACAAAATTTCCGACTGAAAATTTGCCCTCTCTGAGAGAAATGCAGGGACAAAGAGCAGAGATCGAAGCAATGGTTGACTAGTGATTGGCCAAAACTTGGGATCCATCCCATAGACAGGCATCAAACCCTGACATTATTATATGCTGTGCTAGCATGGCTGTCCTCTGAGAGGCTCTAACAGCAGTTGACTGAGACAGATGCCGATAGTCACAGTCAAGCATTGGAAGGAGGTCAGGACCCCAATGGAAGAATCAGGGGAAGGATTTAAGGAGTTGAAGAGGATGGCAACCCCATAGGAAGACCAACAGTGACAACTAACCTGGACCCCAGGGAGCTCCCAGAGGCTGAGCCACCAACCAAAGAGTATATAGAAGCTGGTCCAAGGCTCCTGGCACATAGATACCAAAAGACTGCCTTGCCTGGCCTCAGTGGGAGAGGATGTGTCTAATCCTGTAGAGACTTGATGTCCCAGGGTAGAAGAATAAGGGGATGGGCTACCCTCACAGAGGTGAAGGGGAGGAGATGGGGGAAATAGCCCTGCTAGGGAGGACTGGGAGGGGGAAACATTTGGTATATAAACAAATCAGATATTTAATTGATAGTAAAAAGAAGATGCTTAACACTGGTAACTTTGTAAAAATGTAAAATATTAGCAACATCGTTGTATACAATTTTTCCAGCTTTGAAAAGGATTAACTTTTAATAGACAATACAAATTGTTAGTAGTCATATGAACCAACCAGAACACTTATACATCCTTGAAAAGAATGTAAAATCATACAATCTCTTTGAAATGTAGAATTACGGAAAGGGAATCTAGGGGGAGGGCGGGAGGAGAAACAGCATTTGGGATGCAAATAAATATATAAATATATAAGAAAATTGGAAGTATAAAACTTCTTATGAACTTTAAAATAGCTTACTACAAATAAAAATTTTATTTTTGGGAAATCAGTTTGATTTACATAGTGAGTTTCAGGACAACCAGAGCTTCATAATGGGACCCTTAAAACAAACAGACAAAGATAAAAAAAAAACCATAATAAGAACAACAAAATCAATTATCAGCAATTGAATATTTTATTATAATGTTAACATTATTAAATGATTCAAAATAAATGGAAATGGAATTCTACTACTTTAATTAATGTTAGTTAATCCCCCCAAGTTCTTTTTTTTTGGGGGGAAGGAAATAAATTTTGTTTCATACACTGTATTCTGAGTACAGTTTTCTTTCTTTCCCTCAACTCCATCTGTGTTCTCCTCACCTCCCCACGCACCCAAATCTATGCCCTTTCGTTCTCTCATTACAAAATAATGATAATGATGATGATAATAATAATAGGTAAAATCCAAACAAATAAATCAGAATAGGAAAAAAGAAAGCAGCAAACAGAAAAAAACGTCAAATACACAAGAAACATATATAAATGCAAAGCCACATACTTTGACATACAGAACCCATAAAAACACAACATTGGAAACCACAATATGTACACAAAAATACCTGTAAGTTAAAATAAACAAATAGCTAAATGTCCCAATAAAGCATTATGAGACAAAGCAACTCCAAAAATGCCATTGAGGTTGTTTTGTGGGGTCCATCTCTTTTGGGGCATAAAACAGTGATATATATTCCCAGTGAGACTCCATTGGAGAAAACTAGTCTTTCTTTTGCAAGCACTTGTCAATTGGAGATAGCTTCTGGGTCAGGAATGAGGGCTTGCTTCCACTTCCCTTCTTCATGTCAGGACCACATCTTGCCTAGATTCATGCATGTCCTGTGCATGATGTCACAGTCTGTGTGAGCTCTTATGTGTCTCACCCCTACTGTGATTAGAAGGCCTTGTTTCCTAAGTTTCCTCCATTTCCTCTGGATCTTAACAATCTTTCTTCCTCCTCTCCCACATGGCTATCTGAGCCCTGAGGGGAAGGATTTAGTGAAGAATTAGATATGAGTGTTCCAAAGTCTCTCATTCTCTGCACATTGTCTGGTTGTGGGACTCTGTATTTTTTCACATCTACTGCAGGGGGAAGATTCTCCTTGATGATAGCTGAGCAAGTCAGTCAATAATCTGTGACTACAGCAGAACATTGTTATGAGTTACGTTATTGCTTTAGGTAAAAAGCAAAACAAAAAAAACCTTAGGCTGAGCAAAAACTAAAACACAAATACAAATGATAATATTTTTAGGATCCTCTGGATGTGACTCTTTAAAGTAGATTAATCTAGACTGGCAGAAAATATATGGCAGTTTACCCAGGTCTGTGTGGTGTGGGAAAGTTTTACTTAGGAAGGGTACATGTTGTGTTCGCCAGATTTAGCAAAGAAAAAATTAGAATGCCCAGTTAAATGTGAATTCTAAAACTAAAATCTGAATTTCTTTCTCTGGTATGCATATTTCTTAAATATTGGATGAGGCAAAATCATTTTCTGAGATAAATATATTGGTGCATCCATCATCTTGCTTTTATAATGAGAACTTTTTCAATTTTCACCATAATGGTACTTATATAGTACATATTTTCTAACGCTACTCCTAATATCAGGGTGTGCTTGTGAGTTGCACTTCTAGATTTTTAGTAATGTACAGTGATGTCACAAAGACAATAGATAAATGAGGGAAAATGAAAATACTCTAATTAAAAAACTGTCATCATTCAAAGGCCATTTTCTCTACTAATAAAGTAACGAAGAAAATTTGTAAAATACGTACATGAGAAATATTCAATCTTAAAATAAAAAGCAATAAGTTACTCAAAAAAGAGTTACATGGTTGAATTATATAATATTATTGAAGTACTGTTTTTTTTAAAAACCTGACTCAGCTGCTAGGAAGTCAAAAGTCACATTTTTCCAAATAATTAAAACACTGAGTCATTTCAAAATAGCCTGCCATTCATGATCTCTTAGCATTGAATTCTGACAAAGCCAAAGAGAAAATAAATCTCATTTACTCAAAAACTTTTGCAGACTAAAGTGACAATATAACAGCAAATATTTTATAATCTTAAAATATATAAATTCATAAAATGATAAATGATGAAATGTATCATTAAAGAATATATTTATTGTCTACCATAGATGATGCTCTGTGATCAAATCAGTATCAAAAAAGCAAGCAAGCAAGAAAGGAAGTGTTAAGTCTGGAAGCACTGAGTCATCCACTTATAAAAATGGTGATGACCCCAGACAAAAGGGTACAGGTCTTTTATAGGGAACTTGGGGAATTTTAGCTAGAGTTAGGTAATCTAAAAAGTCATTGGTGGGTGCTGGGGGATGTTATACGTATGTTATATGCATCAGTTTCTGATTGACTTCTGTCTAGGTAGTCAGTGAACAACATTCCTGTACCACGCACGTTTAACCGTAGGATGAGATGCCCAAACCGTATAAGACTTCCTTACACAGATGCCCATCCTGAGATAAGATATTTTCCCATCCTTTTGGTTATCTCCAGCCTGTTCTTTGGATGAAGAGTTTTATAGCTTTGTTATCTCTCCTGTCTAGGTGCCAGGGGACCTGCCTCAGCTCCATACTTACCCTCCCTAAGTCAGGGCCCTCACTGACTAAAGACCCACTGTCAGTGGCTCCCTCTGAGGAGCCCAGCATGTTTCCCTGGTAATGGGGAAAATGTTATTTCCAAGATTTCTGAAACTTTCCGAAGAAACAAACAAATAATGAAATAAACTAAGAAATGAGAGAATGGAAAAAGAACAAGAAAGAGAGAGTAAGGAAAGAAAACACTTGAATGTTTTCAGAAAACCTGAGTTGAAATGTTTGAACATTCATTAAAGAAAGTGTACCACAAACAACTGTTAAATTCTTAGTGTGCAGAATACACAAAATTAATAGTGACCAACACAACAAGAAAACAACCCAAGGGAATTCAGGAGCATCCATAAACAGAAAGGTTTATTATGTAAATCAATTACGAAACATATTTATAACTTTAAGCAAAGAAGCTATAAAAATAAGGAAAAAGTACTATCATGCCTATGGGTTTTTCGGAATTTCAAATACCCAGTTCTTACAGTGATTTTGGTAACAAAAGCTTTAGGAATACCTGCAGATTATTAATGTAGCATACTGGTATGCTGTCCTTGAGGGATGACATTAAAAAAAGTTTGGTATTGTTTGGAAGGATATAACTAATGTCTACAATTTAATCCTAGAAATGTAACATTTTGATACTTTTCTTGAATGAAGTCTAACAACAAAACTCTAAAAAATGCATCCAATGTTCAAGGAACTAGAAGTGGGAATGGGAAGAAATCCAGTTTAGCTAAAACATGCTAAAAAATAAAATGTAAACATGAATTATGATTATATTGGCATCATATAACATTAATCAGAATGAATCATGGCTTCACTAGATGAATCTTAAAAAACATAAAGTAAAATAAAATGTGCATTCATAAAGAAGTACATATAGTTGTTTCTATTTATATGAAATGAAGTACCATAGAAATGGAGTCTTGTATGCTTGGGAAATTTGTAAGTTAAATTGATTTATTTTTAAATAATTAAAACTTTACTATAAAGAACTTAAAAATAATAAAATGTTATACAGAAAGATTAGCTAGACCCTAAGTCTGTGCTTTGCAATGTACTTCTCTCTAGCTGGATTAACCATTCTGAAGCTATGAAGCTGCCTTCTGATTGGGTTTTACAGCTTTAATATCAACTATTTTATGTACTTCTCTATCACACAAAGACAATTAAAAGTCAACAATAGAGGTAATATTAGAAGAGCAAATAGCTTTATATCCTGTTTCAGAATATTTATAACCTGGAATTTATTCTCTAGTATCATTTATTTTTTTAAATGAAAGACAAGTATATAAATTATTGAAAATAGTAAGGATATTAATTTTTGGAAGACTTATATAGGATTCAAAGATTTTAGTAAGTTATTTTCAGTTGATTTATATATAATAAACCTAAATATGTACATTTACTAAATATATTATTTATAAACATGAAGGTTCTAAATCATTCTAAGAATTCTCTGTATTTTGAAAATAAAGTTTGTGCTGTCATTAGCAATAAGGTGTATTTATCAAGCATTCTTGAGAACAAGTAAGGAGAATCATGAGAGCCTGGGTTTCTGTAACTGTTTTGTTTTCTAGAGTGTTCTAGAACACTCTGTAGTTCTAGAACTTCTTCACCAACAATAAAATGGTATTTTGCATCAGTCATTTTTGATTGTTTGTTTACAGTCATAGGGTTATACTGTTGTGAAGAGACACCATGACCTGGGGAACTCTTATAAGGGACAACATTTAATTGGGACTGGCTTACAGGTTCAGAGGTTTAGTCCATTATTATCAGGGCAAGAACAAAGCAACATCTAGGCAGGCATACTGCAAGAGGAGCTGAGAGTTCTACATCTTCATCTGTAGGCTGGTAAGAGAAGACTAGCTCCCACATGGCTAGGAAGAGCGTCTTGTTGCCCACCCCCACAATGACACACTTCCTCCAAAAGGCCACACCTACTCCAACAAGGCCACACCTCCTAATAGTGCCACTCCCTGACTTACAAATTATTAAGCTTCCATATGTCCTCTCATATATTCTAGTTTTAGTCAAGTTACTTTTTCTCTTTCATCATAAAATAAGTTCAGTATTAGATAAAAACTTTAGATGATGATGATGGTGATGGTGATGATGATGACGTCATTCTGAGTCAAAAGTTACTATACACTGGCCTAAGAATACCAAAGCTGGCTCATGAACTACATCAGTAGTATCTGATATTTGAAAATGCAATTTGATGGAGAATGTAACTCAAATATCCTTAGAATGTGCAACCTTGAACTAACATGATAGTGGTAGGTGTGTTAAAATACAGCAGCCTGAAATGACATGAGAGAGTGACAGGTTCGGAATGAGAGACTTACCATAAAGTACCTTAGATAAAGCCATACCAAACAAGAACTTAAGTTGTAGTTAAACAAATGGAAAATCTGGCGTCTTGTATATTGCATTTAAGCTTTTAACCTATATATTTTAGAAAAACAAAACCCAAAATTTGTATCAGTAGGGGCAACTTTTCATGGTTTCCTAAAAAAAGAAGCGTTGATATTTCTTAATAAAACAAATATGCTTTATTTGTTAATTCCCACAGACATTTTCAAGAATAATAGAATGCTCCTGTTTCTTTTTAAAATGCATTTAAAGTAAAAATGTGTGTGGGTACCTGTATATGTGTCATGTTTGCAATCTGTGCTTCTTTGAGGAAATATGCTAAAGATGGATGTTTATCACTACTATGGGTGTGAGAAGCTGCCATTGTCTTTATGTGGCATAAAAATAAGCACAGTGTTGTATAAAGTCATTGATTTTACAGTGCTACATCTTGAAGCATATAATAAAAATTAATTTCAGATCATCATGCATATATTTACCTATTTACGTATACACTATTTTAGTCATATTGGTTGTCTCCATAAGGAGGGACCTAGAAAGGGAGGGAGTCATTCTGATGATCCTACAAAATACTTAAGCTCTGCTCTGTGCTGTTTGCTACAGTTCAAAGACTTATCACTTTCGAATTGGGACAGCTTGGATTCAGTAGTGGGAATAGCAAATTGCATATTAAAGGCTGTGATTTCTAATCACACACACCAGGATTAAACCTGGAGGGTAGGAGGCCCTCTAATCCCAACTCCTGCCATTAAACAAGGCTTTACCTAAATCATTTAGAGCAAAAAAAAGCAATCACCTCATTCTTAAAGAGAGCCGACTGCTGAGTTTGAAAGGCAATTTTCTTTAGTTCTCTGAAAGAAGGTTAGGCTTAATGTTGCGATTAAACATTTTGCTACAATTTGCTCTATTTTTAATTTTTTTTTTGGTTTTTATAAAATTAGTCTCCACCTCCTCCACAAACTCAGGCATAATACTATGATCTTTCTGTTGATATAAAAAATAAATTTACCATGTTTAACATTTTTGGATGTGTGCGTATGTGTGCACGGTGTGTGCACATATGTTTGAATTGCCTACATTTGTGGATGAATGTGCACATACATACTTATGAGTATGGGAGCCAGAGGTTGCAACTTGGAGTCCCCAGTCACCCCCTAGTTCATGCCTTGAGGTTAGCTTTCTCAGTTGGAGCCAGAGGTTGCTGGTTCAGCTAATCTACCAAGTCAGTTTGTTCTTGGGACCTCTTCTCTCTACCTTATCAGTGCTGAGATAACACTTGGGATGCCAGGCCTGCCTAACATTTATGTGTGTTCTGGGATCTGAACTCTGTTCTTCATGAGTGGATTGCAAGCACAGTTACCCACTTTCCCATCTTCTTGAGCCATCCCTCTTCTTATAACAAACTCATCCCAAAGACAGTGACTGAACTTTATGAAAATACATCACTCTATCTGAGGGTCAGCCTCAAGATCTTATGATGTTGCAGACATTTTCCCTTAGTTGCTCTGTTGCCTTAACTGAATATCTATATTTTAACACATGAAAGCCTGGAGGAGACATTACCATAGTATCTACACGTGGACAAGCTTTGTTGTCAAGAGTTGACATATCCTTCTACTCTATTCTTATGTGCTGCTAGCCTCTGCTCCTGCAGTTACCTTAATGACATCTGTTCCCTTTTCTCGTATCAAGAAAGATTATAGAATAATTCAGCATTTGCCAAGTTTCAGTGACATTCAACACCGTCTGAGAGTGTTTCATGGTTTATGAATTGCTTTCTGTTTTACTTTATTAACCATGCACTGTCTACTTGGAGATTATTTTGTTTATCTTATGGAAAAAATATATTCAAGAAATTATTCAGGAGACTAACTTCCTTGGTTCAATTGTTGATTAACTGTTCTTGTTTATAGTGCTCAGAACAAATGAGCTCATTTATATTCACAAAGTAAGTACTAAGAATTGTTATAGAAAACTCTGTTCTCCACCCAAACTCAGAACAAGGCAGAGGTAGTTTGCAATGGTTGCAGTTTTACTGACGGTCTTATTTTCAACACACACCTGACAGAGATTAAAACCATTTCATGGTAACTTCAACAGGCTTCCTACTAGTTTGTAGGTTGGCTGATGTCTTCAAATATTTGTTTGACTCTATGAATTTCAGTTTTTCCTCAAGTTGTTCTGTCTAGGTGTTTCTTTTAAGTTATTAAATTTTAACTATACTGAAAACCACAATTTTTCTTTAGCATTCATGTCTAGATTCTACCAAGATATTTAACAGAATAAACATCTGAAAACAATTTTCCTTAAGCTATTTAAAGTTAATATTCATGGTAGAGAGAAATTATACTTATTCATTATGAGTATTTTGAATGCCCAAATTAATCATAAAATTGTGTTTTCTTTGTACAACACATAATTGTATTGATAATCGTATTAGTGCATTTCCTTTAAAGTTTGTGTGTGTGTGTCCATGTGTCCGTGTGTGTGTGTGTGTGTGTGTGTGTGTGTGTGTGTAGTCATGCAGATACATATGTCCTATGTGTGTAGAGGTCAAAGGACAGCTCTCAAGGTCAGCTCCCTCCTGTGAGATGCATACTTGACCTTCCTTCCTCTGGCCTGCATGCTGTAGCCTTTATGCACTAAGCCATCTCATCTACTCTTCAGCATAATTGTTCCTCTTCATCAACACACCTTATACATTCTTATACATTCAATTCTATTAACAAAGAGCATTCTTCTTTGGAATTGTTAGTAAATTATTACTTAATATGAACACCTTTTAAATTTCTACTTGGTTAGTCAGTGGCTTACTTTTCAGTGACAATTCAGTTGTTTTAGTAACATTTTTATACTATCAAAATAAATATATAATTTATTGTTTTATTTTTCAGCATACTATTTGCAAATGCATTCATAGTGTAAAATGATGAGTTTCATTCATATCTCTGTATCACATACTTTGATCTATAATCTTTATTGTCTTTTATTTCTCTACATACTCTCTCTGGTCCACTTCTTTCCAAATAGTTACTACTTGGCCTTCATGTTCTACATTCTTTACAGTCTAGATTCTGATTACATAGAAAGCATGCAATATTATATTTTAGACAAGGCATCCATATTCCTGCAAGGGGTGTGATTTCATTATCCTTTATTGCTTAAGAAACACCACTGCCAAGATCAAATCGAATAGATTAATTAGATACTACTACAGATGGCATCCAATGTGGACCAAGATTTCACTCTTAAACATTAATAGGTGATCCTTGAATGCAAAGCATATGCCATGTCTTTAAGATTAGGAGATGGGAAAAATCAGTTTCTTAGCAAAGCTGTTCAGTGTTTGCCCAAGCCATGTGGGTTTGGGAGTGGTAAATTGTCATGCCTAATCCTGGGGTTCATGATGTAAACTAGGACATGGGTGTGTCCCCCAAGCTGACCCAGAGAAAGCTGGGTAGCAGGCTCAGGATACAGCTTGAGCCATTCTCAAAGGTTTCTAAGCTGCTTCAGAGAGCTTGAACTCAGATGTGCTGGGAGTCACTACTGTACACAGAGACAAGCTGCTCAGAAGGCAGAGAGTAAGGCTAAATGCTTCCTACAATCAAATAAAAAGAACAGAAATAATGGAAATTCAAGAACTGGGTTCTTTGAACGTGACCTCAACAGGAATTCTGGAATTGCTTAGCCTGAACCAAAATGGTAGTCTGAGAATAGGCTTAAACAACAGGAATTTAATTAAAGTTAGATAGGAAACTATATTATTATTTCAATTCATATACAGAGAAAGGTGATATTATTAAATACATCCACAGAGATAGTAATCTCCATAAAAGGGAAGAATGAATGAAAATTACTTAATTGTTTTTAAGTATACTTGAATGAATAAATAAATAAGTTTAGTACTTTGATCTCAAATGTAGGAACAAGCACAGGGAAGAGGGAGAAGACCTTATCTCAACAGATAATAGAAACTTAGGTCTCTGATCTCATGTAGAAAAGAGCTCTGTCTCAAACCAATAAAATAAATTTAGAACCTGACTTAAAAAAAACGGCGTGGAGAAGGCAAGAGATGGAGAAGGAGCCCTTTCTCAATCAATAATAATTGTTCAAGATGGTTTTAATTGCTTTGAATTGTTTTAATTATTAAAATTCAGGTGGTTATAAGTTTGGTGGTTATGGTATTACAAATTCTCTGTGAGAGAGATCAAAATATAGCAGGCCTAAAGAAAAATAGTCTTCTAATTTGAATCAATCTTTACTTTTTATGGTTTGGGGTTGCTGGACCAAGCATATGTCATTTCAGGAGAAAGGCTCTATATTTGTGTTAAGCGGAAAGTAGAAAAGGTTTTAGACCCCTTCCAAAGTGATATAGATCAGATATGATAGGGGAAAAACCCCTGAAGTTTTTGGCTACAGACAAGAAAGGAAAAATCAAGAAGACCAAAGAGGACAGATAACATGATATGCTGATCTCTCCACATGGGAAAAGCCCTGGAACTGGTTTAGGCATAAGAGTGCCTCTAGCCAAAACTTCAAGTAAGATTATCCAATCAATCTTGTTAGTTATAGCATCATTAAGATTTATCATGCCATCCTTCACATACCATAAATAAATATTTATTACAATTGGTTATTCATCAAATTAACTCATAACAGTGGTGGTTGTCTTTCATCTGCTCAAACAAGGAGCAAGAATTCATCCTTAACTGATGTGTGCACCTTACACAATCCATACAAAAACCTTTATAGAACTAAAATGTTGGTTATACTATTCATATACTACAAAATATAACACCAAGATAGAACTCTGACAAGAGTCATTCTCACAGATACTAAAAAGATTTACAGTTCCAGCTCCCTGCATGATTTTTGCCTCACTTGATGTTGCTTCCAGAGACCTGCTTCCAAAATAACTGCTGATTCCTGATGAACTTAGTTCATCCAGTCATTAAGACAGATCCAGTAAAACCTTCAGTCAAGCCTTGAACTTTCTAAGCATACAGAGACTGGATAACAAATGCTAAAACTAGCTTTCTTAAGTC
This sequence comes from Grammomys surdaster, assembly GCF_004785775.1. NCBI lineage: Eukaryota > Metazoa > Chordata > Mammalia > Rodentia > Muridae > Grammomys > Grammomys surdaster. The sequence continues at coordinate 11,806,657 of NW_021604607.1, read as the reverse complement.
TAACCAAGTTTCCCAATTTTCCTACTCTTCCCTAATCCTTAAAAATATTCACTGCCCCTATTCAAAAAGAAGTTGTGGAGAGTCATCATCATGATTCCTTTGGTTTGGGTGTCTGGTTATGGTTATTTTATTAATTGTATATAGGTTGTCATTTTAAGGGATAATTTAGAAAAAATGATAATTTTAGACAGTGAGAAAACTAGACAGTTAAGACTTGGGGATTTCTGTCTTTGCTTTCTTCTCTATCCTTTCTTTGTTAGGTAAAGAGAAGCAGGTTGAAAAAAATGGTATAAAATAAATTATAAAAAGTTAGATCTCTGAGATAGATTACTAGATTTATTCTTATACAGGACATTTTGTAGCTATAATCTTACATTGGTAGAAACGTCTAAATTTTGATACAAAATTGAACTTATGTTAGAGTACAAGGCTCAGACCCAGTCCTAATAAGTGTTATTACAAACTATTTAGGATGATTAATTAATGCAAATTAAAGGTCAGATAGTAAACTCCTGACAATATTAGATTCTCATTTAATTATAATAAAATGTTTTCAATATTATTCAAATAGTAAATAGTTAAGAGTATTCAAGATTTAACAGTTCAGATATTCTATATATAGATACATAAGTTTTCAAAAACATCAGAAATCCACAAAATATAACATTTGAAATCATTTCATTATTAATAGGTCTTTTAATTAGGAAATTTGTCTGCTCTTGACAGTACCACTTGCCAACTTCAAAGATGATACTGAGCATCATTACCTCCATGTAGATTTACTCCAATTGTGACATAGTGGATACTGGGCAAGAATCACTCTAATGTATCGGCAGACAAAGCATACTATCCTATTAAAGACACACAATACAAAATAATCAACAGCTTACCTCTGCCAAGAGAGAATAAGCTAGTCCTTGATACTTCCTGCTTCACTTAAGGTCTGTCAGATGGTTCTGGATCAGAAGACTAAAGACAGATACTCCAATGTTATTAGAAATATAGGAGACTGTCCAGACAGACAGCTATCTCTACAAATTATTTAAGTTTTAGAAGCTATGTTTTGTGCTTCCAATATATTCAAGTAATATTTAATTTTTTTTCTCAAATTCATACAGGGTTAAAGACTAGTTATAGTCTCAGAATGAAGCATGAGTTGTTTTTTTTTCTTTATATATTTTTTTTCAGATTCTTTTTTTTTATTGGACATTTTATTTACATTTCATATGTTGTTCCCTTACCCCATCCCCCACCCACCCGGGAACCCCCTATCCCCTTACCCCTCCTCCTTCTTCTCTGTGGATGTAACCCCTACCTACCCCCCCCCCACTCCCACTTCCCCACCCTCAAAATTCCCACCCCCTGGGGCGTCCAGCCTTCATGAGGTCAAGGATCTCATCTTCCACCTATGCCCAGCAGGGCCCTCCACTCTTACATATTCAGCTGAAGCCCTGGATCCCTACCTAAGTGCTCCCAGGCTGGTGGTTTAGACCCTGGGAGCTGTGGTTGGTTGGTATTGTTGCTCTCCTCACGGTGCCACAAACCCTTTCAGCTCCTTCAGACCTCACTCTAACTCCTCCATTGAGAACCCCATGATCAGTTCAATGGCTAGTTGTGAGCATCTGCCTCTGAATATGTCAGACTCTTGAAGGCCTCTGAGGAGACATCAATATCAGGCTCTTATCAGCATGCACCTCATGATTTCCACATCAGCATCTACCTTTGGTGACTGCACATGGGATGGATACTCAGGTGGAAAGGTCTTCAAATGGCCCCTCCTTCAGTATCTGTCCCTCACTTTGTCTCCATATTTGCTCCCTTGAGTATTTTGTTGCTCTTTCTAAGAAGAACTGAATAACCCCCACTTGGTCTTCCTTTTTTATGAGCTTCATGTGGCCTGTGAGTTGCATCTTGGGCATTTCAAGGTTCTTGGCTAATATCTGATAATCAGTGAGTGAATACCATGTGTGTTCTTTTGTGATTGGCTTACTTCACTCAGGATGATGATTTCTAGTTCCATCCATTTACCTAGGAAACTCTCGAATTCATTATTTTTAATAGCAGAGTAATACTCCATTGTGTAAATATACCACATTTTTTGAATCCATTCCTCAGTTGAAGGACATCTGGGTTCTTTCCAGCTCCTGGGTATTATAAATAAGGCTGCTATGAACATAGTTGAGGATATGTCCTTGTTATATGTTAGAGCATCTTCTGGGTATATGCCTAGGAGTGGTATAGCTGGATCCTCAGGTAATGCTATGTCCAATTTTCTGAGGAACCGCCACACTGATTTCCAAAGTGGTTGCACCATCTTGCAATCCCACCAACAATGGAGGAGTGTTCCTCTTTCTCCACACCCTCGCCAGCATCTACTATCACCTGAGTTTTTAATCTTAGCCATTCTGACTGGTGTGAGATGGAATCTCAGGGTTGTTTTGATTTACATTTCCCTGATGACTAAGGACACTGAACATTTCTTTAGGTGCTTCTCAGCCATTCGAGTTTCTTCCCTTGAAAATTCTTTGTTAAGCTCTATACCCCATTTTTAATAGGGTTATTTGGTTGTCTGGAGTCTAATTTCTTGAGCTCTTTGTATATATTGGATATTAGCCCTCTATCAGATGTAGGATTGGTAAAGATCTTTTCCCAATTTGTTGGTTGTCATTATGTCCTACTGACAGTGTTCTTTGCCTTACAGAAACTTTGCATTTTTATGAAATCCCATTTGTCAATTCTTGATCTTAGAGCATATGCCATTGGTGTTCTGTTCAGGAACTTTTCCCCTGTGCCCAAGTATTCGAGGGTCTACCCCACCTTCTCTTCTATTAGTTTCAGTGTATCTGGTTTTATGTGGAGGTCCTTTATCCACTGAGACTTGAGCTTTGTACAAGGGGATAAGAATGGATCAATTTTCATTCTTCTACATGTTGTCCTCCAGTTGAACCAGCACCATTTGTTGAAAAAGCTGTCCTTTTTCCACTGGACAGTTTTAGCTCCTTTGTCAAAGATCAAGTGACCATAGGAGTGTGGGTTCATTTCTGGGTCTTCAATTCTATTCCATTGATCTTCCTGCCTGTCTCTGTACCAATACCAGGTAGTTTTTATCACTGTTGCTCTGTAGTACAGCTTGAGGTCAGGGATGGTGATTCCTCCCGAAGTTCTTTTATTGTTGAGAATAGTTTTCGCTATCGTGGGTTTTTTGTTATTCCATATGAATTGGAGAATTTCCTTTTCTAACTCTGTGAAGAATTGAGTTAGGATTTTAATGGGGATTGCATTGAATCTGTAGATTGCTTTTGGCAAGATGGCCATTTTTATTATATTAATCCTGCCAATCCATGAGCATGGGAGATCTTTCCATCTTCTGAGATCTTCTTCCATTTCGTTCTTCAAGAACTTGAAGTTTTTGTCATACAGGTCTTTCACTTGCTTGGTTAGATTCACACCAAGGTATTTCATATTATTTGCAACTATTGTGAAGGGTGTCATTTCCTTAATTTCTTTTTCAGTCTGTTTATCTTTCATGTAGAGGAAGGCTACTGATTTGTTTGAGTTGATTTTATAACCAGCCACTTTGTTGAAGTTGTTTATCAGGTTTAGGAGTTCTCTGGTGGAAGTTTGGGGGTCACTTAAGTATACTATCATATCATCTGCAAATAGTGAGATTTTGACTTCTTCCTTTCCTAATTGTATCCTTTTGACTTCTTTTTGTTGTCTAATTGCTCTGGCTAGGACTTCCAGTACTATATTGAATAGGTAGGGGGAGAGTGGGCAGCCTTGTCTAGTCCCTGATCTTAGTGGGATTGCTTCAAGTTTCTCTCCATTTAGCTTGATGTTGGCTACTGGTTTGCTGTAAATTGCTTTTACTATGTTTAGGTAGGGGCCTTGAATTCCTGATCTTTCCAAGACTTTTATCATGAAGGGATGTTGAATTTTGTCAAATGCTTTCTCAGCATCTAGTGAGATGATCATGTGGTTTTTTTCTTTGAGTTTGTTTATATAGTGGATTACATTGATGGATTTCCGAATATTGAACCATCCCTGCATTCCTGGGATAAAACCTACTTGATCATGATGGATTATTGTTTTGATGTGTTCTTGGATTCAGTTTGCTGGAATTTTATTCAGTATTTTTCCATCGATGTTCATAAGGGAGATTGGTCTGAAGTTCTCTTTCTTTGTCGTGTCTTTGTGGGGTTTGGGTATGAGTGTAATTGTAGCTTCATAGAACGAATTGGGTAGTGTCCCTTCTGTTTCTATTTTGTGGAATAGTTTGAAGAGAATTGGTATTAGGTCTTCCTTGAAGGTCTGATAAAATTCAGCACTAGAACCATCTGGTCCTGGGCTATTTTTACTCGGGAGACTTTCAATGACTGCTGCTATTACCCTAGGGGTTATGGGACTATTTAGATGGTTTATCTGCTCCTGGTTTAACTTTGGTACCTGGTATCTGTCTAGGAAACTGTCCATTTCATCCAGGTTTTCCAGTTTTGTTGAGTATAGGCCTTTGTAGTAGGATCTGATGATTTTTTTAATTTCTTCAGTTTCTGTTGTTATGTCTCACTTTTCAGTTCATATTTTATTAATTTGGATACTGTCTCTGTGCCCTCTGGTTAATCTGGCTAGCGGTTTATCTATCTTGTTGATTTTCTCAAAGAACCAGCTCCTGGTTTTATTGATATTTTGTACTGTTCTTTCTGTTTCTATTTGGTTGATTTCAGCCCTGAGTTTGATTATTTCCTGCCTTCTACTCCTCCTGGGTGTATTTGCTTCTTTTTGTTCTAGAGCTTTTAGTTGTGCAGTCAAGTTGTTAGTGTGTGCTCTTTCCAGTTTCTTTTTGTAGGCACTTAGAGCTGAGTTTTCCTCTTAGCACTGCCTTCATGGAGTCCCACAAGTTTTGGTATGATGTGTCCTCATTTTCATTGAATTCTAAAAAGTCTTTAATTTCTTTCTTTATTTCTTCCTTGACCAAGTCATCATTAAGTAGAGAGTTGTTCAGTCTCCATGTGCACGTGGGTTTTCCATTGGTTTTGTCATTATTAAAGACCAGTCTTAGTCCGTGGTGATCTGATAAGATGCAAGAGATTATTTCAATCTTTTTGTATCTGTAGAGGCCTGTTTTGTGACCAATTATATGGTCTATTTTGGAGAAGGTACTATGAGGTGCTGAGAAAAAGGTATATTCCTTTGTTTTAGGATTAAATGTTCTATAGATGTCTGTTAAGTCCATTTGGTTCATAACTTCTGTTAATGTCAAAGTGTCTCGGTTTAGTTTCTGTTTCCATGATCTGTCCATTGCTGAGAGTGGGGTGTTGAAATCCCCCACTATTATTGTTTGAGATGTAATGTGTGTTTTGAGCTTTAGTAAAGTTTCTTTTATGTATGTAGGTGCCCTTGCATTTGGAGCATAGATGTTCAGAATTGAGAGTTCACCTTGGTAGATTTTTCCTTTGATGAGTATGAAGTGTCCTTCCTTATCTTTTTTGATTAATTTTGGGTTAAAGTCGATTTTATTTGATATTAGAATGGCTACTCCAGCTTGTTTCTTGGGACCATTGGCTTGGAAAATTGTTTTCCACCCTTTTATTCTGAGGTAGTTTCTGTCTTTGTCACTGAGGTGCATTTCTTGTATGCAGCAAAATTCTGGGTCTTGGTTGTGTATTCAGTCTGATAGTCTGCATCTTTTTATTGTGGAATTGAGACCACTGATGTTAAGAGATTTAAGGAAAAATGATTGTGGCTTCCTGTTATTTTTGTTCTTAGAGGTAAAGTTATGTTTATATAGTTATCTTCTTTTGGGGTTGTTGAAAGATTAGTTCCTTGCCTTTTCTTGGTTGTAGTTTCCCTCCTTGTGTTGGCATTTTCCATCAATTATCATTTGAAGTGCTGGGTTTGTGGGAAGATATTATTCAAATTTGGTTTTTTCATGGAATATCTTGGTTTCACCATCTATAGTGATTGAGAGTTTTGCTGGGTATAGTAATCTGGGCTGGCAATTGTGTTGTCTTAGCGTGTGTATGATGTCAGTCCAGGCTCTTCTGGCTTTTATAGTCTCTGGTGAGAAGTCTGGTGTAATTATTGTAGGTCTGCCTTTATATGTTACTTGACCTTTTTCCCTTACTGCTTTTAGTATTTTTTCTTTGTTTTGTGCATCTGATGTTTTGATTATTATGTGACAGGAGGTATTTCTTTTCTGGTCTATTCTATTTGGTGTTCTGTAGGCTTCTTGTATGTTTATGGGCATCTTGTTCTTTAGGTTAGGGAAGTTTTCCTCAATAATTTTGTTGAAGATATTTACTGTCCCTTAAAGTTGGGAATCTTTATTCTCATCTATACCTATTATCCTTAGGTTTGGTCTTCTCATTGTGTCCTGGATTTCCTGGATGTTTTGGGTTAGGAGTTTTTTGCATTTTGCATTTTCTTTGACAACTGTGTCAATATTTTCCACCGTATCTTCTGCATTTGAGATCCTCTCTTCTATCTCTTGTATTCGGTTGGTGATGCTTGCGTCTATGACTCCTGATCTCTTTCTTAGGTTTTCTATTTCCATGGTTGTCTCTCTTTGAGCTTTCTTTATTGTTTCTATTTCCATTTTCAGATACTGAATGTTTTTGTTTAATTCCTTCTTTGTGTTTTCTTGCATTTCTTTAAGGGATTTCTGTGATTCCTCTTTAAGGGCTTCTATCTGTTTACTTGTACTCTCCTGTATTTCTTTAAGGGAGTTACTTAATTCCTTCTTATAATCCTCTGTCATCATCATGAGAAGTGATTTTAATTCTAAATCCTGCTTTTCAGGTGTGATGCGGTGTTCATGGCTTGCTATATTGGGAGAACTGGTTACTGAGGATGCCAAGAAAGTTTGGTTTCTGTTGCTTATGTTCTTGCGCTTGCCTTTCGCCATCTGGTTAACTCTAGTGTTACCTGCCCTCACTGTGTAAGACTGGAGTCTGCATTTCCAGTTATATTGCTTGTTGCAGAGCTCCTCAGAGTCCAGATGTCTCTGTAGTCTTATGATCCTAATCTCCTGGGTGTTTGCTGCTCTGAGTGCAGTGGCTCCTCGGCTGCTCTGAGTGCAGTGGCTCCTCTAGGATGACTCAGGAGTCAGTATCTCCACAGGAGCAGACCAATTCTGTGTCTGCTCCAGCCCAAAGGTGAGTTGTTTAACATTAAGAAAAATTCCTGTGAAATTACTTCTTTGTTCTAGCATAATATTTAGATTCCTGCCTGAAATTACTTCTTTGTTCTAGCATAAGATTTAGATTCCTGCCTGAAATTACTTCTTTGTTCTAGCATAAGATTTAGATTCCTACCTAAAATTACTTCTTTGTTCTAGCCTAATGTCAGATTCCTACCTGAAGCCTACTTCCTTGATTTTGGCTAGTGTTGTATTTCTGCCAAGCAGCCTATTTCCTTGTTCTTGGTCCATGTCAGTTTCTTGCCAAGCAGCACCAAAGGCTCTCTGCCTCTCTACCTTTTTCATTTCATTAACAAGACTGAGTCTGCTTTAGGTCATTCTGATGAGAACACCTTCCTTACCCATCAGGAAATATGCATTATCCAAAGCAATGCACTTCTGTCTTAGGTTGGAAAGGCTCTGTGCAGAATCTTACCCATCCTTGGCTTGCCAGCCTGTTAATTTAATAACTCGGTCTAGGGGTCCATTTTCAGGTTCAAGCCATAAGGAAGTAAGCTTCAGACATGAAAATGACTTTGGGCTAGGACACAGAAGTAGGCTCAGATACTTTGGTCATCCTGATAAGCTCTTAGAAACAGTGATCACAGAAGTGTTCACAGAATTTTGTTTAATGCCTTGCTTGTTCTTTGACTATTTGTGTTTATTGTCTTACTTGTTCCTTAACTATTAGCATCTATTGTATTGCTAGACCCTCAACCTAGAACTGACCTTAATACATGCAAATAATCAAAATCGTATAAAGGAATAAAGGAGGAGGGGGAATGGGATAGGGGGTTCTAGGAAGGGGTAATGAGGGAAGGGGATGACATCTGAAATGTAAATAAGTAAAATACCCAATAAAAAACATTAAGAAAGATGATATAGATTTGAAAGGATGGTTTTCAGATTATAATACAAGTTAAAATCAAAGCATAATTCAGGTACAAAATTGTATACTCTTTAAGTTAGAATAGATGATAGAGTAATATATCTAAATTGACAAAACTGAAAGACTGGACATTATTAGTATATATCATACCTTATAATTTATATAACTGCTATAACTATGTTCAATGTATATCTGAGAGAAAAGGCCTTTTATTGGACAAAAAGAGAAAATGTAGCTGCTTGTATTAGCTCATGCTAATTATATTCTCCAAAAACGTTTTTACAGTGTGCCGCACATAAGACTAAGGGATCTTGCTCCTAGTTGGTTCTTATTTGTAAATAAAGATCCCAACAGCAAAAGGCTGGGCTGCGCAGACAGAGGCAAGGCTTTTAGGATTCCTGGGTAAAGGATGGAGTTGGAGGAAGGAGGAAGGAGGAAGGAAATCTGCCATGTGGGAGTTGGAGTGGATAAAACCATACCTGAGATAGTGCAGGGCAGAGAACAGAGCCACCATATAGAAGCCATGAAAGAACTCCCCAAGTGGTCCCCCTGACCAGATCTAGGACAACAAAGATAAAATATAGGTTTTAGTAGGTAATAACTTAGGAATATTAGAAGGAGGTACATTAGTCACATGGAAGCTTTGAGTTGTTTTAGGCCCAACAAACAGTCAAAAGAGTCAGATGCATGTACTTAGACCCAACCAATGGACAGAAGCTAGGGACCCCTGGGTTGAATTAGGGAAAAAGCTAGAAGAAGCTGAGGAGGAGGGTGACCCTATAAGAAGACCAGCAGTCTCAACTACCTGGACCCCAGCAATCTCTCAGACAGAGTCACCAACCAAGCAGTGTACACTAGCTGGTCTGAGGTCCCCAACACATATAAAGCAGAGCTCTGCCTGGTCTGTCCTCTGTGAAAGAGGAAGCACCTAACCCTTGAGAAACTTGAGTCCCCAAGTGGTGGGAACGATTGGTTGGATAGGGTGGGGACATAGAAACATCCTCTTGGAAACAGGGGAGAAGGAATGGATGAAGGAACAGTCAAAGGGCAAACCAGGAGTGGGATAAAATGACTGGACTGTAAGAAAAGATTAAATAATAATAATAAAAATAATAATAATCCATTAGATTTTTTAAAAAGCCATAAAATATAAAGGCTGTGTCTATGTGTCTTTCACTCTACAATCCAGAACAGTGGAGTGAATAACCAGGAATGAAATGCTGCTTCCAAGATCAAATTGAAGAGATTAATTAGATACTACTATACCCACATAACCCCTTCTTTCCATAAGTGTCATACATTATGGTATTTTATTGTAGAAAAAGGAAAACTAACAGTGATGGTTTCTGTACTGTTTCTGGAACCTGTATTTTGTCTTCTTTTTATCATTTCCTTAAGATCACAGCATTCTTGAAATGTATATGTCAAATTAACAATCAAAAACCTTAGCAAAGGTTATAATTTTCTGCTTAATCAAGTTTCACAGTAACTTTGTCTTTTTTGCTTCTGTACATCACTGTTTTTAAGTGAAGACTGTGTACTACAGTCAAACTGTGTGCAGGACCCAGAAAATTATTCTGTACAACCTCTTGCTACTTTATTTGAAAGATATGCCTTGATTTTTCTAATGCTTACCTTATAGAATACAAAGCACATGTATTCAAGGGTTGGGCTGAAAACTCATGTGAGATGTTCCATGTGCCAATTTGTGAAACACTGGATTAATTTCTGATTACTGCTTTTGCCTTCAAATATAAGTTAATCTGGGGAACACTGACAGTGTGTTGTGGTATCTTTTTCCAGAGATATGAATCACTGGCTTCTGCTAGTATTGAAACAAACACATCAATGGCCATAGCATTCATATGCCCCATTCCAACTCTTTTGAACATGTGATTAAAATTCCTTGTTTGATGCATGGCTGGAATTTTGAGACTCAAATTTCTATTTCTTCTCCATCTCTGCTTTTATGAATTTAGAAATTAACAATAATTCTTCCCTAAAATAAAGAAAATAATTATTTTATTATAGCAAACTTAGCCTTGATACTGTTATTTGGTGTCCAAAGACAGAATAGTAGCTAGAGAGTCCCCTCCTACTAAATTTGTGTGTGTGTGTGTGTGTGTGTGTGTGAGAGAGAGAGAGAGAGAGAGAGAGAACCAAAGATGAATAGTTAATATAAAAAACAAAACCAACATTTTAATTTGTGAAGGATGATATAAAAATAGCTTAACTCCTGATAAATTTATTTTTGTGTCGATTAGGATTAAAATAAACATTTGAGAAAGTGATGCTAGTACAACTGTATGTTGGCAGGCTTACTGAGGAGATGACATTTCACACTACCAGATGCTCTCTGACCTCACTTTTCACTAAGTCATTATGCAGAGGTTAAAACCTTGATATCACAAAGAGGTAATTTCAGATAAAAATCTAAACTTTAGTCTAAAACAAGAAAGAAGGCTTCAGACATGAAAATGACTTTGGACTAGGACATTGAAGTAGGCTCAGATCTTTTGGTCATCCTGATAAGCCCTTAGAAACAGTGATCACGGAAGTGTTCACAGAATTTTGTTTAATGCCTTGCTTGTTCTTTGACTATTTGTGTTTATTGTTTTGCTTGTTCCTTGACTATTTGCATCTATTGTGTTGCTAGATCCTCAGCCTAGAAATGACCTTAAAACATTCATGTACTTAAAATGGTATAAAAGCACAAAGGAATAGGAGTGATGGGATAGGGGGTTCTAGGGAGCAGAAGTTGGGAAAGAGGATGACATCTGTATTGTAAATAAATAAAATATTCAATAAAAAAAATTAAAAAGAAAAAAAATAAAATGGTATAAAAGCAAAAAGGAGGCGGGGGGATGGGACAGGGAGTTCTAGGGAGGGGATGGGGAAAGGGGATGACATCTGAAATTAAACAAATAAAATATCCAATAAAAAATAAATAAAGATAAAAACCCTTAATATCTACATCTTGATAGGCTGCAATCATATCTTTTTCTATAAATTTATCTCTGAGAATTAGAGATGAAAACACTACTGCTATCTCTCTAAGGGTGAACATAAAACTGAATTGGTTTCCAAGAATTCTGACTTCATGAAAGTCTGAAAAACATGGCAAGGTATCATCACTCTCAGCAAATTGCACAGCCAAACTCATAAAGGAGTTGGAGTGGTGTTCCCAGGGAAGAACAATTATACCAGAATGGTTTGAGGAGGTAACTGGAAAGCCTTGGTATATAAAAGGTCGGGAACACTGCGGCTTTATTTGAAAAATGCCAAACCATGCTAACAATGTCTGGAAAACAAGATTAACATCGTTCTTTGGAGCTACAGAGGGAGAAAATAGCCAATTAAAACACTGAGGTCTAGAAGTACCATGCTGAGCATTTAGAGTGACATGTTCAGCAAAGATCCCTTAGTACAATATCCTCCAATAAGTATGATGCTCTAATAACTGTTGTGGAGTTTTTAAGTGAACATGTATTATTTGCTCTGGAAAAAAAGATTCATCTACGTTTTCAGTGGGATCCCATGATAACTCCTCTAAGGTTATTTATTAGACTGTGTAGTTTAACTATAGTGTACTTTAAGGTAAATCAGAGATAGGATATTATACTAAGGAATAACAAAGGATAATAGCAAGCAGTGAAGGAAGAATGAAAGGAGAAATGAGAGTTAGGGAAAGACATAGGTCAAATAGGAGCCATTCAGGGAATGGCTGTTGTATACTCTCCATTTGGCTGGAGCTAAAGCGCTTTCTCTTTATGCGGTCCCTAGATAATCATTCTCAAAGATGTGAAAATGCTTCCTGTCATTGTGTGACCTTTACAGTCTCTTAATGAAGAACTTAACCACAGTGCTCCTTAGCTCATTCTTTCTGTGTGACTGTGTTCTGCATCAAGGAGACTGAGCTGTGTGAGAAGAGATAACGCAGGAAGTCAGCAGAGCTGTTTGTTTTCTGTTCCTGGTGAGTGAATGACCTTTCTGGTTCTCTATTTGATCATACTGAAAGTTCAGTGGCAATATTAGCTCTGAGCACTGGTCTGGTGAACTGAGTTGCCCCTCAGAGTTCTTCCGCTGTGAAGAGGTGAATGCTGTGTCCAAGCTGTTTGCTTAGTCATGCTCTGCCATCTTTTTTCACTCCTAATCATCCAGTCATTTCATTTTCTTCCCATCTTCCCATGGCAAAATGAAAATAGTCAATATACAACATTAGAAACCCTTCATAAAGTTCATTAATTCTCAACAAGAAATATAATATTCTGCAAGTGTTTGTACTATATTAGCATGAATATGCATAGTTTCACTTGTAATAATTTTCCTAGAGCTTCTTCTTCTTCCACTATCAGAGACCAGCCTATGACATTATTCAAACTGCTTAGGAAAAAATACACAAGTATTTTGTTTGTATATAAGTTAGAGAGACTAATATGATTGAAGCTAAACTAAGTTCTGTTCTCTAATTTGGAAAAGAAAAACACAGGACTGCTGAAGTTATGGCTCAGTAATTAAAAGCACTGTCTGCTCTACCAGAGGTCTTGAGTTCAATTTCCAGCAAATACATCATGGCTCACAACTACCTATACTTGGATTTGATATCTTTTTCTGGCATGCAGGTGTACATGTAGATAGCACACAAATATACATAAAAGAAAACAAAAGAAAACACAGAACCAATTTGGAAAAATGTTTTTTAAAACCCAATGAATAAAAGAACAAAGAACTTAAAAAAATCCAAATAATTCCCTTTACAAGTCCTAAAAATAAAGATGTCTATTTTAAGTTACTTTATGGCTCTGTTACATGATCTCAATAAAACATTTTGCTGTTTGCTTTTTTGCAACTTATCACAGTGGCTAATGTTCAGATAGGAAAAAAAAATAACAAAATCAAACTGTGAAAATGAAACCTAGAGAAAGGATTGTTTCCACCAGTTATTAAGGCAACTATGACTTGAAATGATAAAATATCATGAAGTCAGTGGCTTTTATTACATACCGTCTGAAATCCCACTTCTTCATTGTCCAAGCTGCTTTCATACTTGACTGATGTCTACATGTGGCCTTTACCTCCTTTGCTTCCATCCTTGCTTTTGCTTGGCCCAATCACAAAATAAACTGGAATAATTGTGCATGCATGATGGCTTGTGACTTTCATTGGTTCAATCGTTCAGTGGATTCCCATTTATCTAACGTGAGAAGCTAATGTGCTTTAGTTTTCATATTTTCTGGCTTCTTACTAGCTCATTAACAAGTTGGAAAGCTCTTAACGTACTCAGTTAGGCTTCAGCTTTACTGAATTCTTGATTACTCCTCCCAAAGGCCAGCTACTGAGACAGGAAAAATTTCCCAGTGGTTAAGAGCATTGGCTGCTCTTCCAGCAGACCTGAGTTCAATTCTCAGCATCTACATAGCAGTTTATCACTATCTGCAATTCTAATCCCAGATTGATCCCCTCGTTCAGTCTCCACAGGCAAATGTGGTGCATAGACATGCATGTAAGGTAGAACATATGCACAAGAAAAGAAATTAAATAATAAATGACAGATATTAAGAATTTTGCTCTGGTTTGCCTTTTACCTGAAATCTACCTCCCTTGAAAATCTATTTAGCCAACTTTTTCATCTGCAAATTTTCCCAAAACATCACCCTGACAATAAGACTGTACTAAGCTCTCTTTCCTCTCCAACCTCACTATACTTTATCTTTCTTCATAGTAATTATCATGAGAACAATAATGAAAGTCATTATCAAGATTTGATGTCAACTTGTATGTGTATACCTGAATACCAGTATATGTGCCTAGTCAATAAATATTTGTTTAATTAAAAAATTTATTTTTACTTACAAAATTACAGATTCTAATAATAAAGCACTTTTAAATTAACAAATCATAAAATGTAAGTAGCTAACATAATCTAGAAAAGAAAGCATTTAGAACTTACTGGTGGGAGTAAGAAATGGTACAAACTGAAGGGTGGAGAGAAAATGGTAATATCTGCTAAAATAAACTGCATATGTTTTTTGGTTTAGCAAGTCCATTGTGATTTGCATACATATTAAATGACCTATCTTCAAATTATTCACTTTTTGTTATTGTTAAAATAAGGACAAGGAAAAATCGATTAATATTAACAAAGCACTGATTGAATTAACTATGGGACATTAACTCAATAGGTAGCTATTCAGTGAACAAGACAATGAATAGCCTTCTATGCAGAGGTTTAGAAATCGTTACTAAGAATTGTGATATACTTAAGGAAACAATTGCTAAGTAAGGTGTGCATTCATCCATCAACTATGTAATACAGAAAAATTGTATTTGCTTAGCCATTCATAAAGAACCTCTAAAAGGATACAGATGAAACAAATTAGGTTTTGTACGGTGGAGATAGTGGGAGAAGGAAAGAAGGAAACAGAACAGAAACAAACTGCTTTTCATATATTTAAAAAAATATTTTGATCCATGAAAAGCTGACCTGTTTAAAACATTGAATAAACTGAATTAAGAAGTCTGCCATGCACTGAATAAACGTATCCACAGAAAAGATAAAACTGTGAGGACTTTTCTCAATAACATTGTGAAGAGGAAGTTATGCAAGAGAGTAAGTTTTCCAGAGAACTTAGAAACTTGTTGACTTTTGAAAATAGACTACAGCAAATCAATATGAAAATGAATGAAGCAAGCCATATGGAAAACCACCCACTAAAGTAATTATTTCGTAGAAATGGGTGGTCCTAAATGAATGATGAGGGTGTAGGCTCTATCAAAATATGGCTATATTAGCATGTTGAAATTGTGACTAAGACAATGCTATTAATAAGTTAAAAAGCAAAACAATCCACTGAAGGTGATAGATAAGAAATACATATGTACCAGAGTCAGAAAGAGATGCTCCCAATTCTTCAATGATATTTTTATATATGTAAATGTACATATGTATGTGTGTATGTATATTATTTTTATTAGCATATAGCTAAATTGATTAGCATAAATCCAAGTCCATATGGTCCTATTGAACATGCAAGCAAACACCATAAACTTACAAACCTCAAGACTAGACTAAATTTTTTTTACTGTATCACAAAAATGTTTTGATTATTCTTTGTCTTTTACTTCAATAATAAAAGAAGATAATTATTCAAAGGGCAACAGAGTAGGAAGGAGGAAACTAAGTTAATTCCTAGCATATCTCAAGGGTTTTAATGTTAGTAAGATGGGATGAAATGCTATTAAATAGAGGAAAATTAAATTATTTGATTATATAAGTCCTGTAGGTGTTAAAGACAAAAATCATCATCAACAACAACATTATAGAACAGATTCTGTCTTATGAATTATACAATGAAGCCATAAGATGCAGTGTTAACAAACCACCTAATAGCTACACCAGTACAGAAGCTGATGAAGTTAAATCTCCAGGTTAAATCTATCCAAAGGAGAGTCAGTAAGATCTCCCATGCATTTTAGACTAAGAACCACTTACGAAAAGAAGATATTGCTTTTGGATGGGGCAGACACATAGTGGGACTGCTCCTGTGGAGATACTGAATCCTGAGCCATCCTAGAGGAGCGACTGCACTAGGAGCAGTGAGCAAGAACCCTATCTCACTCCCAACACCCAGAGTTACATCTGGGAGCCAGGGACGCTCAAGAACCACCAGCTACCCAAACTACGCCCCTCCGGAATTTCACGTCCCTTCCACCCCTACCTGGTCCTTTTGAGGACCATTGCTGGACTGCTCCTGTGGAGATACTGAATCCTGAGCCATCCTAGGGGAGCCACTTCACTCAGAGCAGCAGAGGAGCCACTGCACTCAGAGCAGCAGACACCTAGCTGGTTAGCACTTGTGGAGACATCTTATCCTGAGCCATCCTAGAGGAACCACTGCACCCAGAGCAGAAGGATTTCCAGATCCAAGAGGTGGCCTGAGTCCCAGGAGTTCTTCCACCCAGGAGATTAGGATCATTAGACCACAGAGACATCTGGACTCTGAGGAGCTCTGACACAAGCAAGATAACTGGAAATACAGACTCCAGTCTTACACAGTGAGAGCAGGTAATACTAGAGTTAACCAGATGGCAAAAGGCAAGCACAAGAACATAAGCAATAGAAACCAAAGTTACTTGGCATCCTCAGTACCCAGTTCTCCCAATATAGCAAGCCCTAAACACCCCATCACACTGGAAGAGCAGGATTCGGAATTAAAACCACTTTTCATGATGATGATAGAGGATTTTAAGAAGGACATAAGTAACTCCCTTAAAGAAACACAGGAGAGTACAAGTAAACAGGTAGAAGCCCTTAAAGAAGAAACACAGAAATCCCTTAAAGAACTGCAAGAAAACAAAAAGAAGGAATTAAACAAAAACATTCATGATCTGAAAATGGAAATAGGAACAATAAGGAAATCTCAAAGGGAGACAACCATGGAGATAGAAAACCTAGGAAAGAGATCAGGAGTCATAGATGCAAGCATCACCAACTGAATACAAGAGATAGAAGAGAGAAACTCATGTGCAGAAGATACCATGGAAAACATTGACACAGTTGTCAAAGAAAATGCAAAATGCAAAAAACTGCTAACCCAAAACATCCAGGAAATCCAGGACACAATGAGAAGACCAAACCTAAGGACAATAGGTATAGATGAGAGTGAAGATTTCCAACTTTAAGGGTCAGGAAATATCTTCAATAAAATTATTGAGGAAAACTTCCCTAACCTAAAGAACAAGATGCCCATAAACATACAAGAAGCCTACAGAACACCAAATAGACTAGAACAGAAAAGAAATAACTCCCGTCACATAATAATCAAAACATCAAATGCACAAAAAAAAGAAAAAATACTAAAAGCAGTAAGGGAAAAAAGTCAAGTAACATATAAAGGCAGACCTATAAGAATGACACCAGACTTCTCACCAGAGACTATAAAAGCCAGAAGAGCCTTGACTTACATCATACAGACCCTAAGAGAACACAAATGCCAGCCCAGACTACTATACCCAGCAAAACTCTCAATCACCATAGATGGTGAAACCAAGATATTCCATGACAAAGCCAAATTTGCCCAATATCTTCCCACAAACCCAGCACTTCAAAGGATAACTGATTGAAAATGCCAACACAAGGAGGGAAACTACAATGTAGAAAAAGCAAGGAAGCAATCTTCCAACAACCCCAAAAGAAGATAGTTATACAAACGTAATTCTACCTCTAATAACAAAAATAACAGGAAGCCACAATCATTTTTCCTTAAATCTCTTAATATCAATGGACTCAATTCCCCAATAAAAAGATGCAGACTATCAGACTGGATATACAAACAGGACCCAGAATTTTGCTGCATACAAGAAACACACCTCAGTGACAAAGACAGATATTACCTCAGAATAAAATGATGGAAAACAATTTTCCAAGCCAATGGTCCCAAGAAACAAGCTGGAGTAGCTATTCTAATATCAAATAAAATCGACTTTCACCCAAAATTAATCAAAAAAGATAAGGAAGGACACTTCATACTCATCAAAGGAAAAATCTACCAAGGTGAACTCTCAATTCTGAACATCTATCCTCCAAATGCAAGGGCACCTACATACATAAAAGAAACTTTACTAAAGCTCAAAACACACATTACATCTCACACAATAATAGTGGGGGATTTCAACACCCCACTCTCAGCAATGGACAGATCCTGGAAACAGAAACTAAACAGAGACACTTTGACATTAACAAAAGTTATGAACCAAATGGACTTAACAGATATCTGTAGAACATTTCATCCTAAAAGAAAAGAAGATACCTTTCTCTGCACCTCATGGTACTTTCTCCAAAATAGACCATATAATTGGTCACAAAACAGACCTCTATAGATACAAAAAGATTGAGTAATCCCTTGCATCTTATCAGATCCCCACGCACTAAGGCTGGTCTTAAATAATGACAAAACCAATGGAAAACCCACACGCAAGTGGAAACTGAACAACTATCTACTCAATGATGACCTGGTCAAGAAAGAAATAAAGAAATTAAAGACTTTTTCGAATTTACTGAAAATGAGGACACATCAAACTAAAACTTGTGGGACTCCATGAAGGCAGTGCTAAGGGGAAAACTCATAGCTCTAAGTGCCTACAAAAAGGAACTGGAGAGAGCACACACTAACAACTTGACAGCACAACTAAAAGCTCTAGAACAAAAAGAGGCAAATACCCAAGAGGAGTAAAAGGCAGGAAATAATCAAACTCAGAGCTGAAAACAACCAAATAGAAACAGAAAGAACAACACTAAATATCAACAAAACCAGGAGCTGGTTCTTTGAGAAAATCAACAAGATAGATAAACCCTTAGCCAGATTAACCAGAGGGCACAGAGACAGTATCCAAATTAATAAAATCAGAACTGAAAAGGGAGACATATCAACAGAAACTGAAGAAATTCAAAAAATCAGCAGACCCTCCTACAAAGGCCTCTACTCAACAAAACTAGAAAACCTGGATGAAGTGGACAACTTCCTAGAGTGATACCAGGTACCAAAGTTATATCAGGAGTAGATAAACCATCTAAACAGTCTCATAACCCCTAAGGAAATAGCAGCAGTCATTAAAAGTCTCCCCATCAAAAAAAAACAAAAAACAAAAAACAAAAAACCCAGGACCAGATGGTTTTACTGCAGTATTCTATCAGACCTTCAAGGGAGACATTATACCAATTCTCTTCAAACTATTCCACAAAATAGAAACAGAAGGAACACTACCCAATTCGTTCTATGAAGCTACAATTACACTCATACCCAAACCCCACAAAGACACGACAAAGAAAGAGAACTTCAGACCAATCTCCCTTATGAACATCGATGCAAAAATACTGAATAAAATTCCAGCAAACTGAATCCAAGAACACATCAAAACAAACACCCATCATGATCAAGTAGATTTTATCCAAGGAATGCAGGGTAGCTCAGTATTCGTAAATCCATCAATTTAATCCACTTTATAAACAAACTCAAAGAAAAAAACCACATGATCATCTCACTAGATGCTGAGAAAGCATGTGACAAAATTCAACATCCCTTTATGATAAATGTATTGGAAAGATCAGGAATTCAAGGCCCATACCTAAACATATTAAAAGCAATTTACAGCAAACCAGTAGCCAACATCAAACTAAATGGAGAGAAACTTGAAGCATTCCCAACATCAGGGACTAGACAAGGCTGCCCGCTCGCCCTCTACCTATTCAATATAGTACTGGAAATCTAGCCAGAGCAATTAGACAACAAAGAGAAGTCAAAGGGATACAAATAGGAAAGGAAGAAGTCAAAATATCATTATTTGCAGATGATATGATAGTACACTTAAGTGACCCCAAAACTTCTACCAGAGAACTCCTAAACCTGATAAACAACTTCAGCAAAGTGGCTGGTTATAAAATCAACTCAAACAAAACAGTAGCCTTCCTCTACATGAAAGATAAACAGCCTAAAAATAGAAATAAGGGAAATGACACCCTTCACAATATTCGCAAATAATATAAAAACTTTGGTGTGAATCTAACCAAGCAAGTGAAAGACCTGTATGACAAGAACTTCAAGTCTCTGAAGAAAGAAATTGAAGAAGATCTCAGAAGATGGAAAGATCTGTCATGCTCATGGGTTGGCAGGATTAATATAATAAATATGGCCATCTTGCCAAAAGCAATCTACAGATTCAGTGCAATTCCCATTAAAATACCAACACAATTCTTCACAGAGTTAGAAAAGGAAATTCTCAAATTCATTTGGAATAACAAAAAACCCAAAATAGTGAAAACTATTCTCAACAATAAAAGAACTTCTGGAGGAATTACCATCCCTGACCTCAAGCTGTACTACAGAGCAATAGTGATAAAAACTACCTGGTATTGGTACAGAGACAGGCAGGAAGATCAATGAAATAGGATTGAAGACCCAGAAATGAATCCACACATCTATGGTTACTTGATCTTTGACAAAGGAGCTAAAACTGTCCAGTGGAAAAAAGACAGCATTTTCAACAAATGGTGCTGGTTCAACTGGAGGTCAGCATGTAGAAGAAGGCAAATTGATCCATTCTTATCTCTCCTTATACAAAGCTCAAGTCTAAATGAATAAAGCACCTCCACATAAAACCAGATACACTGAAACTAATAGAAGGGAAGGTGGAGAAGAACCTCGAATACTTGGGTACAGGGGAAAAGTTCCTGAACAGAACACCAATGGCATATGCTCTAAGATCAAGAATTGACAAATGAGACTTCATAAAGTTGCAAAGTTTCTGTAAGGCAAAGAACACTGTCAATAGGACATAATGACAACCAACAAATTGGGAAAAGATCTTTACCAATCCTACATCTGATAGAGCACTAATATCCAATATATACAAAGAACTCAAGAAGTTAGACTCCAGACAACCAAATAACCCTATTGAAAAAAAATGGGGTATAGAGCTTAACAAAGAATTTTCAACTGGGGAAACTCGAATGGCTGAGAAGTACCTAAAGAAATGTTCAGCATCCTTAGTCATCAGGGAAATGCAAATCAAAACAACCCTGAGATTCCATCTCACACCAGTCAGAATGGCTAAGATTAAAAACTCAGGTGATAGTAGATGCTGGCGAGGGTGTGGAGAAAGAGGAACACTCCTCCATTGTTGGTGGGACTGCAAGATGGTGCAACCACTTTGGAAATCAGTGTGGCGGTTCCTCAGAAAATTGGACATAGCATTACCTGAGGATCCACCTATACCGCTCCTAGGCATATACACAGAAGATGCTCTAACATATAACAAGGACATATGGTCAACTATGTTCATAGTAGCCTTATTTATAATAGCCAGGAGCTGGAAAGAACCCAGATGTCCTTCAACTGAGGAATGGATAAAAAAATATGTGGTACATCTACACAATGGAGTATTACTCTGCTATTAAAAACAATGAATTCGAGAGGTTCCTAGGTAGATGGATGGAACTAGAAAATATCATCCTGAGGTGAGTTAAGCCAATCACAAAGGAACACACATGGTATTCACTCACTGATTATTGGATATTAGCCCAGAACCTTGAAATACCCAAGATTCAACTCACAGGCCACATGAAGCTCATGAAGGAAGACCAAGTGTAAGTGCTTCAGTCCTTCTTAGAAGAAGCAACAAAATACTCAAGGGAGCAAATATGGAGACAAAGTGAGGTACAGAATCTGAAGGAGGGGGCGTCTGAAGATCATTCCACCTGAGTATCCATCCCATGTGCAGTCACCAAAGGTAGAATCTGATGTGGAAGTCAGGAAGTGCATGCTGATAAGAGCCTGATATAGATGTCTCTTCAGAGGTCTGCAAGAATCGGACATATTCAGAGGCAGATGCTCACAGCTAACCATTGAACTGATCATGGGGTTCCTAATGGAGGAGTTTGAGTGAAGACTGTTGGAGCTGAAAGTGTTTGCGGCCCCATGAGGAAAGCAACAATACCAACCAACCAGAGCTCCCAGAATCTAAACCACCAGCCTGGGACCACTTAGGGAGGGATCCATGGCTTCAGCCATATATACAAGGATGGAGCGCCCTGCTGGGCATAGGCGGGAGAAGAGATCCTTGGTCTCCTGAAGGCTGGACGCCTCAGGGGGTGGGAATTTGAGGGTGGGGAAGTGGGAGTGGGAGGATAGGTAGGGGTACATCTGCAGAGAAGCAGGAGGAGGGGTGAAGGGATATGGGGCTCCTGGGTGCATGGGGGATGGGGTAAGGGAATAACATATGAAATGTAAATAAACATCCAATAAAAAAAGATTTAAAAAAAGAAAAGAAAATATTTCAGTAGGAAAAAAAAAACAGCACCTTGTACAGCATCACAGATTTCAACTCATGATTATAGTGACCATTAAGTTTCTTCTAGTTACAGAATATAGATAAAAAAGATTCT
Organism: Grammomys surdaster; assembly: GCF_004785775.1. Taxonomy (NCBI): domain Eukaryota; kingdom Metazoa; phylum Chordata; class Mammalia; order Rodentia; family Muridae; genus Grammomys; species Grammomys surdaster. Next base: position 11,784,652 of record NW_021604607.1, on the reverse strand, counting down.
ATAAGAAGATAATTCAAGAATCTTTAATTTCTAAATTATGGAAATGATTTCATTTAGCGGTTTTCACCTTTCTCCCTTAAATATTTCATTTTGAATATTGCTGATAGTAGAAGTTTTCATTTGTCTCATATGCTAAATTTTTTAATAAAGTGAGTACTTATTGAATAATAAGGCAAGGAATGGAATAAAACTCTGTCTTGATTCTTGCTCTGCCTTTCAAATCTATTTATCAGGATTAGAGGAGCTCTCTTTTGTCTAATCATCCACTACCTATGCTGTGATTTTTTTCCCTTGCCTCTAGCCCATCTGCTATTACTTGACCTCACAAACAAAATTATTACCTGCTTTATATATTTATTTATAGAATTAAGTGAAATGGTCTTTATAAAATTAAAAGGAAGTGGTTATTAAAAGCTGCTCAACTAAGGAATATTTAGAACAACAGCAAAAACAAAAATAATTTTCAGAAAAGATCACAGCAATTAGTTGTCAAATATCAACTGTTCCGTCCTGAAAACATATAGTTACCTACACAGCTGGAGCAGGCCTTATTAATATATTTAGGCAAATACATACACATGTATACACATATGAATATAACAACAATTAACAAAAGAGGACAGGAGTCTGAAAGAGAGCAAGGAGGGGTATATGAGATAATTTGGAGGAAAAACAGAGAATGAAAATGATGTCATTATATTTATTTTTATTAATTAGTTAATTAATTTACTTTACATCTCAATTGCAGCTTCCTGTTTCTCCTTTCCTCCAAGTTCCCCTCTCACTTCACCTCCTCAGTCTCTTTCCCCTCATAGAAGTGGAGGTATCCCGTGCATATCAATCTCCCTTAGCATATCAAGTTGCACCCTGACAAGGCAGTCCAGAAGGGGAAAGAGGTCTAAACGCAGGCAACAGTGTAATAGACAGCCCCTGCTTCAGTAGTTAGGGGTCTCAAATGAAGACCAAGCTGCAAATCTGTTACATGTGAGTAGGAGGCCTAGAGCTGTGCCATGCATGTTCATTGGTTGGTGGTTCAGTGTCTGTGAGTCCCTGTGGGTCCAGGTTAGTTGATTCTGTATGTTTTTATATGTAGCCCTTGACCCCTCTGGCTCCTTTAATCCTCCTCTGTCCCCCTCACATGACTTTCTGGGCTTTGCCTAACATTTAGCTGTGGGTCTCTGTATGTTTCCTCAGCTTCTGGGTAAAGCCTCTCAGAGTACAGTTATACTAGGATCCTGTCTGAGACTATAGGAGAATATCATGAATAATGTCAGTGGTGAGCTTCCATGGCATGAATAATCTAAAAAATTAAAGAATTAATAAAATTGTGACTGTCACTGTGCCAAGCACTTTAGCAACATTTCTACGATAGGTCATTCTGTTTTTATTTAGTGACAGATTATACTCCTCCAGTTTCTGCACCAATTGGGTGCCTTGTTACTATTCTATCCCATGGCTTCATTGTACCAATGGAGGAAGAGAGAAACTGTTATTGTACTTGTTGAGGTTATTTATATTTTAAATGGCTATGAGGCCTGTGTAATCAAATAACCTAACAATGTTAGTAACCTCCTGTGACAAGTCACTCACCATTTTCTTATATGCAGAGAGAGGAAAAAAAATCAGCAACCACTATGTTTCTTGGTATTATATAGTTAGTCAGAGACAAAGTCACATTTAAGACTAATTGTTAGAACACAAGGCATCTATTGTCTCCAGGAAGTATGCCAGTCTGATGGCTGTTCCTTCCCTTACTAGCTCTCTACACACAGCCACTTTCCTGTTCTTACATGATGTGAACATTCTACATGATCCATGATTCCCAATTAGTAAGCTTTGATTATAGATTACTCCTTGTTTGATGTCTTCCTTTACTGCCTCAGGTTGAGGCTTACTGTTCTGACCCATTAGCTTGTGTTCCCCTGTAAACAATTTTGAGCCAGCACTGGTGCATAGCAACATTATTAATGGGTGCTGTTGGGGGCAGAAGAGTAGACACAAGCAGAACTTTAACTGTGATATGGTTTCAACAAAGGTTTTGCCCCTTTCACAGTCCACTCTGGATCTTAAATGGTATTTCAGAATTGTCTCAAATTCAAGACAGGGAATTACTAATTATATCCATAGGCATGCATAGTCATTGGAAAAGAGGTATCTGAGATGAACTGTAAACTTTGACAATGTGCTACTCTTCATCCTGAGGTAATTCCTGGTCAGAAGCTCAGCAATCAGCAATAGTTGACCATTGTATTTGGTGGCTATGGAGAAGTGTCTCAGTATGACAGAGAAGACACTGATACAAGGAAACCTAACTATATTTGATCAATAATCATACTTCTTTAGTGTGGTATTCCCAAGATCTGTCTAGATTTCATTGGTTTCTATATCTGGATCCATAAACATCATCAACATTTTATCTCTAATGAGTTGTGTTCTATGAGCTGCTGTTATATTTTTGGAAGGAAATCTATAAGGCATATCCATAGAGCATCCATATGCTTTGGATTGTTAAAAGTAATTCTTCCAATCACAGAATTATTTAATATAATGGATTAGGTATCTTGCAATTTATTGGAACTCCCTAGTAATGTCATGAAACTATCACCATTGAACTCTATTATGTCTTTATTAAAGATTGGAGGACATATTTTCACAAGTGTTGTGGGACTGCATTTCACTTGTAAATATTTGACTTGTAAATTGTCCTTTCTTTCTGACACACGGGGGCTTACTTAAGCAGTAGAAAGAAGGCAGATAGAAATGTTTATGTCATGAATGTGTAATTTTAAAGTTTTTCATCCAAAATTCACTGTTCTCTATGAGATTTTGAAAATAAATACATTCTTAAAACAGGCCGAAAAATAATAAAATTGTACAATATTCATTATATCAAACTTTCACAAATATGGCAATGTCATTATGCTGATTTAGGTTTGTAGAATCTGGTGCAAGGGTCAGGGTTTAACCACAAATGTCTCTTTTTTCCCTTTATCATAATTATATTTTAGTTTCCTTTTGGCTATACTCTTCATTGAAAAATCTGACTTCCCCCTTTAAATATAAAAGTTGGCAGAATATTTTGGACATGGCTCCTGACATTTGAGAGAATTTTTTTTTTAGTAAGTTTGGCTTTATCATCACTGATGAGAGAGGTGCAGAGAGGGTGTGGTTAAGAACGGAGAAGAAGAAGGGTGATTCATGTTCATGTACTGTAAATAGCTGTGGAGAATGTGACCATAGGCATAGTACAAGTGTTGATGCATTGTTTTCAACATATTTTTGGCTTTAATAATTAGGTCTTCAGAGTAGAAAATTGCTGGGAGGAAAGCCAGATTGCAGGGGCTGAAGGACAAAGCCAGTGAGGGGAAAATGGTAGCAGCTGGCAGAGTTGCTAATGGGTGAACAAACTCTTCTATGGTCAAAAATAAAGCATTAAGGCAAAGAGAAGAACCACATTCATATTGAGACCTCAAATAAAGAAAAGGTAAGTATTACGAATAATAGCTGAAGGATGAATGAAAACTGGCTGCATATGTATAATAATTAGTTTTTCAGTATGTCAATTTCCTCTTTTCCTGTCCCTCCTCTTTCTTCTTCTTTACATTTCCCCCTTTTGCTTCAGATTTTGGTCCAGTAAAATTCAATTAAAGTCCCAAAGGATGGAAGAAACTAACAGTCTTACACAGCTGTGACACACTTGAACGACAAAGACCATCATGGCAAAAAAAATAATGTTAAAGGTGCTGTAGCAGCACACATGCTTTGGCCAAAATAAAAAGCTTTCTAATTGGACTTGGGACCCTCTCAAAGAGAAAGAAATGATGCCCGGGAGTGAAAAAACCTAGCCACCAAATCAGGGATAGCGAAGTCATGGATCTTTGAGGACAACCTACAACTACAACTTTACTAAACCAGCTTAATTCTACATTCTAAATGTTCGCCTATAAACCTACAGTTAGTTCAGTCCTCATACTTTATCGAAGAAACATCTCTTTGTAACAGATGTATACAATTATAGAAATCCACAATCAATGAAAATTCAGAGTTGTGAAGTTCAGGGCTAACTAATGCATTTACAACCCAACTCCTTCACCTAAGACTCAGGGATCATTGCAGAAATAAGGGCAGAGCCAGAGTAATGAGGAGTTTATTGTAAAACTATGACTCCTAGAAATTTCAGTGGTCACACTCATCCATTCCCACCAATATAGATGACTAAATATAACCTGAACAAAGCCAACCACAGTGGACATGCTCACATAGAAGGGCCAACCCCAGTGGACATACTCACATGGAATGTGGTCAGCATACAAGGCTTCAACTCTAGGCAAAGAACTGTAGAAGAATAAGGAGAGCTGACAGGAGAAATAGTCTGCAATGGAGAGAAGAAGCTCACCAATTGTTTGTTGATGCCAAATGGTCAGATTTGAATACAGGCATACAGGTAACATCATACAGACAGAGCAGAGCAGATTGTTTTGTTTGCTTTATTGTTTTATCATTTAGGAGTGTGTGTGTGTGTGTGTGTGTGTGTGTGTGTGTGTATACAAATAAAAGAAAGAAAAAGAGGCCATGAATTTTTAAGAGAGTAAGTGTTGGAGGCATATATGAGATGGTTGGAAGGGAGGCAAGGGAATGGAAAATAATATATTTATATTATAATCTCAAAAAACTTTTAAATGGATTTTTTAAAATGACATTTACATTTTAGTACTAAAGAGGAAAAATATGCCACTTGGGAAATCATTCTGTTCCTTTACAGTTAGCTCTTTGTTTCTGCCATCCTCCTTCCTGCCCAAAAGACTTCCTGAAGCCATTGGAAACAGCAGGGACAGTATCTTTATCTTGAACAATAAAGAACATGAGTTTCCTTCTGTTATTACAAATCTTCTCCCTTTCATCAGGTTTCAGAGCTTTCTGCCTGTATCCTCACCCCTGCCGCCCCCACCCAGGATGTAAAGTGAGCCTTGGAGCACTGTTCCTACTCTTGGATGACACTTGATGATCAGGCTTTGTAACCCTACCCCCTCCATGAAACACTTTCCAGAGTTTACAAATCTTCCAAAAATAATTAAACCTCAATCAATATGAATACACACACTAGACTATTCTATTTAAATGTCTGACTTACTTAGATTAGTTTTTCAGAGTAGTGAATAATATCTATTTTCTTCCCTCCTCCCCTTTTTTCCTTCCAAAGAGCAAGCCATGTTCTTCATTAACTTTTAGAAAAAATAAATCAATTTACACACTGATTTAAAAAGCCAATTTTGTGTAGTGATAAATAACCATATGTACTTAGGCCTATTCTGAGAATTGGTAATTTCTTTCAACCATTAATTGCATAATGATGTAATTATTGAATTATTTTAATTATGAGACCTGTTTTAATTTGATAGGACATCATTTTCCTTTTGATAATGTTTCCCAGAGTTTCCCTGGTATTGTTCTAGAGATAACTCCAGGAAAGGATGATATAAATGCTCTGTTTGTATGCTATTTACTTTATTTATTTATTTATATCCCCAAAGTTGCCCCCTCATGTTTTCCCCTCCCAGAATTTTCTCCATCTCCTCTCAATTTTGCCTCTGAGAGGGCAGACCCGCTAACCCCCCTACACTGTATTCTCCATCCAGTGAATCCATCTTTTCAGGATTAGGTATATCCTCTCCCAGTGAGGCCAGACATGACATCGCTTTGCTACATATGTTCTGGGAGGTCTAGGACCATCTCATGTATGTTCTCTGGTTGGAGGCTCAGTGTCTTGGAGTTCCTAGGGGTTCAGATTAGTTGACACTGTTGGTCTTTTTGTGGTGTTGCTATCTCCTTGAGGGCCTTCAGTCCTTCCCCTAATTCTTCCACAGGTGTCCCTGACCTCCATCCAGAGTTCGTCTGTGGGTTTCTGCATCTTTCTCAGTCAGCTGCTGGGTAGAGCCTGATATGCTAGGTGCTTATTTGCAAGCACAATACAGCATCATTAGTAGTATGAGGGACTGGTGCCTTTCCAGGGAATGGGTCTCAAAACAGGCATGCCAGTCACTTGTCCATCCTTTCAGTCTCTGCTCCATCTTTGTCCCTGCATTTTTTTAGACAGGTCAAATTTGGGGTTAAAAGTTTTGTAGGTGGGTTGGTGTTCCCATGCCTCCACTGGGGGCTCTGTCTGGCTACTGAAGGTGATCTCTTCCATATTCTAACTGTTGAACATTTCTGCCAGGGTCACCTGTGATGACCCTTGGGAGCCTCCCTCATCCCTGGTCTTTGGGACTTTCTAGAGAATCCCTCGAACTTATCCACCACCCCTGGCAGCTGCATGTTTCCATTTATACCCCAGAACCTCTAGAACTCTCTGCTGTCTCTCCCCTTGTCTGATCCTGAGCCCCCATGCCATTCCCTTAGTCCTCCCTTCTCCCAACCAGATCCCTCCCTCCCTCTCCCTAGTCTGCAAGACTATTTTGCACTACATTCCAAGTGTAATTCAAGCATCCTTACTTGGGTCTTCTTTCTTGTTTAACATCTTGGGTCTGTGAGGTATATTGTGGGTATTATGAATGTTTTAGCCAATATCCATTTATCAGTGAGTACATACAATGCATGTTCCTTAGGTGCTAAGTTACTTCACTCAGGAAGATATTTTCTAGTTCAAGCCTGTAAAATTCATGATGTCCTTCTTTTTAATAGCTGAGCAGTATTCCATTGTGTAAATGAACCTCATTTTTTTCGTATTTATTCTTCAGTTGGGAAACACTGTAGATTGTTTTCAGCTTCCAGATATCATGAATAAAGCAGCTATGAACATAGTGGAGCTTGTGGCCCTGCGGTATGGTGGAGCATCTTTTGGGTATATGCCCAGGAATGGTGTGATGGTGGCTCAGCCCAGGGAGTTGCACTATTAGATGTGGCCTTGTTTAAGTAGGTGTGCCGTTGTGGGTGTGGCTTTAAAACCCTCATCCTAGCTGCCTGGAAGTCAGTATTCTGCTAGCAGCCTTCAGATGAAGATGTAGAACTCTGAAATTCTCATGCACCATGCCTGCCTAGATGCTGCCATGTTCCCACCAGGGTGATAATGAACTGAACCTTTGAACCTGTAAGCCACCCTAAATTAAATGTCATCATTTATAAGACTTTCCTTGGTCATGGTGTATGTTCACAGCAGTAAAACACTAAGACAAATGGTATAGCTGAGTCTTCACTTAGAAATATTTCAAATTTTCTAAGTAACTGCCAGACTGATTTCCAGAGTGGTTATACTTGTTTGCAGTCTCACCAAAAATGGAGGAGTGTTCCTCTTTCTCCACATCTTTCACACCATGTGCTGTCCTTTGAGTTTTTAATCTTAGCCATTCTGATTGGTGTAGGATAGGATATGGGGGTTGTTTTGATCTGCATTTCCCTGATGACCAAGGATGTTGAACATTTCTTTAAGTGCTTCTCGCCCATTCAAGATTTCTTTGTTGAGAATTTTGTTTAGTTCTATACCTCACTTTTTGATTGCTTTGTGTGTGTGTGTGTGTGTGTGTGTGTGTGTGTGTGTAAGTATCTATCTTCTTTATACATTTTGGATATTCGCTTTCTGTTGGATAAAGAGTTAGTGAAGATTAACATAATGAAAATGGCCATCTTACCAAAACAAAATTACATATTCAATGCCATCCCCTATCAAAAATCCAAGACAAACATTCACAGATCTTGAAAGAAAAATTCTCAAAATCATTTGGAAAAACAAAAAACAAAAACAAAACAAACAACAACAACAAAAAAACAGAATGGCCACATGATTTTGAGCAGTAAAAAAACTTTTGGAGGTATCATCATCCCTTAGCAATAGTAATAAAAATTGCATGGTATTCATATAGAAACAGCCACATTGATAAGTGGAATTGAAGACTCAGAAACAAACTCAGACATTTACTGACACTTGATTTTGGACAAGAAGTCAAAACTACACAGGGGAGCAGGGAGAATATCTTCAACAAATGATACAGGTCTAACTAGATGTCTGCATGTACAAGAATGCAAATAGATCAATATTTATAACCTCGCAAAAAATTGAAGTCCAAATGGATCAAAGACCTCAACATAAAACCAGACACTCTGAATCTAATAGAAGAGAAAGAGAAAGTGGAAAACAGTCTGAATGCATTTGGGACAGGAGAGAATTTACTGGATGGAAAATCTATAGGTCAGGCACTAAAGTCAAGAATTAATAAATGGGACTTCAAGAAACTGAAAGGCTTCTGTAAGGCAAAAGACACAGTCAATTGGACAAAATGGCAGCCTACAGACTGGAGGAAAATAAACCTTCATTAGCCTTTCATCTAACAGAGGGCTAATATTAAAAATACTTATTTATTTATTTATTCATTTTATATCCTTCTCATTGACCCCCTGGCAATCACCCCCTCCCATAAACCTTCCCCCAAAACCCTCCTTCTCCTCAGAGCATGTGGGGTTCCTTGGATATTCTCTCCTCTCCCTGGCATAGCAAGTCTTTGTCAGGCTAGGTACATCCTCTCCCACTGAGGCCAGACAATGTAGCCCGGCTAGAAGAACATATCCTACATATAGGCAACAGCTTTTGGGATAGACTCAACTCCAGTTGTTTGGGACCCACATGAAAACCAAATTGCACATTTGCTAAATATGTGTGGGAAAGACTAGGTCCAATCATGTGTGTTCCTTGGTTGGTGGTTCAGTCTTTGAAAACCCCAAGGGTCCAAATTAGTTGACTCTGCTGGTCTTCCTGTGGCGTTCCTATCCTGTTCTAGGCCTACAATCCTTCCCCTATTCTTTTATAAGCGTCCCCAAACTCAATTCAGTTTGGCTGTGGGTATCTGCATCTGTCAGAGTCAGATGCTGAGTGGAGTCTCTTAGAGAATAGCCATGCTATACTCCTGTCTACAAGCATAACAGAGTATCATTAATAGTGTCAGACATTGGTGTTTGCCAATGGAATGGGTTTCAAGTTGGCCTGGTTATTTGTTGGCCAGTCCCTCAGTATTTGCTCCATCCTCTGTGCCTACATTTCTTGTAGACAGGACAAATTCTGGATTGAAAGTTTTATGGGTGGGTTGGTGCCCCTATATTTCCACTGGGGTCCTTTCATGGATACAGGAAGTGGCCTCTTCAAGTTCCATATCCCAAATGCTATGAGTCATATCTAAGGCCATTCCCATTGATTCTTGGGCAACTCTCTTATCCTAGGTCTCTGTCATGTGCTGGATATGCCCCCATCTCCTCATCCCTGTCAGTTGCATATTTCCATTAATTTTAATGGCCATCCGACCATCTCTCCTCTCCTTCCCCACATCAGATCCCAAACCCTCCTTTCCCCTCCCCATCTTCTCTCTCACCCAGTTCCCTCCCTCCATCTACTCTTATGACTGTTTTATTTCCCCTGCTAAGTGAGATTCAAGCATTCTTTCTTGTATGTTCCCTCTTGTTTAGCTTCTTTGGGTCTGTGGAGTGTGGCATGGGTGTCCTCTATTTTATAGCTAATAATCACTTATAAGTGAGTACATACCAGGCATGACCTTTTGGGACTTGGTTACCTCACTCACAATGTTATTCTCAAGTTCCATCCATTTGTCTACAAAATTCATGATGTTTTTGTTTTTAATAGCTGGACAGTATTCCATTTTCTAGATATACCACATTTTCTTTATCTCTTCTTCAGTTGAAAATATCTAGGTTGTTTCTTGTTTCTAGCTATGTTGCTGTGAACATAGTTGAGCAAGTGTCATTGCAGGATGGTGGAGAATCCTTGGGGTATATGCCCACGAGTGATATAAACAAGTCTTGAGGTAGAACTATTCCAAGTTTTCTGAGAAAGAACTAAATTGATTTCCAAAGTAGTTGTACAAGTTTTCCCTCCAGCAATGGAGGAGTGTTCCTCTTCTTCCATATCCTCACCAGCATGTACTCTTTCTTGAGTTTTGATCTTACATATTCCAATGGAACTAAGTTGGTACCTCAGAATTTTTTGATTTGCATTTCCCTGATGACTAAAGACTTTGAGCACTTTTTAAGTGTTCTCAGCTGCGTGAGATTCCCTTGTTGAGAATTCTCTGTTTAGCTATATATCCAATTTTTCAATTGGGTTGTTTGGTAGGCTTAAATATTTCAAAACCTACTTTTAATAAGGGCCCTTAAGTGATTTAACATGCCCCCTCCTTGTAGCTTTCCACCACCTTTAATGGAAAGGAAAGGTTAATAGAGCAAAGGAGGATATGGACCTGTTTAGAAATAGGTCTTTAAAGAAAATTTAATTTTCGTTTTCAAGACAGCAGCAGTTCAGTTTACAGGAATCAGCAGCAACAGCTTGATCGACCCACAAACACCATTCATGAATCAGCAATGGCAGGTCTATTCAGAAGAAACCTTAAGGCTCTAATAACTACCTTAATCAGCTGAAGCAGCAAGAAGTGGCTGGACCACCAGAAATTTTTTGGTACATTTCTCTCTATGAAGTCATGACCATTGATGACCAGTAAAAAATGGTGAGGCATGCCAATACCACCCAGCATCATCAGCAAAGACCAGCACCAGCAAAGTCCAATAATAACCAGCAGAGAATGGTAAGGTATACCAATACAATCCAGCATTGTCCACTGTATTTTGGGTTATATTTATATCCTTTCCAAACATCATATGTTCTTTCAAGCATTTACTCTAGCAAAATATCACATGCCCTTTGTCCAGGCAGCTTCCAGAAAAGCATCATGTCTCTGTTCTTAGCAAAACGTCCTCCCATGTGTCTCCTTCAGCTAAAATATCCTTTCATAAGACAGATTCCAGAAAAAAAATCACATGATAGAATAGAGTCTCCAAAGAAACCAGAAATTTCCAGTTGACTTCTTGAGTTCTTTATAAAATTTGAATATTACCCCTCTATTGGATATATGGTTGAAGATCCCTTCTCAATCTGTAGACTGCCATTTTGTCCTATTAAGTGTATCCTTTGCCTTTTAGAAGATTTTCAGTTTCACAAGATCCCATTTATCAATTGTTGATCTTATAGCCTGAGCCATTGGTATTCTGTTCAGAGAATTTTCTCTTGCACCAATGCATTCAAGACTATTTCCTACTTTCTTTTCTATGAGCTTTAGTGTGTATGATTTTATTTTGAGGTCCTTGGTCTACTTGGGCTTTAGTTTTGTGCACAGTGATAAATATAAATCTATTTTTATAAATCTGTTTTTATTCTTCTACATGTAGACATCCAGTTAGACTAGCACCATTTGTTAAATGTGCTTTCTTTTTTCCATTGTATGGTTATGACTTCTTTATTAAAAATCAATTGTCCATAGGTTTGTGGGTTTATTTCTGGGTCTTCAATTAGATCCCACTGATCGATGCGTCTATTACTGTACTAATACCATGCAATTTTTATCACTATTTTTCTGTACTACGATATGAAGTTAGAGATGGCAGTTCCTCCAGAAGTTCTTTTATTGTTTAGGATTGTTTTAGCCAGCCTGCTTTTTTTTGTTTTTCCATATGAAGTTCAGAATTGCTCTTTCAAAGCCTATACAAAATTGTATTAGAATTTTGATGGAGATTACATTGAATCTGTATATTGTTTTAGCTAAGATGGCCATTTTCACTGTTAATCCTACCTATCCATGAGCATGGGAGATTTTTCCATCTTCTGATAGCTTCTTCATTTTCTTTTTTCAGGGACTTGAAGTTCTTGTCGTACAGACCTTTTACTTGCTTGCATAGAATTACACAAATATATTTTATATTATTTGTGGTTCTTGTAAATAGCATTATTCCCCTAATATTTTTCTCTGCCTGTTTATCATTTTTATAAAGATTGATTTCTTTTTGTGAATATTGTACCCATACACTTTGCTCATAGTGTTTATCAGCTGTAGAAGTTCTTTGGTAGAATTTTTAGGGCCATTATGTATAGTAATATATCATCCTCAAATAGCAATACTTTGACTTCTTCCTTTATAAATTGTATTCCCTACAATAGCTTTTAGTTGTCTTACTGTTCTGGCTAGAACTTCAAGTACAATATTGAATAGACAGGGAGAGAGTGGGCAGTCTTGTCTTGTCCTGTATTTTACTGAATTTACTTTGAATTTCTCTCCATTTAGTTTGATGTTGGCTGTTGGCTTGGTGTATAGTGCTTTGATAATGTTTATACATGTGTCTTGCATCCCTGATTACCCCAGTGCTTTTAACACTATGGGCTGTTGGATTTTGTCAGTGGCTTTTTCAGCATCTAATGAGATGATCATGTGATTTTTTTTCTTTCAGTATGTTTATATGGTGGATTATGTTGATGGATTTTCATATATTGAACCACCACTGCACTCCTGGGATGAAGCCTACTTAATCATGGTTGATGGTGTTTTGATGTGTTTCTGGATTTGGTTTTGGGGTATTTTACTGAGTATTTTTGCATAATTGTTAAGAGAAATTAGTCTGAAGTTTTCTTTCTTTGTTGAATCTTTTGTGGTTTTAGTATCAAGGTTAGTGTGGCTTCATCGAATGAGTTTGGGAGTGTTTCTTCTGTTTCTATTTCATGCAATAATTTGAGGAGTATCAGTAGTAGCTCTTTTCTTTGAAAGTATGTTAGAATTCTGCTTTAAATCCTCCTGGGCCTGGGCCTGGGCCTGGGCCTGGGCCTGGGCCTGGGCCTGG
>NW_021604607.1:11636998-11771988 GCF_004785775.1 Grammomys surdaster | reverse complement strand
CCTGGGCCTGGGCCTGGGCCTGGGCCTGGGCCTGGGCCTGGGCCTGGGCCTGGGCCTGGGCCTGGGCCTGGGCCCGGGCCCGGGCCTGGGCCTGGGCCTGGGCCCGGGCCTGGGCCTTTTTTTTTTAATTTTTAAAGAATTTTAAAATGTATTTATTTTTACATTCTTTTTCAGTTCAAGTCTGATGACTGCTTGTATTTCTTTAGGTGATTTAGAGGTGTTTACGTAGTTTATCTGATCTTGATTTAACTTTGGTAAGTGGTATCTGTCTAAAAAATCATCCATTTCATTAAGATTTTCTAATTTGGGGACTACAGGCTTTTGAAGTAATATGTAAGATTATTTGAATATTCTCTGTGTCTATGGTTATGTCTCCTTTTTTATTCCTAATTTTGTTTATTTGGATACAGTCTCTGTGTGTTCCTGTTAGTTTTCCTGAGGGTTTTTCTATATTGTTGATTTTTTTGTAAAAAAAAAAAAACTAGCTCTTGTATTCATTGATTCTTTGTGTCGTTTTCTTTGTTTCTAATTCATTTCTGCCCTGATTGCAATTATTTCCTGCCTTCTACTCCTCTTTTGTGTGCTTGCTTGCTTTATACATACATACATACACACACACACACACACACACACACACACACATATATATATATATATATATATATATATATATATATATACATATACATATACTTTCAGTTGTACACTGAAAGTATTAGTATTGGATCTTTCTACTTTTTTTATGGAGTCACTTACTACTATGAACTTTGTTCATAGCACTGCTTTCATTGAATCACACAAATTTGGTTATGTTGTACCTTCAGTTTCATTAAACCCTAGAAAGTCTTTAATTTCATTCTTTATTTCTTTCCTGACCCAGAGATCATTAAGATGAGAGTTTTTCAATTTCCATGAATATGTTGGCTTTCTTGTGTTTTTGTTTTTGAATTCTGGATTTAATCCATAGTGGTCTGATAACATACAGGATATTATTTCAATTTTCTTGTATCAATTGAAGCTTGTTTTGTGATTAACTATATGATCAATTTTGGAGAATGATTCATGGGATGCTGAAAAGATGTTATATTCATTTGTGTTAGTGCGAAATATTCTATAGATATCTGTTAGGTCCATTTGACTCAGAATATCTGCCAATTTCATTATTTCTCTTTTTAGTTTTTATCTAGATGACCTGTCAATTGGTGAGAGTAGAGTGTTGAAGTCTCTCACTATTAATGTTTAAAGTTCAACATATGATTTAAGCTTTAACAATTTTTCTTTTACAAATGTAAGGATCCTTGTCTTTGGGGTATAGATGTACAGAATAGAGACATCATCTTTATAGATTTTTCCTTTGATGAGCATGAAAGTGTCCTTTCCTTTCTCTTTGATTAATTTGGGTTGAAAGCATATTTTATTAGACATTAGAATGGCTACTCCAGCTTGCTTCTTGTGTTTGTTTGCCTTAAAAAATTCCAGCCATTTATTCTGAATTAATATTTATCTTTATTGCTGAATTGTGTTTCCTGTATTCATCACAATGATGGATATTGTTTTCAGATCCATTCTGTTAATTTATGTGTTTTTATAGGAGAATAGTGTCCACTGATGTTGGGAAATATTAATAACCATTGATTGGTTTTTTGTATTACTTTGTTGGTGGTGGTGTTATTGGTGTGTGTGTGTGTGTGTGTGTGTGTGTGTGTGTGTGTGTTTCTTCTGATTTTGATGGTATGGAATATGGAATTACTTATTTTCTGTGTTTTCTTGGATGTAGCTATTTTCCTTGGGTTGGAGTTTTCCTTCTACTATTTTTGTAGGACTAGATTTGTGGATAGATATTGTTTGAATTTGGATTTGTCTTGAAATACCTTGCTTTCTCCATCTATAGTGATTGAGAGTTTTGCTGGGTATAGTAATTTAGGTTGGCATCTATCATTTTTTTAGAGGCTGGAAGACATTTATTCAGATTATTCTAGCTTTAAGAGTTTCTGCTGAGAAGTCTGCCTTTGTATGTTACCTGGCCTTTTTTTCTTGTTGCTTTTAATAATTTTTCTTTGTTTTGTAGATTTTGTGTTTTGATTACTATGTGGCAGGAGGATTTTCTTTTCTGGTCCAGTCTAGTTGGCATTCTCTAAGCTTCTTGTATGTTTATAGACATATCTTTCTTTAAGTTGGGAAAGTTTTCTTTTATGATTTTGTTGAAAACATTTTCTGTGCCTTGGAGCTGGGACTGCTCACCTTCCTCTATTTCAATTATTCTTAGGTTAGGTCTATTCATGATTGTTTTCCCTGATTTCCTGAATGGTTTACATCAGGAATTTTTAGCTTTAATATTTTTGACTGATAAATGAATACCTTCTATTCTATTCTCCATGCCTGAGTGTATTTCTTTTATCTCTTGTATTATTATGTTGGTGATGCTTGCATCTGGTGTTCCTATTCTCTTCCTTAAGCTTTCTATCTACAGGATTCTCTCAGTGTGTGTCTTCTTTACTGCCTCTATTTCTACTTTCTGGTATTGCATAACTATTTTTAATTTCCTTTATCTATTTAATTTTGTTTTCCTCTATAACTATAATGGATTTATTTTTTTCCTCTTTAAAGATTTCTACCTTTTTATTGTCACTTTTCTTGTATTTCTTTAAGGAATTCATTCGTTTCCTCTTTGAAGGTCTCTATCATCTTCTCGTGATTGGACTTAAGGTCATTTTCTTGTGCTTCTAATGGGTTAGAATGTCCAGAGTTTCCTGTAGTAGGAAAGCTGTGGTCTCAACATGTCATATTTCCTTGGTTTTTATTGATTGTTTTCTTTAAAGGGTCATCTGGATGGCATTAGTCCCTGGATGTTCAGGTTGTAGTTGGTATTGGGAAGGGGTTTATCCCAATGGTCCTGGTCTGGTAGGCCACTGATGGGTATCCTGTATGTTCCAGATCAGCAGATCTATATGGTTCAGGGGCCACAGGTCCAGTGAAGGTGAGCAGAGAGCTAGCAGGAGAATCTGGGTACAGGGGGATAGCAGACTTGTCAGGGCAGATTGTTGTGTCCCAGAAATCTCAGTCAGCAGGGAAGATAGGAGGGAAAGCAACACTTAACCATATGGTTCAGGATTTGCAAGTCCAATGGAGGTGGGAAGAAAGGTGGCAAGAGAATGGAGGACTTCCTGGGATAGCAGGCTGCTCATCTCTGTTTATATTCTTACCAGGTCTTCTCCTGACCATACACATGTCAAACAGAGAACAAATATCATTAGAAGTTTGTGGGGAAAAAGAGTTAGTTAATAAACAAAATTGAGATTTTAGTTGTCATTTATGAAAATATAGAACTAAATAGTATAATATCTGATTTTATAATAACATTAATTACATATATTATGTAATATGTATAATTAACACAAACTTGATGATTACTTAAAAACCTTTAAAAAACAGTAATATAAAACTTACTTAATTGATATGACCTTAGAGACAACCCTAAAATGACAAATAGCTGTAAAGAAGAGAATACAATTAATAAAAAACAGTATTTAAAGAAAATGTAAGTTATAATCTTCACAAGTATTTGAAAGATATATATTTAGATGTCTTAGAAATTCAAACAGATGAAGGACCATAGTATGAAGATGGTCCCAGTGAGGCATTTGATTGTCAAACAGCTGAGATTCACAATAGATTAAAATTCAGGAAAGGAAGAGAATTTTAGTGAAATGTGAATAAATAGATGTGTTGGCAATGCAGAAATGCTATAAAACTTCTGAGTTGATTTTGTTTGTTTGTTTGTTTGTTTATTGTCTACGTTTTAAGGTTTCTGTCAAGGTTCTAGAAGTTAATCTTCAGCAAATTTAACAGAGCATTTAGTAGGAATAAAAGAACTGAGAACAATTTTCCTGAGATTCTCTAATTAGATGGAGGCATTTGAAAGAAGCTATAAGCCATTACTGTCTTCTTTCACTTGATGCATGGGGAATGTAAAATAGAAGTGTTGAGAAAACAGCTAAGGAGTAGAGGTTCCTGAGACCAATTGTTTAGCCCAAATCAGACATTCCAGTTGACTCACATTATTTCACTTATTTCTCAGGTTGTTAAAGTATTTAGAGCTTATGACCCTAAAGGAAAAGAGTAAGACAATCTATGATATGTGAGTTTAGTCTCAGAAAATAAAACACAAAGCAGTTTCCAAGGCAACACTATTCAAATAACAAGTGAGGTTTGATACATATCTGAAAGACACATTCAGTTTTAAAATTACACACATACTTTATACATTTGGTTTGGGGTCAAGAACTCAGATACTGATAAATAAAATAAATTATAAAATATTTCCATAGCACATAGAGTTTGAGCTTTTGAGATTTAAAAAGAAACCATTCTGTATTCATTTTGAATGGCTACACAAAATCATTGTATTTTAACCTCTATTGAACTCACATATTTAAATTTGTTTAATGTTGAACATTTAATTTGCACTGAGAATTCCTGTCAATTTCTCTACTTACATGGTTTGCTATCCATAGAATCTGATAAAAGGTAATAGATAGATTATCCAGTGTATCCTGCATTTATCCTTTTGCTTCTAAAGTTTTTAATAAATATTAAATAAGGGAACTGCCCAAAATGAAACAATATAAATTGATCACTGTTTTATAACTCCATTTTTATAATTATTTTAGTGCTCTCCATAATGATAGATAACACTGTTGAATCCCTGTTCCTTTTCCCAAGGATTGATAAACTGATAAATTTTAGATTTGACACAGAACTTCAGCAAATTCTTCTTTACATCTGTATCAGGACTTATTAACTATATGTTGACTTTCATTTCTACAAACAAAATTATTACTTTGAAAATAATCTTGATCAACAAGTGGTGAAATATTTTAGCCATGGCATGAATCTTTTTTCACTGTGTATATATCACACAATATGGAAATTAAAGTGGCCACCTCCTGAAGCCAGGCAGGAGTTCCAGTGTGGGAGGGGAATATCAACCCATCCTCACAACCTTCAGTACAAAATTTGTCTTGCTTACAAGACACACAGGGATAAAAATGGAGTAGAGCTTAAGAGAATGTGCAACCAGTGACTGATCCAACTTGAGATCTAGGTCATGCAAGAAGGCGAACCCCTGATGCTATTAATGTTACTCTGCTATGCTGCCAGACAGGACCCTAGCATAACTGTCTGCTGAGAGGCTTTATCCAGAATCTGCTGGAAATAGATGCAGAGAACCAAAGTCAAACATCAGATAAAGCTTGGGGAATCATGTGGAAAAGTTTTGGAGAGAACTGAACAAGCCATAGGGGTTAAGAACAGCACAAGAAGACCTAAAGAGCCTACTAACCTGGGCTCATGGGGCCCACAGAGACTGAACCACCAAAAAAAGAGTATTCAGGGGCTGGACCTAGGCCTCCTACACATTTGTAGCAGATATGTAGCTTTGTCCAGTAACAATTGGAGTGGGGCTGTCTCTGACTCTGTTGCCTGTCATTGAATCCCTTCCTCTAACTGGACTGCTTAGTCAGGTCTCAGTCAGAGAGGATGCACTTAGTCCTCCTGTGACTTGATATCTAAAGGCAGGGTGGTACCCAAGGGAGTCTTCCCCTTCTCTGAGGATAGGAGATAAAGAGGGGGATGGATTTGATAGAGTGCGACCCACACGAGGGTGGTGGAGGGGGGGGTTGCAACCTGGATATGAAATAAGTAAATTAATTAATTAAAGGAGAAAAAAACACTAACTAAACATTGTAGCATTTTAAGTGTGGGAAGGGCTCTAGGCTGAAATAATTGAATATATTAATGGGTTGAAAACTGTCTCACTAGCATGGGTCTAATTTTATTTAATGTCCCCATATGGTGAGAACATTTATGATCTATAGTTATAGTTTAGAAATTCACCATTCAATACAGAATCAGAAAAGTCTCTTACTGGGAAACTTACTGAATTGGACTATAACTTTTTGCTCAAAAGTCATCTGAAGTATAATCAGAAACCTTTGATTTTTATACTAAAATCAATATGAAAAATTTTATTCTAAGAGGAAAAAAAAACACTTTCAAACTTAGGAGCCTTGCTTCTGGTCTGTGCCAGAGCACAGCTGTGCCCAAGCACTGAGCAGATCCCAGGCGGCAGCTCTGCACCCAATCTCACAATACCCAGAGGAAGTAGGGCTCACAGGAGCTCTAGCCCAGGCAGTATCTTAGGCAAGGAGACAGCGATACCCGCTTCAAACAGGGAGTAACTAGGACCCACTGGGACCCAGGAATTCATTCTTGGCCCGAAGCACTGATTCCTTCTGGTCTGTGCCCAAGCAATGAGCAGATCTTGGGCCTCAGCTCTACCCCAGCAACAACACCCACCCTAAACAGTTCTGACACAACTAAGATAATAGGAAAGACAGGCTCCAGTCAGAGACAGTGCAGATCGCACTAAAGATATCCAGAATGCAAAAGGCAAAGACCAGAACATAAGCATCAGCAACCCAAGGTGCGTGGCATCATCAGAACCTAGTTCTCCCACATTAGAAAGCCCTGAATTCCACATATCACCAGGAAAGCAAGATTCAGATTAAAAATCACTTCTTATGATGATGATAGAGGACTTTAAGAAGGATATAAATAACACTCTCAAAGAAATTGAGGAGAACACAGTAAAACAGGTAGCAGCTCTTAAAGAGAAAACACAAAAATCCATTAAAGAATTACAAGAAAACACAACCAAACAGGTGAAAGAATTGAACAAAACCACTCAGGACATAAAAGCAGGAGTAGAAGTAGTAAAGAAATCACAAAGGTAGACTACCCTGGAGATAGAAAACCTAGGCAAGAGGTCAGGAGTCATACATACAAGCATCACCAACAGAATACAAGAAATAGAAAAAAGAATCTCATGTGCAGAGCATACCATAGAAAATATTGACACAACTGTCAAAGAAAATGCAAAATTCAAAAAGTTCTTAACACAAAACATCCAGGAAATCCAGGACACAATGAGAAGACCAAACCTAAGGATAATAGGTATAGAAGAGAGTGAAGATTCCTAACTTAAAGGGCCAATAAATATCTTCAACAAAATTATAGAAAGAAACTACCCTAACTTAAAGAATGAGATGCCCATAAATGAAGCATACAGAATGCCAAATAGACTACAATAGAAAAGAAATACATCCTGTGACATAATAATCAAAACACCAAATGCATAAAACAAAGAAAGAATATTAAATGCAGTAAATGAAAAAGGCCAAGTAACATATAAAGGCAGACATATCAGAATTATACCAGACTTCTCACCAGATACTATAAAAGTGAGAAGATCCTGGACAGATGTCATACAGAACCTAAGAGAACACAAATGCCAGCCCAGGCTACTATACCCAGCAAAACTTTCAATTACCATAGATGGAGAAGGCAAGATATTCCATGACAAATCCAAATTTACCCAATATCTTTCCACAAACCCAGTACTACAAAGGATAATAAAGGGAAAGCTCCAATACAAGAGGGAAAATTATACCCTAGAAAGAGCAAGAAAGTAATCCTCTTCCAACAAATCCAAAAGAAGATAGCCACACAAACATTGCCACCACTAATAACAAAAATAACAGGAAGCAACAATCACTGTTCCTTAATATCTCTTAACATCAATGGACTCAATTCCCCAATAAAAAGACATAGGCTAACAGACTGGATACGTAAACAGGACCCAGCATTTTGCTGCATACAGGAAACCCACCTCAGTGACAAAGGCAGACACTACCTTAGAGTAAAAGGCTGGAAAACAATTTTTTTAAGCAAATGGTCCTAAGAAACAAGCTGAAGTAGTCATTCTAATATCAAGTAAAATTGACTTTCAACTTAAAGCTATCTAAAATAAGGAAAGACATTTCATACTCATCAAAGAAAAAGTCAATCAACATGGACTCTCAATTCTGAACATCTAAGAGCCAAGTGCAAGAGCACCCACTTTCATAAAAGAACCCTTACTAAAGCTCAAAACACACATTGCACATCACACAATAATAGTGGGGGATTTCAACACCCCACTCTCAGCAATGGACATGTCATGGAAACAAAAACTAAACGGAGACACATTGAAATTAACAGAAGTTATGAAATAAATGAATTGAACAGATATCTATAGAACATTTCATCCTAAAACAAAACAATATACCTTTTTCTCAGCACCTCATGGTACCTTCTCCAATATAGACCATATAATTGGTCAGAAAACAGGCCTTAACAGATACAAAAAAAATTCAAATAATCCCATGCATACTATTAGATCACCATGTACTAAGGCTGTCCAAAAACAATGGAATGCACATTCACATGGAAAATGAACAGCTAAGAGGAATAAACTCATAGCTCTAAGTGCTTACCAAAAGAAACTGGAAAGAGCATATACTAGCAGCTTAACAATACACCTGTAAACTCTAGAACAAAAAGAAGCAAATATACCCAAGAGGAGTAGATGGCAGGAAATAATCAAACTCAGGGCTGAAATCAACCAAGTAGAAACAAAAAGAACTATACAAAGAATCAATAAAACCAGGATCTGGTTCTCTGAGAAAATCAACAAGATAGATAAACCCTTAACCAGACTAATCAGAGGGCAGAGAGTCAGTATCCAAATCAATAAAATCAGAACTGAAAAGAGTGACATAACAACAGAAACCAAGGAAATTCAAAAAATCATAAAATCCTACTACAAAAGCCTATCCTCAACAAAATTGGAAAAATGTGGATGAAATGGCCAATTTTCTAGACAAATACCATGTACCAAAGTTAAATCAGGAGCAGATAAACCATTTAAACAGTCCCATAACCCCGAAAGAAATAGAAGCAGTCATTAAAAGTCTTCCCACCAAAAAAAAGGCCGGTACCACACAGTTTTAGTGCAGAGTTCTATCAGACCTTCAAAGAAGACCTAATATCAATTCTCTATAAGATGTTCCACAAAAATAGAAACAGAAGGAACACTACCCAATTCATTCTATAAAGCCACAATTATCCTCATACCTAAACCACACAAAGACCCAACAAAGAAAGAGAACTTCAGACCAATCTCCCTTATGAATATCAATGCAAAAATACTCAATAAAATTCTCACAAATGAAATTCAAGAACACAGCAAAACAATTATTCATCATAATCAACTAGGTTTTATCCCAGGAATGCAGGGTTGGTTCAATATACGGAAATCCATCAATACAATCCACTATATAAACAAACTCAAAGAAAAAAACCCACATGATCATCTCACTAGATGCTGAGAAAGCATTTGACAAAATTCAACACCCCTTCATGATAAAAGTCTTGGAAAGATCAGGAATCCAAGGCCCATATGTGAACATAGTAAAAGTAATATATAGCAAACCAGTAGCCAACATCAAATTAAATGGAGAGAAACTTGAAGCAATCCCACTAAAATCAGGGACTAGACAAGACTGGCCATTCTCTCCTTACCTATTCAATATAATACTAGAAGTTCTAGCCAGAGCAATTAGACAACAAAAAGAAGTCAAAGGGACACAAATTGGAAAGGAAGAAGTCCAAATTTCACTGTTTGCAGATGATATGATAGTATACTTAAGTGACCCTGAAACTCCCACCAGAGAACTCCTAAACCTGATAAACAACTTTAGCAAAGTGGCTCGATATAAAATTAACTCAAACAAATCAGTAGCCTTCCTCTATTCAAAAGACAAACAGGATGAGAAAGAAATTATGGAAATGATACCCTGCATAATAGTCACATATAATATAAAATACCTTGGTGTAAATCTAACCATGCAAGTAAAAGACCTGTATGACAAAAACTTCAAGTCCCTGAAGAAAGAAATCAAAGCAGATCTCAGAAGATGGAAAGATCTCCCATGCTCATGGATTGGAAGGATTAATATAGTAAAAATGGCTCTCTTGCTGAGAGCAATCTACATATTTAATGCAATTTCCATCAAAATTTCCACCCAATTCTTCACAGACATAGAAAGAACAATTCTCAAATTCATTTGGAATAACAAAAAACCCAGGATAGAGAAAACTACTCTCAACAATAAAAGAACTTCTGGGGGAATTACCATCCCTCACATCAAACTGTACTACCAAGCAATAGTGTTCAAAACAAAACAAAACAAAAAACTGCATGGTATTGGAACAGAGACAGGCAGGAGGATAAGTGGAATAGAAGAGATGACCCAGAAATGAACTCTCATACCTATGGTCACTTGATTTTGATAAAGGAGCTAAAAACATCAAGTGGAAAAAAGACAACATTTTCAACAAATGGTGCTGGTTCAACTGGAGGTAAGCCTGTAGAAGAATGCAACCTCCTTGTACAAAGCTCAAGTCTAAGTGGATCAAGGACCTCCACATAATACCAGATACACTGAAACTAATAGAAGAGTAGGTGGGAAAGACCCTCAAAGACCTGGTCACACGGGAAAAGTTCCTGAACAGAATACCAATGGTTTGTGCTCTAAGATCAAGAATTGACAAATGAGACCTAATAAACCTGTAAAGACAAGGACACCATCAATAGGACAATGTGACTACCAACAGATTGGGAAAAGATCTTTACCAATGCTGCATCAGATAGAGAGCTAATATCCAAGGTATTCAAAGAACTGAAGAAATTAGACTTTAGACAATCAAACAACCCTATTCAAAATGGGATACAGAACTAAACAAAGAATTCTAACTGAGGAAACTCAAATGCCTTAGAAGCACCTAAAGAAGTGTCCAGCTTACTTAGTTATCAGGGAAATGCTAATCAAAACAGCCCTGAGGTTCGACCTTAAACCAGTCAGAGTGGCTAAGATAAAAAACACAGGCGATAGCAGATGTTGTTGAGGATGTGGAGAAAGAGGAACACTCCTCCATTGCTGGTGGGATTGTAAGATCGTACAACCACTATGGAAAGCAGTCTGGCTGTACCTTAGAAAATTGAACATAGAATTACCTGAGGTCCCAACTATACCATTCCTGGAAGTATACCCAAAAGATGTTTCAACATACAACAGGGATACATGCTCCACTATGTTCATAGCAGCCTTATTTATAATAGCCAGAAGCTGGAAAGAACCCAGATATCCTTCAACAGAGGAATAGATACAGAAAATGTAGTACATTACACAATGGAATACTATTCAGCTATTAAAAACAATGAGTTCATGAAATTCTTAGCCAAATAAATGGAACTGGAAAATATCATCCCGAGTGAGGTAACCCAATCACAAAAGAACATACATGGTATTCACTCACTGAGAAGTGGATATTAGCTCAAAAGCTCACAATATCTAAGATACAGTGCATAAACCACATGAAATGCAAGAAGGAAGACCAAAGTGTGGGTGCTTTGGTCCTTCTTAGAAGGAGTAACAAAATACTCAATCAGAGCTCCCAGGGTCTAAACCTCCAGCCTGATGACACAAAGGGAGGGACTCATGGCTCCACCTGTATAGGTAGTTGAGGGTGGCATTGTCAGGCATCCATAGAAGTTTTGAGGGCCTTGGTCCCTGAAAGTTTGGATTCCCTAGTGTTGGGGAATTCGAGAGCAAGTAGGCAGAAATGGGAGGATGGTGGAAGCACACCTTCATAGAAATAAGAGGAGGGGGGATTGGATAGTGGGTTTGGTGGAGAATGGGAGGGGAGATAACATGAAAGGTAAATAAATAAAATGTCCAATTAAAAAAACACAAAATGGGTCTGGCAATTGTGTGAGGAGTTGAGGCTTTTTGTCAACAATTTATTGTAGGGATTTTGTAAAATCCTCAAGAACAAGGTATTATGCAAGAGGCCCATGGAACTTTAAAAACATTGGTGAGACATACTGTTGCTGAGACAAAGAATGATACAGAACTGTGAACTTGCTGAGTGCCCTGAAAAGGGTGACTGAGAAGCTGTATTGAACATATGTTCCTGACCCACCTTTGCTTAGCTATATCCCAGATGAGACAAGCTGACTTGACTCAAGTTTTTAGACCTTGTAGGATAGAGAATCAAAAAGAGAAATTATAATGTCTATTGTATTTTTCTTAAAGGTGACCAGCTATTAGGACTCAATCATGTACTGGTCTAGAAATCTATCCAATATGAGAAATAACAGTCTACTTTTGGAAGACTGGATCTGGACTTGGTCAGAGACATATTTGGAAGTTAGTTGTAGTTCACTATGATGTTACGATAGCAAGAGATAAAGTTGGGACAGGATCTGGATTTCAAACAAGGGTTAGTGCATGTTTTAAGGCTCTTCTAATTGTCAACTCAGATTGGTTTTGTCTATTCTAAGGTATTTATTGTAAGTTGCATTGACTGTATAATTTCCAATTATGTTAGTGTGTTGAAAACTGGCATTTCTGTTATGGGGTTCTCTCAACCAGATTTTGTCTCATTGCTCTGAGTATTAGAAAACCATGATTCTCTGAAAAAAAAGCTTTAAAGTGCTGGAAGAAGTGAGTTAGGCTTTAAGCAGAAGCAAGAGGGTAGCAGACTTGATTATTGCTGGTATAACAGCATTAATTCCATTAATTGTTAGCACCTCTGCTTCATTGACGCAAAGGAGTTAAGACAACTATTTTTGTTAACCATCTAGCAAAAGAAAAAAAAATTGTTACTAATGTACTGAGTATACAAAATTATTTATATAGGTATCTGGAATAATTGGTGATGCTCTTTAACCTATTCAAATTATCTGAAGGAGGTTCAGGGTTCAAAAGTTAGGAGGCATCCCAAGTACCATGACAAATATCATTGGAGTAGTGTTACTTTTGAAATTCACAATGATTGTCACTATAATTAGAGAAAACTTTAAAGACACCTGTAGGATATTTGGCATAATCCTAACACTTCTCTGGGTGTGTTAACTGTGCATAGTGAGATTATGAATTTAAAGAATCCTGCTCTGTTGAGCTTTGATGTTGCAGATAATGCCTATAAAATTATCCATGGCCTGAGGTCAGTATTTCCATTTTGGTCAAACCTCAGTAATGACATATATAGTTTGATCAGGCTAGCCCTTTTTGTCTGGGAATAATTTTATTCCTGCTCATCCTATTAAAGCTTATCTTTAACAATATCAACATGTTGGCAGCCAAATACATGACTTGAACCTGAAAATGGACCCCCAGACAGAGTTATTAAATTAACAGGCTGCTAAGCCAAGGAAGGGTAAGATTCTGCACAGAGCCTTACCAACCTAAGACATAAATGCATTGCTATTGATAGAGCATATTCCATGATAGGTAAGGAAGGCATTCTTGTCAGAATGACCTAAGACAGGCTAAGACTTGTCAATGAAATTTAAAAAAAGGGGGCGAGGGAGAGGTAGAAAGCCTTTGGGGTTGCTTGGCAAGAAGCTGACATGGGTCAAGGACAAGGAAATGGGCTGCTTGGCAGGAATATGACATTGGCCAAGGACAAGGAAGTAGGCTTCAAGCAGGAATCTGACATTAGAGTAGAACAAAGAAGTAATTTCAGGTAGAAATCTAAATCGAGGCTACAACAAAGAAGTAATCTCAGGCAGGATTCTAAACATTAGGCTAGAATAAAGAAGTAATTTCAGATAGGAATCTAAATTTTAGGCTAGAACAAGGAAGTAGGCTTCAGACATGAAAATGACCTTGGTCTAGGATAGGGAAGTAGGCTCAGATACTTTGGTCATCCTGATAAGCCTTTAGAAATACTGATAATGTGAGTGTTCAAGTAATTGGGTTTAATGCCTTGCTTTTTCTTTGACTATTTGTGTTTATTGTATTGCTTGTTCCTCATCTATTTGCATCTATTATATTGCTAGACTCTCAACCTAGAACTGACCTTAATTCATGCATGTAATCAAAATGATATAAAAGCATAAAGGAAGAGGGGGTATAGGATAGGGGTTCTAGGGAGGGGAATTGGGGAAAGGGGATGACATCTGTATTGTAAATAAATGAAATATCCAATAAAAAAGGAAAAAAAACAAATTAGGAGTCTTACTAATGGTTGAAGAGTCTTAGTAAGAAAACTACATTTTCCCCTTCTTTTTCTCAGAAAAATGTAAAGGGATAACATGTTTAATTGATCCCATCTTTCCTGGGCAGTGCTGATCTCCCAGAACATGGCATCAGTAGGAGTAATTGAAGTAAGCATGATGACCATATGACTGCAGAATCAAACCAGGAGGAGAACTTCATATGAGGTCTTAGTCCTTCTTGGCTCTTCTTGCATATCTGTCACAGAGAAACACGGGGACAAAGAGCATTTGGATGTTGACAATCTTCCCCAATGGCTCTTTACAATCAAAAGAATTCAACATAGGATAAAAACAATGGTATGGTACTTTTAAACTTCTATGAAATATTCAAATAAATCCTGGTATGAAAATCTGTTTTTCTTTGAAAGTCTCTCCCTGCCTTTCTTTCTTCCTCTCCTTCATGCTTTCTCACTTTTGAGTTCTAAAGCATGAATCTTTAAGGCATTATGTTAAGCCAGTACCCCCCCACCAAAAAGTGAGCACAATGAGAATATATTTTGAAATAGAAAACATTACCTTTCTGAATCTCTGTTGTTTTAAAATGGTGCTGTGAGAATCATCAGTGATACTAACAAGTTCTTCCTTGCTGCCTTTCAAGATGCCAGAGGACTGTGTGGGTGGAAAAGGAAGTTCTCACATTTCCCATTACTCACCTTGCCTTAAGAAGGAGGCACACTTTAGATAGAGCCTCTATTTCAAAGGTCTTTTGAGGAAATGGTGCATATGTCTTAAGAAGGCAACAAAACTGAACATTTTCTTTCTTTTTCTAAAGTTAAAAGAATGGTAACAAGTAAAGCTATTGACCCAGCCTGTCCTTACAAGTACTTTATTTAGTGTTATGTACTCTCTAGAATATTTGGGAGTTGAAATGTAAGTTTTCTTATTGTTCTTGTCCACACTAGCACAGACAGCACAGGTATCTCAGACTTACTATTCATGCATACAAATGCAAACATTTTTATGAAGATATTAAAGACACAGAATAGAATGAGTCTAAGAGAAACGTCTGTAACTCTAATCTAATAGCCTTTTTTGTAACTTTTTTTTAATAATTCATTTATTTTTTTCAAATCATAATTTTTACTTATTCACACAGGGGTTAGAAACACAAAAAGGCAGGATGTGGAGGAGGGGATGACACTGGAGCATGGGTGTTTAGGGGAATACAGATATCTTTCAGAACAGGGTATTGAATGGGTGAAGGTTCAGGGGACAGGTTGATATAACTCTGCCTATGATTCACTTGTCCTTATCTAAGTTGGTATTATCTGCCAAGGCTACCTATTTACAAGGTCTATGACTACTCAGGCTTGTAAATTTCCACAAAAGCTGCCTGTTTACAGTAGCTTATAGCCATCTGTTTCAATCCACAGAGACCCAAGACTTGGTGTTAGTATACATGTATGACAGGCCTATTGCTGATTTTAGGCCTATGGCTGATTTTAGGCCTTCAGTGTATAAGCAGGGCTGCCCCTAACATCTCCTCCCTTCTCTAAGTATAGAAGGGCTGTGGCAATTCTAATCTTGTGAAGGTGGGAATAGAGGCCTAACCTCCAGTAATTAAAGGGGACCTTGTAATTCTAATAGCCTTGATTATGTAACTTAAATATGAAAAGGCTCGTTTGTCTCGATTTTGGGCTGGTAATGCCTAAGAAATACCTGCAGGAGATGGACAATCTTTATGTGGCTTTACGTGAAGAATATGACCTGTTTACATACAATGCACAATAGATTCAAGGACTGGATCCTTGAACACCAAAACATAAACTCATAAACAAAGTGAATGACACAACTTAAACTGACCAGCCAAAGAGGGTGTCAGCAGCTTAGTGAAGCTAACTCCAATAAAGGAGAAGTCTGTCAGAATGATTCCAGGAAGGTTCTCCATCAGAAGTGGCTTAATAAAGTTCTACCATTCAAATACAATTTGGTTTATGTGCTTGGCAGTATATTCAAGTCTCTACAAATGTGAAGAGCACACTCAATCCCATTCAAAACTTCAATTTTTTAAAATTCACCTGATCTAAGAAGAAAATTGGGATAGTCAAAAGTTAAGTTTTATTATGTTTGGCATCTGTTCTTTTCTCAAGTAATAACTTTGAAGAAACCACAACTCTGTGATAAGCATAATCTTCCAGAGCAAAGCCAAGATCGTCTTTTGATATTGAATTTAGCAAACCAGAGAGGAGTTTCATCTCTAAAGCAAAATATGAAAATAAACTCTTCCGGAATTCTACTCCCCTTCCACCCCTCACTTGGTCCTTCGGCTGGGGCAGATACCTAGCTGGTCTGCAGTGTAAAAAATAGTACTCATGGGAGCAAATATGGAAACAAAGCATGGGACAAAAACTGAAGGAGGGGCCGTTCAGAGACTGCTCCACCTGGGTATCCATCCCTTGTGCAGTCACCAAAGGTAGACACTGGTGTGGATGCCAGGAAGTGCATGCTGATAGGAGACTGATATAGCTGTCTCCTTAGAGGTCTGCCAGAGCCTGAAATATACAGAGGCAGATGCTCACAGCTATTCATTGAGCTAGTCAAGGGGTTCCCAATGGAGGAGTGAGAGAGAAGACTGAAGGAGCTGAAAGAGTTTGTGGCCCCATGGGAAGAGCAACAATACCAAGAAACCAGAGCCTCAGGATCTAAACCACCATCCTGGGAGTACATAGGGAGGGACCTATGGCTCCAGTTGTATATGTAGGGGGGGATGACAGGCATAGGTTGGTGAGGAAGTCCTTGGTCCAGTGAAGATGTGACAATCTTGTGTGTGGGGAGGAGATGGGAGTGGGAGGGTAGGTAGGAGCATATCCTCATAGACACAGGAGGAGGGGGGATAGGATAGGGGGTTTCTGAGTAGGGGGGAAATGAGGAAAGGAGATTATATCTGAAATGTAAATAAAATATCCAATTAAAAGAAAGAAAATAAACTCTTGTTCTATTTTTCACAGTAGATCCAACTTTACTTTTCTATCTGGGGATCTTCAATATCCTCATAGTTATTGATCTCTACGTAAGTAAATTTTTGCAGTAACATTACCGACTCTCTCTCTCTCTCTCTCTCTCTCTCTGTCTCTCTCTCTCTCTCTCACTCACACACACAAATACACACACATGCATATGTGCATATATGTATCATATTATAAATAGCATGGCATCAATATTTTCTAAATTAGAAGTTATATGCATTGTGCAATATGTACCCTACTTTTATGAATAACATAGACTATCTTCCAGGATGCTAAAAATCAGCTTTATATTTGGCTATTTAAAATATTTGGCTAGGCATTCTTTCAGATAAATCTTTTAGATCAAGTTTTCCTTTCTTTCCACTCCAGAGTCTTTAGATTTTCTGAATTCTCTGGAACACATTCACTCATAAGCATACGCTTCCCTTGGCATCACATCGTGAAAATCATCATAGTCTGCCCATGTTAGTCATGTCACCACAGTGTTTGAAGGACAGGCTGGCATCCCATGCTCACTTGCTGCCCAGGCAGGAGCCAAAACATACTGTTAAATTGACATTGTTAAAATCATTTTTCTGAGGCAGTCTGCAGTGCCATATATTGATGCATTTCCCACTAGAATTGGCTAGTTCATTCTTCCAAAAGTGTGTTTTCTGGAAGATTTATTTGTGTGAGTTGTGTTTTATTTTTTGTTATTGATGGATATGAGGAAGAAATAAATACAAAGAAAAATATTTTATAGTAATATTCCAGGAATTTATCAGTCCTTTATAACCCTTGGGCATATAATTTTTCCCTCAAAAAAAGCTTCAAAATGGAATACCCTATCTTTCTGCATCAAGAAGGGACTCTGAATTAATGAGATGAAAAATCTCTGTGATGCATAAATTGCAGCTAATTCATCAGTTTCTTTCAAGACTCATGTTAAGGTAAGAAAACTAAAATTAAAGCCTCAAGTGCTGCAGGGGAAGAAGAGAACCTGTGGCTATGGAAACTAAGAGATCTTCATAATAGTCATTTAGTGGTGCCATTAAAAACTCAAAGATAATTTAAATATGGAGGCAAAGCCTTCCAGTTTTTGTGGAGATAGTTTGTCTAATACTATCAAACAATCAGACACACCAACAATGCTCCTTAGAATAAATTTTGTTTGCAACAAATCAATGCCTAAAGATGATTTGCTTCTTAAACGAATTTTATATTCTTTATTTGGAAACTAAGAGAGGAGAAGGAAGAGGAAGAGGAGGAGGAGGAGGAGGAGGAGGAGGAGGAGGAAGAGGAAGAGGATGGAGAAGGAGAGGGAGAGAGAGGAGGAGGAAGAGGAGGAGAGGAGAAGGAAAAAGGGGAGGAAGAGAAAGAGGAGGAGGAGGAAGAAGAAGAAGTGAAGGAGGAGGAGGAGGAGGAGAAGGAGGAGGAGGAGGTGGAGGAAGAGGAGGAGGAGAAGGAGAAGGAGAAGGAGAAGAAGAAGAAGAAGAAGAAGAAGAAGAAGAAGAAGAAGAAGAAGAAGAAGAACAAGAACAAGAAGAACAAGAAGAAGAACAAGAAGAAGAAGAAGAAGAAATCTCCTTGTTAACTATCATTCTATCCATGGAAGACATGCTTATGATTGTCGTCACATGACTATAGGCTTAGAGTTTTCATAATATATGTTATTTTATTTTTCTGTTTTTTATTGGTTGTTCTGTTTATTTACATTTCAAATGTTATTTCTCCTCCCAGTATCCCCCTCCAAAAAAATCAACCCCAACCCCATCCCCCTGTTGCCCCAGTCTCACGGAGCAGTGAACTAGGATCCAGGGGACCTGGAAGAGAGAACTGGAGGACAGGGAACATAAGGAACATGGCTTGTCTATAGGCTGATCAAACCGTAATTTTTACTTTTTTACACACAGGTTATGTACACAAAAAGGCAGGATGTGGGGAAGGGGATGACGCAAGAGTGTAGGTGTTCAGGGGGAGTACAGATATCTTCCAGAACAGAGTGTCAGCTGGGTGAAAGTTCAGGGGACAGGCTACTATGACTCCACCTATGATTCACTTGTCCTTATCTAAGTTGGTACTATCCACCAAGTCTACCTATCTACAAGGTCTATGTACTCAGCCTGGCAATTTTCTACCAAAGCTGCTTGTTTACAATAGTTTCTAGGCATCTGTTTCAGTATTTTTCCACAGAGACCCAAGGCCTTGTGTTGGCAGGCATGTATGTCAGGCCTATTGCTGATTTTAGGCCTGTGGCTGATTTTAGGCCTTCCGTGTATAAGCAGGGCTGTCTCCGACACCCTGTCTCCAAAAGGGTGCTCTCCCACCCACCCACTCATGCCCCACTGCCCTATCATTCCCCTATACTGGGGCATCAAGCCTTCACAGGACCCAGGGCTTCTTCTCCCATTGATGCCAGATGAGGCCATCCTTAGCCACATATACATATTTTAATAAAGCTTTTCAAATGTTTTGATTCCCCTTTCTATCCCACTGTCCAAAAGTAACAAAGAAAAAATGGTAACTAGGACAAGGATACGTAGACCTGTTTAGAGGTAGTCCATTGGAGCAATTCTAATCTCTGTTTGTCAGGATACCAGCAGTCCACTACAATAGTATCAGTATACCAAACACAAACAAGCAAGTGTGGCACAGTTCAGAAGAAACAGCTAGGCTGCTGCCAAATTGAAAATGACCAGAACCAACCGGGGTGCCAGGAGATCTCTGCCATACCTCTCTCAATGAAGTGAAAATCAGCAAAGATATGAGCCCAACAAATGGTTGCAAGGCTAGCTACGCAAGCACAGCATCTCTGTCTGATGAGTCCTATTGTATTCTCTTGTTATCCCATGGGTCTTGATCCAGCAAAGTGCCATAAGTCGGTATCACATGACATAACCAGAAACTTCCACTTCAAATGACTTCATCAAAAGGAATGAATTTGCCTGTGTCATTGTTGACCTAATCTATGAAGGTATGTGTTTGTTTGTGTGTGTGTGTGTGTCTGTGTGTGTGTGTATGAACATGTAGGCAGTGGACAACATGGAGTATATCTTTCAACTTTTTCCCACCTAATATATTTAGACATGGTTTCTCACTGAACTCTGAGCTCACTGATTGACTGGACTGGCTGGCCAGGAAGTTCCAGACCTCTACTCTTTCTGCTTTTCTACTATTTCTAGGGTTTCAAATGTGTTTGACAGCATGTGGGTTTTTCATGTGTGGTTGGGCACTAAACTTAGGTCCTCCTGATTGTGCTGAATGTCCTTTACCAACAGAATCAAATCTGTAGGACCCACTTCCTTTTAATGACTTCACAAGGGTTGATTACCACTCTCTATTATGCCAAAAATAGTATTGCATGCAGCCATGCTCAATCTAAGGTTACAGCAGACGAATTTGGGAGATTGTCTTGTTAAAGTTTTCATTAAGGCAGAAGAAGAAACTTAGAGAGGTAAATAGGTTGTCAATTTAATGTAAAAGATCCCATGCAATCAAGTTATCTTGTCTCATGCGTGCCCTATATTAGCATCTTCATGTCTGTCTTCTTAGCAATATTTCACAGTGTCTTGCCTTGCCTAGGGCTAGATTAATGTTTACTAAATATATAAATGAAAGCAAATCTCTTAAGGTTTCATCCTTCTGGGAAAATACAAAGGCAGTTGAAAATGGCATAAAAAAACACAATTTATAAATACAGTCAATACAATAAAAACAGTCAACTGGCATTATGACAAATGCAGAGAAGGCTAAGGGACAGTCTTTTGTTTGACATCAGAAATGGACATTTTGAGGCTTAAGAGGGGAGAAAATACCTGTTCATACTTTTGGTACAATGCATTTGAATCATATTTGCAGACTTATTTCTGATTGGCGTCCTTTAGTTAGGCCATTTTAAAGATATAATTTTTTAAAAGATGTTCAGACTTTGTTTACTCTCCATTTAGATTTTAAGCACAGATTCTGTAGATTTCCATTTCAAAACACATATAGAGTCATGATGCTAGAAATTCTACTGCTGCTATAATTCAAAGGAACCCTTTCCATACTCTTGTATGGAAACTCTTGCATGGAACTCTAAGAAGGTTCACTCTAATGTAGTACCAGTACCTGTTTGCAGTCCAGTGCATTAACAGCCTATAAGAACAAGATTGTAACACTGTAAACTGGTTCAGATTATTCCAGTAGTTTCCTACCACACCATAGTTAAAACATGAATTCTCATCTATTATTACAGGGCCTTCCTGCTCTGATGTTTGCCATCTTCTAAATTTTCCCTCCTCTACTCACCACTTGCAAAATGTGATCTCCATTGACCACTATCACGCCCTCAAATAATCCAAGGATGCTCCCACTTGCCACATTTGTTCTCATTCCAGACAATGCTCAAATCTCTCATATGTTTGAAAATTGTGTTCTCATTAGTGTTGAAGGCAGTGCTCTCCTTCTTCCATGTATCTTCACTGTGTCTACTTATTTCCACTAGGAAGTTATTGTTTCTAGAGCTAAAATTCTTGTCTACTTGTGCTGACCTTGTACTCCACTCCTACTACCCATTTCTGCCCTAGGCTTACTATTGCTGTGATAAAAAAAAAATAAGAAAAAGTGAATTGGGAGAAAATAGCTTATTAGGCTTGCCTTTCCATATTGCTGTTCATCACTGGAGGAAGTCAGGATGTGTAGTCAAACAACCAGGAAGCTGGAGGCAGGAGCTGAAACGGAGTTCATGTAGAAGTGCTGCTTGTTGGTTTTGCACTCACGGCTTGCTTAGCCTGCTGTATTATGGAACCTAGGACCACCAGTCTAGGGAGGACACCATAAGTAATGAGATAGGCTCTCCCACACCAATCAGTAATTAAGAAATTGTCCTACAGGTTTTCCTGTAGACCAGTTTTATCATTTTTCAAATGACTCTAGCCTGAATGAAGTTGACATAAAACTAAATGGCACACTACTGTTTGTTCTTACTGAAGACTCTAGAAAGCCCTAGAATACTATCATGTGTATTGTTACATTCTCAGTTGGCTTTGTTGAATAATGACAACAACTTTGTATAGGATAAACATGCTTAAAGTCTTAGCTTGATTTCTGTAACAAGTATCACAGTTCATATAACTTAAACAAGAAATATGTTCTGAAACCCAGAAATTTCTGGATCAAAACATAGGTAGATTTCTCTTTATTTTAATATAAGTACCTTCGTCATGTAGACAAGAAAGATCACACTCATTGATTAGTCTTCTTTAATGAATTCCAGTCCAGTCAAATGAATGGGAATCCCACCACTACTTTTAATTGATTTCCAAATACTTCAATGCCAAATATCATCCATCAAAGACCCACATTTAACAAACAAATGTGAAGAGGGAATGCACACATCCAGTCCATAAATAGGGTTGTTTTATGTGTGTGTGTGTGTTTATGTGTGTGTAAAATTTTAGACATTAAAAACTAAATACAAATGGACAAATTTATCAACACTTGTTAGTTGATAATGCAGTCTTGAGCTCTTTGTCTAGCAGGCATAAAGGAGACATAAAATACGCTTCCTATTGCTTTGGCTGTAATTGATTAGCAAACAAACCTGATTTGTACTGATCAACTCTTTATGACCTCATGGCATTGTTAACAAATATGAATATCAATAAAAATTAGCTAGAGATCTCATGAAAAACTGATTGTAGAACCTGCTTACCCTGATAAGCTGTTCAGAGTCAGATGAGAAAATACTGAGCTCCAAGTTCCTATTATGTTCTTGTTGCTATAGGAACCTTGAACTATTCTCTCATTGAAACTTGTCTCAATCCTGGTTTCACATTCTATAAACTGATTTATTTTTACTTACAAATGTAAAGATGTACAGAAACACAGAAATCCAAAGATTCATATTTAGTTAGTGCAGGATGTGGCAAGGTCATTTTGATAATGTTACCTATTCACTGAATAATGATTCCAGAGTTCACATTTTCATATTAAGTCAATAGATCTTAGAAAGATTATTCAAATTGGGAAGTGCTTTTTCAGTGAGCCAATGCATCACATGGAATGATCAATCTTACTTTCTTCTTGTGTAATCTTTGAGGAAGTCAGGTATGATGGCACATTACCATTATCAAACTCATGTGATCTATAGTCATCCCTTAAAGGCAATACTCTAGGAACACAAGTGAAATATTATCTACATTAAAGTAGACACTAAATACTTGATATCAGAATAGCCTACTAATACTGTAAGTGATAGCATTTTCTGAGTTAGGGTTCTGAATAGGATGAAATTGTGCCATTTGGAAGCAGTCTTTATTACATGGTCCTTGATGTGGATACATGTCATGAACTGGACAAGCCTCTGCTGATGGCTGATGCAACTTCTCCATAATAATGAGCTGTAACCTCAATCTGTTAGCCAAACTTAAACAATCCTCCCCTAAATTGCTTTAGTCAGAGTGTTCTATCACAGCAACTAGCAAAGTAACTAACATACAGTGTAAAGCCATTCTTTTCAGTTCCTATTAATACTCCAACTTTGAAGAAAGAAAAAATATCTGTGGCTAATTCAGGACTATTCACATTGGGATTCAAAGTCATCTCGAATAATATCATTTCTATTTCTTTTCCAGAGAAATAATTCTGACACATACTAAGAAGACCACACCAGTATTACACATTTTCTGGATCCTACTTACAATCTCAAACATTTTGTTTCTCAGAATAAAATTGATGTGGATACACCTTAGTCCTATAGAGATTTCGATGTTAACAGTATGAGGTTTCCAGCATAAGCCCTCACCTGAGGCCATAGGTACCTTAGGATCACCCCTTGGGATGAATTTAGGGGGCCATTTCTATAAACTACAGAGACTCTGGTAAGGATGAGTCTTCAACATGGCGCTGACGGGCTTGTTTCATATACAGAAGAGTCATGCCTCATATATCACCTCAAACCACCAAAGGAATTTTCCAAACACTGCAGCATTTTAAGTTCCTGATATATCCTTTCCACAGGACAAGTTTCCTCATACTGCACTTTGTGATATTTTTCTAAAAGGGACATTTCAATCCTCATTCTTAAGCATGATGAATCACAAAATCAGAGAGAGGAAAAAAAAATTAGTTTTTGGCCTGGAACTTTCTTCCCTAAACATCCTGAAGAAAGAGATAATGTTTTATTCATCTGTTGCTCACATTCACTCTCCC
Organism: Grammomys surdaster; assembly: GCF_004785775.1. Taxonomy (NCBI): domain Eukaryota; kingdom Metazoa; phylum Chordata; class Mammalia; order Rodentia; family Muridae; genus Grammomys; species Grammomys surdaster. Next base: position 11,747,841 of record NW_021604607.1, on the reverse strand, counting down.
AGTCTAGCACACCATGTGGAGAGCAAAGGCTGAATATTGAATTGAAATGTGTTTCTTTCATTCCTCCCATTTCAACTTTCACAAATACTTTTTTCTCCGGGGTTCCTGTCTTCTCATTGATGATAAATAGAATAAAGACGTAAACATGAGTCTGGGAATCATCCAGATACCACAAAACAGCTCTTCTGTTTCTTTTCTCTTACCACTGATGTTTCAGAATAAAGACAACTGCTTCAGTTGACCATGTTCATCTTTTAGGGAGCCACAGAGTTTAACCCCTCACCACTTGCTTTCAGAGCAGACACACTGGAGCTGATGCCAACAGACATTCAGAGGCAATGTATAAAAGAAAAAAAAACCAGGTTTCAGGGATCAGCAAAGTTTTTGAAACTTTATGTGAAATTTTGTCTAAGTGTACTGAACACATTTCACTTGAGGGGACATCATGATCTGCTTTTCATTTCCTAATGGGAAAGAGCACATGTAATTGCTCAAAGGATAAGAATTGAGAGCAGATTATGGCTCAGCAAGTAAAGGTGCTGGCTCTCATACCTCGTAAGATGAATTTCATGTGAGAGACACACGAAGGAAGGTGGGAAACTGATTTGATAAGGTGTGATGACAGGGCCACCTCAGTCAGTCAACAGGTTCTCCAGCGCAGGAGTGAGGATTCAAAGAAAAGAGACCATTAGACGAAACTGCAGCGTGACCCCAGCCAGTTCTGAGGCTGAAGGCTGATTTATTTTTTTCCTAATTTTCTTTTAAACCATTTTAATTACATGTAGGTATTTAGGTCAGTTCTAGGTTGAGGAACTAGCAATACAATCAATGCAAATAGTCAAAGAACTAACAAAGCAATAAACAAAGTCCTGTGATCACTCTCTAAGTCCTGTGATCACTGTTTCTGAGGGCTGATCAGGATGACTAAAGTATCTGAGCCTACTTCCCTGTCCTAGTCCACAGTCAGACTCATGCCTGAGGCCTCCTTTGTTCTAGACTAAGACTTGGATTCCTTGCTGAGCTTACTTCTCTGTTTTAGCCTAAAATTAGATTCCTGCCTGAACTTATTTCACTGTCATGGCCCAATGTCAGATATCTACCTAAAGCCCGTTTCCTTGTCATTGGCTAATGTCAGATTCCTGCCAAGCAGCCCCAAAAGCTCTCCACAGTGTTACCTTCACAAGAACTCATACACACACACACACACACACACACACACGCACACACTGAACACAATTATAATAATTTTCAAGTCAATCATTTATAACTTACTCAGTTTAACATTGTTGATCTTAAAATATGATTATGTTGAAAAGATCTTGAATTGTCCTCATCAAATAATCAAAAAACTACTTTTTTTCTAATGCAAAGCAAGTTGTCAGGCATCTAGTACCTATTGCAGAGTTAATGTGATATTTTGTAAGATTTCGGGTCTCATTTTGAACTTAGAATTCAGGTCTTGGTTTAAATTTAGAATTCACTGCCCTGGGAGCATTCTGGGAGGAGTACATTCCGTAGTCAAAGGACACTTGCTGGATTAACAAGAAGGGAGAGGCTGATAAACATTCCTCAGACCACAGGGGAGGGAACCCACCTGCAGGTGATGAGCGTCCAGAGCACACAGACAAGTCCAAGGAATCAGGAAGCTGGTCCCTTAACATAATAAACCTGGGCAAATGAAGGACACTCCTTGTCATAATCTGAGTCACCTAGAGACTGAACTAAAACAGTCAGACTTTGTGGTTTGCCCTCATGAACTCTGTATAAGTACTGTACCCAGCTTTTGTTCGGGGCTCTCTAGCCTGCATACAAGAGAGTCCTAGTGCACTAGTTTCATTAAACCTCATGTTGTTGTAGCCAGTCCGTCAGTGTGTCTCTGTGGGAGCGCGTCCCCTGGTTTTGGATCTTAGAGTCCAACAATTTATCTGTAAATAAAACCAGTGAGACTTTTATCATCATACATACAGACAGTTATGCATAAACATACACATTAACAAGCTGATTTAAACTGCTATCTTCATATATTATTTAAATTAGACTTCATATTTTACTGTTACACTTCTCAGAATTTACCATGGTGACTTGATCTCATCTGAGTCATGAGCAGTTTTACACATTTTGTTTGTTACATTAATTAACCTTTCAAATTTCCAGTCACATATAAATTTCATAACCATGACTTCCTTTTCATTTCTCTAAGCTGTGGATTAAAATATTGACAAGTCAACACCAGTTCACAAGAGACTCCACTTCATTTTGCTATGAAGCACTGCATCTCCAATCTTAAGGATTTATCAATCAAATGTGCTGTCATGTTATATGATATATTTCTTGCAAATGTTTTAGACATATTGGATAATACACTTATGAAATTAGGGTAGTCTTGTCAACAGCATGCAATTTACTAGCCTTCCCACCTAAGACAATAAATTTAGTCTGTATAGGACAAAACGCATCATTGATACAACAGTGTGAATAGTATAATATTGTATTTCTATTCAGACACTAGGTTTTCTCTCTTAAATTCTGGTTGGTAATTATCAAACACCATCAATAAGAGAAAATTACTATAAAGAGATCATCAATGTAAAGCAATCTATCAATCCATAGTAGTCGCATAATTGAAATACAATTAAAATACAAATATCGGTTATAAACTAATCGCATCAAAAGTAAAAAGAATGTATACTAAATGATCTTTTCAATCAGAAAAATGACAAAGTGAATAGATATGTAAACCTGACTTAAATATTATATTCTACATATTTATCAGAACCTTATGCTGTGCCATTAATAAATTCAGTGTTACATTATCTGGCTTTTGTCTCATTCTTTGTGTCTGAGGAACTTTGCAGGATCCCAAGAGCCTCTTGCTTCTCAGTGGAGGCCTGCAGGGGCCCCAAAAACAAAAAGCATGAAACATTGAGCCACCAATCTCTAACAAGTTGTGTCTGCCTGGGACACAGCCAAAAGAGGTAAATTGTACCTTGTATCCTGAATTTTATTGTTTGGCTCTGGGTTTTCCTGACCATTTCAAAGAGCCTTGGGGGACCCGAAGACCTTTCTGCTTCCCTATGAAGGCTGTGTGAAGCCTCAAAACAACCAGCCTAGAACAATGTCCCATCAATCCCTTGCCAGATGAGTTCATCTAAGACACAAACAGCAGAAATGTATCCTCTGTCATCCATTGACTAGCCCATGACTTCAACTGATCATCAGGATCATCTAGCCATAAGAACACAATAAACAAGACCTAGGGCAATGTTGACACCACCATAACCCAGCTATCCAGCTAAGTAGGCATTGGATATCACAATGAATCTTATATCCAATCTTATAAAGATGATAGAGACCTTTAAAGAGGAAACGAATAAATGCCTTAAAGACACATAGAAAAAATTATTCAAAAAGGTAGAGTACTTAAAATAGGAAGCAAATAAATATAAATAAATACAAGAAACTATGATCAAAACCTGGATATGAATAAAGGTGTTCAAAAGCTGAAAAATGAAAATAGAAGCATTAAAGAAAACACAAACTGAGGCAATCCTGGAGATTGAAAACCTAGGAAAGAGAACAGGAACTACAGACATACACATCATCAACAGAATACAAGAGATGGAAGAGTGAATCTCAGGCATAGAAAATAAAATAGAAGAAATTGATACATTGGTCAAAGAAATGCAAAACCTAAAATGTTCATGACACTAAACATTACAGGTATTGTGAGCTTTTGGGCTAATATTCATTTAGTGAGTCCACACCAAGTGTGTTCTTTTGTGTCCTGGTTACCTCACTCAAGATAATATTTTCTTGTTACATCCATTTGCTTGCGAATTTCATGACGTCATTGTTTTTAATCGCTGAGTAGTAATTCATTGTGAAAATGTAACACATTCTCTGTATCTATTCTTCTGTTGAGGGACATCTAGGTTGTTTCTAGCTTCTGGCTATTATAAATAGGGCTGCTATGAACATAGTGGAGAGTGTGTACTTGTTATATGTTGGAATATTTTTTGGGTATATGTCCAGTAATGGTATAGCTGGGTCTTCAAGTAGAACTATTTCCAATTTTCTCAGAAACCACCAGATTGGTTTTCAAAATTATTTTACCAATGTGCAGTCCCACCAGCAATAGAAGAATGTTCCTCTTTCTCCACATCTGTGCCAACCTCTACTGTCATCTGTATTTTTTGATCTTAGCCATTATGATTGGTATGAGGTAGAATCTCAAGTCTTTTGTATTTGCATTTCCCTGATGACTATGGATGTTGAACATTTCTCAGTCATTTGAGATTTCTTAGTTGAGAATTCTCTGTTTAGCTCTGTATTCCACTTTTAATAGGGTTATTTGGTTCTTTGGAGTCTAACTTGTTGAGTTTTTCTGTATTTTCGATATTAGACCTTTGCCAGATGTAGGGTTGGTAAAGATTTTTTCTCAGTCTATGGGTTGCCATTTTGTACTATTGATAGTGGCCTTTGCCTTACAGAAGCTTTTCAATTTTATGAGCTCCCATTTGTCAATTGTTGATTTTAAAGCATAAGCCATTGCTGTTCTGTTCAGGAAGTTTTCTACTGTGCCCAAGTATTTGAGGCTCTTCCCTACTTTCTCCTCTATTAGGTTTTGTGTATCTGATTTTATGTGGAGGTTCTTGGTCCACTTAAATTTGAGCTTTGTACAAGAAGATAAGAATGGATCAATTTGCATTCTTCTACATGCAGACTGTCAGTTGAACCAGCACCTTTTGTTGAATATGCTGTCTTCTTTCAACTGGATGGTTTTAGATCCTTTGTCAAAGATCAAGTGACCATAGGTGTGTGGTTTAATTTCTGGGTCTTCAATTCTATTTCATTGATCTTCCTTCCTGTCTCTGTACCAATACCATGCAGTTTTTATAACTATTACTCTATAGTACAGCTTGAGATTAGGGATGATGATTCCCCTAGAAGTTCTTTTATTGTTGAGACCTTCAACAACAACTGAAACAACAGAATGTCTACATATTTACGGAAACTGAACAAATCTCTACTTAATGATAACTGTGTCAAGGAAGAAATAAAGACAGAAATTAAAGACTTTCTAGAATTCAATGAAAATGAGAATACAGCATACCCAAATTGTAGGATACAATGAAAGTACTGCCTAGTTCATAGTATGCATCATAAAAAAAATTGGAGAATTCTCATACTAACAGTCTAAAAGTACATCCAAAAGCTCTATAAAAAATAAAAGAAGCAAACACATTCAAGAGGAGCAAATAGCATAAATGAACTCAGAGCTGAATGCAATCAATTAGAAACAAGCAGAACAATAGAAGCAGACACTGAAGGAATGGCTGACCACTAACTGGCCCAACTTAGAATCCATTCATGGGTGGGAATTAAACCATTACACTATTACTGATGCTATGTTGTGCTTTCAGGCTGGAGCCTAGCATGGCTGTCCTCTAAGAGGCTCTACCAGCAGCTGACTGATATAGATGCAGGTAGGTACTTACAGCCGACCATTGGATTGAGTTTAGGGACCCCTATGGAAGAGTTAGAGGAAGGACTGAAGGAACAGAAAGGAATGGCAACCATATAGGAAGACCAAAACTGCCAACTAACCTGGACATCTGGACCTCCCAGAGACTTAGCCACCAACCAGAGAGCATACTCGGGCTAGTCCCAACACATATGTAACTGAGGACTGCCTTTTCTGGCCTCAGTGGTAGAAGATGCACCTAATCCTGTAGAGACTTGATGGCTCAGAGAGAGCGGATTCCTGAATGGGGCACTGTCTCAGAGGTGAAGGCGAGGGAAGATGAGGCAAAGAACTCTGGGAGGGGTAACAGGGGGCAGCACTTGGGATGTTAATAAGTAAAAATATTAATTAAAATAAGAATCAATGAAACCAAGGGCTGGGTCTTTAAGAAAATCAACAAGATAGACAAACCCTTAGCCAAACTAGATAAAAAGCAGAGAGACCATGCCCTAATTAACAAAATCAGAAATAAAAAGGGAGATATAACAACAAATACTAAGTAAATCCAAGAATCGTTAGTTCTTACTTCAAAAGCCCATACTCCAGAAAATTGGAAAATCTAAATGAAATGTATGATTTCCTAGTCAAATATCAATTTCTAAAGTTAAATCAAGATCAGAAAAACTATCTAAATACTCCTATAGCCAATATTAAAGTAAAAGTGTCATTAAAAGTCTCCTAACCTAAAAAAGCCCAGGGACAATTGGTTTTAGTGTAGAAATTTACCAGACTTTCAAAGAAGATCTAGTAGAAATACCCCTCAAGCTATTCCACAAAATAAAATAGAAAGAACATTGACAAACTTATTTTATTAGGCCACAGTCACCCTGATACCAAAACCACACAAAGAAAGAAAATTTCAGATGAAATTCTAATATGAACACTGATGCTCAAAATACTCAATAAAATACAAACCAAATCCAAAAACACATCAAAGATATCAATCACTAAGATGACTAATTCATAAATAGGACCTCATGAAACTGAAAATATTCTTTAAGTTAAAGGACACTGTCAATAGGACAAAACAACAGCCTACAGTTTGGGAAAAATTCTTCACCAACCCTATATCTGAGGGAGGGCTAATATCTAACAATCCAAATAACCCAATTAAAAAATGAAGTACAGGACTAAATAGAGAATTCTCAATGTAGTAATCTCTAATGTCAGAGAAACACTTAAAGAAATGTTCGATGCCTTTAGTCATCACAGAAATGCAAGTCAAAGCAACTCTGAGATTCATCTTACTCTCATCAGAATGGCTAAGATCAACATTTTAAGGGACAGCATATGCTGGCGAGGATGTGGAATAATGGGAACACTCCTCCATTGCTGGTGTGAGTGAAAACTTGTCCAGCCACTCTGGAAATCAATTTGGTGGTTACTCAGAAAATTGAGAATAGTTATACCTCAAGACCCAGCTGTATCAGTCCTGAGCGTATACCCAAAAGATGTTCTACAATTCCACAAAGACACTTGCTCAACTACATTCATAGCAGCTTTATTCGTGACAGCCAGAAATTGGAAACAATCTATATATCCCTCAAATGAGGAATAGATACAGAAAACATGGTTCATTTACATAATAGACTACTACTCGGCTATTAAAAACAAGGACAACATGAATTACACAGGCAAATGGATAGAACAAGAAAAAGCCATCCTGAGTGAGGTAACCCAGACCCAAGAAGACATGCATGGTATGTACTCACTTTTAATTGGATATTAGCCATTAAGCACAGTCTAAACACACTATAATCCACAAAGCTTGAAAAGTTAAATAAACAAGAGGGCTCAAGGGAGGATACTTGAATCTCTCTCAGAAGGGGAAATATAATAGATATTGGAAGTGGATAAAGGGAGGGAACTGGGTGGGAGAGGGGATGTGGAGGGGAACAGGGTAGAGGAGGATCAGGTGCAGGGAGAGTAGGGGAGAGAATAGAAATCAGCAGGGGTGGGAGCAATCTCTAGGACATGCTAGAGACCTGGAATGGGATGAGGCCCCAGGGTATCTATAAGGACTATCCTAGCTGAAATTCTTAGCAGCAAAGGATAAGTGCTTTTTTCTACTGCTATATGGGACTCCCATTAGAGGAATAAAGACATCAAACCATCCACAAAACATTCAACCCAAAATGTTTCCTGCCTACAAGATATGCAGGGACATAGATAAAGCAGAAATGAAAGGAATAGTCAACCAATGACTGGCCCAAACTAAGACCCATCCCATGGTCAAGAACCAATCTCTGACATTATTAATGATACTTGGTTATATTTGCAGACAAGAGCCTAGCGTAACTGTCCTTTGAGAGGTTCCACCCAGCAGCCAATGGAAAGAGATGCAGAGACACAGTGCCAAACATAAGATGGAGCTCAGGGAGTCTTATGAAAGAGCTAAGAGAAGGATTGAGGGTCCTAAAGAGAACAGGAACTCCACAGGAAGACCAACAGAGTCAACAGGCTAACCTGAACACTTGAGGACTCCCAGAGACTGAATCACTAACCAAGAGCAAGCACAGCCTGGATCTAGGCTCTGTGCACATATGTAGCAGATAAACAGTTTGGTTTTCATGTGGATACCCCAAAAACTGCAGTGGAGGCTGTCCCTGTATCTGTTGCCTGCCTGTGAATCCCATTTCCCTAACTCGGTTGCCTTGTCTGACTTCAGTAAGAGAGGATGAGCCTAGTCCTGCAGTGCCTTGATGATAAACAGAAAGATTCTCCCCCTTCTCAGAGTAGAAGAGGAGGGGAAGAGGGGAAAGATCTGCATGAGAGAGCACTGGGAAGAGTGGGGAGTCTGATATTGGGATGTAAAGTGGATAAATAAATAATTAATTAATTAATACATAAAATTGAATATCCAATGGGAAAAATAAAATGTTTCTACCTTTAAGTGCCATTTAAACACAAATCTTTTAAAATAACTATTCTAGAATGGTAGATTGTTATTTATGAAGGTAAACTATTGCTACATGATCAGAATGAGTAAATATCACATTAATAAATTAACTTAAAAACTGTCACTTAAAAATATATAATCTTAAGCATGAAGTTTAAAGGCAACCAAGCATCATGAAAATTAGAACGATGTATAATATGTCAGTTTAAGATTTTTCTTGAGATTAGGCAGGAGAGAAACAAGAAATTTCTTGTATGCTAATCTGAATTGATCAACACATAGATGTAATTTTATAAGAATACATATTAATTAAATAAGATCATTTGAAAATTTTAATATTCAATTATTTTTCAATAATATTACAGTGTAGGTATTTGGACATAAATTTTGAAGTTTTATACCTGCATGTGGATATAAATATGATTTTTTACCCTGTATTTGATTTTTTGTTTTGGAAGTTTTAGGTACTATCATTACTTAGATATTTGTTTTATCAAGATATTTAAAAATCTAAATATTATCCGGGTTTAATTTTCAATTCCACTTTTTAAAAGTAACTTTAAAAATCATTATTTTGACTAATTTAATTATTTTCTGAAATACTTTCTTAATTTGATATTTTACTATAATTCAAATTATATTGGAAGTTAAGATTATAGTAAATTCTATGACATTTCTGAATTAAGATTTTATAGAATCCTCAAATTATTTCAAAGTTACATGTTAGATCAATTTTAATAAATCATAGAATAGTATTACCTGGGCTTTGTATTTGGGGTAGGTATTGATTATTTTTTTATTAATTGAGATTATGGTGGGCCTTAAGTTATATTAGATATTGGCTGGCCACTCCCACCCCCACAAGTTCTGCTATACCATTGTCCCAGCACAGCTTTCAAGCAGGACAGATTGTAGGTCAAAGTTTTTGTGGCTGGGCTCTTAGCCACATTTCTACTTCAGTAGCACACACAGTAACTTCCTGCACCAAAGAGACTAAAATATGAGGGTTAAGGCTATCATTTGGCCCCAGCTCTATCTCTGTTCAGTCAATGATTTTGTGGATGTTGTCCTAGGCAACGGGGCTGTCAGCTTGATGACTGCTCTAGCATCAGCCTGATGTCCCTCAAAAGAAGAATGGATAAAGATAATGTGATCCATTTACACAATAGAGTATTACTCAGCTGTTAAAATAATGAAATCATAAATTTTTCAGGCAATTGGATGCAACTATAAAAAATCATCCTAGGTGAGATGACCCGGTCCCAAAAGATAAATACAGTTTGTATTTATTCATAAATAGATATTAACTGGTAAGTAAATAATAACTGAGGTACAGTTCATAAGAGTCAAGAGAAGTTGGGTAAAGAAGAAGGCTCTAGAGAAAACACATGGATCTCTCAGGAAGGGGAAATAGAATAGATCTTACTGGTAGACTGCAGCAAGTGGGATTCAAGTGGGAGAGAACAAAAGTAGAAATTGCTGAAATTGAGACCATTTGAGAGGTGATGTGGACAACTAATGCAGTGGGATATTCCTGGAAACAATGAGGATGATCCTAGTGGGACTCCTCAGAGCACAGGGGCCATGGAGTCTGAACTGGACATCTCTTGAGACAGGCAAAGATTCCAGTGGTGAGACTGGGTTGCATTTGGTTGACTTGTTAGCCAAGGTGTCCCATGGAAAACCCCAAACAGCCTAAGCATTAATTTCCAAATTTCATCCAAAATTTCAGTATCTGCAATGAGCTCTCCAACTATTTTAGAGATCTCATATTTTTTGATTTTAGAAGTATCCTAAATAAACATAATTTTTCCTTAAATAGTAAAAACAGTTTTAAAAGCTCTATATGTTTCTGTTCCTTAATGAATCTTTAAGTTCAGTTCTGTGAGACTAATAATCTTATTATATTTATTTCTGGAATATTGTTGACAATATTTTTCTTTAACTTCTCAATATCTTTATCTATGTTTATAATTTTTTCTTAATTTCCTTTTAATTGATAATCTTACATATAGTGTAAGAATTCAGTACATGTTACAATTTATATTTCAATATAAAATTAAATACATTTAAAAATAATATCCATTCATGATTTTTTTCTGGGACTGTAAATGTCTTTTGAGAAGTTCCCACATTAACAATGTGTTTATATCACTTCCATACCACCTTCTTTCCCTTCAACTCTTCCCATCTTTCCTTCAAGACCTCTCAAATTCATAACCTCTCTTTTCATTATTACCATCAGATGCACACGCACATGCGCATGTACATATATGTAAGTAAACACAAGCTACTGAGTCTCCCTGATGTTGTCAATATGCATATGTGTTTAAGAATATCTACTTGGGATTGGGAAATCTATCGTGGAATACCGAGTCTCCCTTCCTCAGTAGCCACAAATTGCATGGCATTGTGGCTTACAGGGTATGAGTGTTTGTAAGAGTTCCTGCCATATAGAACACATTAGCAAATCCTGGTCCTCTTATGATTTTTTCCACTCCCTCTTCCACTTGAGCCTTAGGTGTAACCTCCTGTTCTAGATGTAACAATAGTGCTTGTCAAGAAATACACAAGTGAACACAGTAGAAGATGGAAAGATATCCCAAGTTATGGATGATAGAATCAATACTATGAACATTACCATCCAGAGAAAAACATTTACATATTTATTGCAATCCCAATGAAGGTGCCCCTGGCCTTCTTTACCATATTAAGGAAAAAAATAAAACCTAAAATTCATATGCAACAACAGAAAGCCCTAGATAACCAAAACCCTTAGAAGAGAACAATGCTAAAGAGACCGCCATGGTTTTTTCAAAATATATGATTAATATAACTTTGAAATATAGTTATTCTTTTTAGTGCTATCAAATGGGAAAGAACATTTGCACATTATGTCAAAATTGATCAGTTTAATCAATATCAAACAAATTAAAATATCAAAGCTGTCATGTGGTAGCAAAATTCTAAAAATCCTTTACAATTGAAACAATTTTCAGTATATATTTTTAAGACATCAAGCTTTTTTATCATTTGCATATTTGTTTGATTATCTCACAGTATAGGACTCTGTGAAACCTGCGATGCTGAGTGAATAAATCCAAAGTCTCAAAGCGAAACAAAGAGGTACAATTTTGACTGAATATTTACATGGAAGAGTTTAATTTTAATTAGAAATGTGGGTCTATTTGGGAACAGTTTCTTCACAACAAAATTATGAAACTTGAATGTGGGAGTGTACTCTGAAATACAAAGAACAGGAGGTTTGACACTTTATTAGTACAAGGAAAACTCATTTACTCAAAAGGTTTAAGTTAGATAGTCTCTTCACATCTGATTCTCTGATATTCAAAAATCCATGCTATGATCTTTAATAGAAAGACTAATTTTGTACTGAAATGTACTGAAAAATATAAAGTTCCATTCTGAAATATTTTGAAATTAGGAGCAGTTCCTAATTTATTAATTAGTATGGTACAGCCTTGTTTATAGCTTTAGTTACTTCTATCTAGCTCATGTCCTGGGGTTTGAATTCTGGTGCCTGGCATATAGAAACAAGATTAGTTCCATTTAAAACTCACACTATATCAGAAATAGAAGGCACAAACTGACAATGTAAACATAAGTACATGTAAAAGCACATTCCAAATAATTATAGCTTAATAGATACCATTTGCTTTATAAGGAGTCATGATGAAACTGAATGGTTCCTTCACTTTTAATTATATTTTAATCACAATGATATTTAATTAAAGATTATTATGTGAACATTGGTCAGGGAATTTTTAAGATTTGTGATTTTGTCATTGATCAGTTTATGAAATTATGAGCATGATATGTGTGTTATATCTAATCCACTCGCCTTGCCCTACCCTCAATCCCTTCCGGTTTTTCTCTACTTCTTTTTTTTTTTTTTTATAAGTTCATGTGCATTTTTCAAACAAAAAAAAAAATCTGGCTTTTTCAGTACCAAAAGGTGCCATGCAAACTACTAACAAAGGGAAGCAACCAATAGTCCTACCTGGTTATGATGCCTATCAACCACAACCAAGGGGGGCACAACTCGAGGAGCACAGTGGTGGTACACATATTAATAAAATAATAAAATGACAATAAAAAAATCAGAGACGATAGAATGTTGGATGACCAGACAAGATTCTTATGTGCATACATGGATATTTACATATTACAATTTAATTACAAGTCAATTTAAAGACCATTTTTTGTTGGTAAAATCACAGACCATTCCAACCATGCACATCTTTGTTCAGATTAATTTTTTTAATTAAAATTACAGTTTAGCTACATGGAATTAGAATTGTACTGGGAAATCTCATTTTCTAATTTACAAAAATTCAAAATTTTGTTAGGATCTAATGTTTTTAACCCTAATGTGAGACAATTAATTTGTGTTGTTTATGATCTTAGAGTCGAAACTAAAATGAAATTCCAGACAAAATGATAAAAACTGACATTTTCTTCATCATAATTTCAATCTTCATCTTTAATCATCTCATGGACTTTAAAAGTTTGTAATTCATCACAGAAGGGAGAAGGAGGGAGGGTCCTGTGTGGGAAAGGGGACAGGGAGGGGAAGAGGGGAACACGATCAGGTGTTGGATGGGGGAAAAGACTGAAGCCCTGAGGGCCTGCAGAAATAATGGAAACAGGCAACCTCTGGAGGTAGGAAGTATGGGGACCCTCCAGAATGTACCAGAAACCTGGGAGGTGAGAAACTCTCAGGAATAAAAAAGACGGACCTTAGATAAAACAGCCTGCAGCGAGGAGAGAGGACTTGTAGAACCCACCTCCAGCAGAAAGACATCAAATGAGGGATGGAACCCCATCCCACAGTCAAAAACTCTGATCCATAATTGTTCCTGTCAGAAAGAACTACAGGGACAAAAATGGAGAAGAATTTGAGGAAAAGGAGGTCTAGAGAGAGGCCCTAAGAGAGGTCCAGCTCAAGGAGAGGTCCCAAGGCCTGACACTATTACTGAGGTTATGGAACACTCACAAAAAGTGACCTATCACTAATGCTCTCTATCACGAAAGACCCAACAAGCAGCTGAAAGAGTCAGATGTAGATATTTACACCCAAACAATGGACAGAAGCTGCTGACCCCTGTGGTTGATTTAGGGAGAAGCTGAAAGAAGCTGAGGAGGAGGGTGACCCTGTAGGAGGAACAGCAACCTCAATTAACTTGGACCCCTGAAATCTCTCAGACACTAGATCACCAACCAGGTAGCATACACCAGCTGAAATGAGGCCTCCAACACATACAGCAGAGGATTGCTAGGTCTGGGTTCAGTCAGAGAAGACGCACCTAACCCTCAAGAGATTGGAGGCCTAAGAAAATGCGGAGGTCTCGTGGGGTGGGGGCTGCGGTGAAGTTGTCTTCCTGAGTTTGTTATTCTGTAATTACCTAAAATACTGAAAATTAAGTTTACATTCACACTCCTTTTTTTTAATATGAATATTGTAAGGAAGGAGAAGCCATCTGTCTTGAGCCTCTCGTCTCCACAAAGTGGGCATCACAATATCGAGGAGTCATTAAATAAATGTAGGCATTCACAGGCAATTACTGTGATCTGAGGTGGTATTCTAAACGGATGATGATTTTCTCCCAGAATGTAATTACCCCAGGATTTTACCCAAACCACATCCCATTGTGTGTTCAAAAGCATCACTTTCCCTTTTTTCCTCTATACAGAATGTTACAAATACGATTAATTTTCCTATGGCAGCCTTTCTCCTGTAACCTTCTCTGTAAATATTACCAGAAGTATAATGAAAACTATTGTCCTGGTATTTTTCTTATTTTGCATTATTTTAATTCCCAATTCTCTGGTTCTTTATAGAAGAGATTAGAAAATTCCAAGAATATTAAACCCTAAATTTAAGTTTCCAGTGTAAGTTATAATGTATTCTCCTCCATTTTCTATTCACTTGGATTTATTTCTCTCTTTTTCCATATCTTGCTAATACTTAATCAACTTTCAACTTGAAATTTTACAGATTTTTTTAGTCTTCTATTTAATTGGTGTCTGCTCTCAGCCTTATTCTATTGTTTGATTTGTGCTTACATAATCATTTTTCTCTCTTAGTTTGACATATAAAGTTATACTTGAGTTTTTCTTTATATAGCTAGTTATCACTATCTTTTCAAAAGAGAAGGGGAAAGTGGATTTGGGAAGACTTGCATGAGGCGTCCTGATATTAGGAAGTAAAATGAATAAATAAATTAATTAGAAAAGAAATAAAAAAGAATTGTTCAAGGTTCTTAGTCATCAGGGAAATGCACATCAAAATGACTCTGAAATTCCACCTTAACCCATTGGATGGCTAAGATCAAAAACTCAAGTTACAGCACATGCTGGCGAGGATGTGAAGCAAGGGGAAGTACAACCACTGAAAACCAATTTGGCAGTTTCTCAGAAAACTGGGAGAACTCTTCTTCAAGACCCTGCTATATCCTCCTGGGCATATATTCAAAAGATGTTCCACTATAACACAAAGACACTTGCTCAATTATGTTCCTAGAAGCTTTATTAGTAATAGCCAGAAACTGGAAACAACCCAGATGTCCCTCAACCAAATAATGGATAAAGAAGATATACATCTATGCAATGCAATCCTACTCAGCTATTAAATACAAGTACATCATGAAATTTGCAGGCAAATTGATGGAACTTGAGAATATCCGGAATGAGGTAACCCAGTTCCCAAAGGACATGCTAGGTATGTATAAATGTATATTATCCATAAAGTACAGGATACCCATGCTATCATCTACAGACCCAAAGAAACTAAGTAACAAGGAGGGGCAAAGGGAGGATGTGTGAATCTCACACAAAAAGGGAAATAAACATAAGCCTGGATGGAGGGAACTAGGTTAGACAGGCAGTGGGGAGGGGAGGAGGGGTGGGGATCAGGTGGGAGTAGAGTAGGGTGGTGTCTGGGAGAGAGAAGAGAAATTCTTGAGGGGGCATAACTGGAACAATCCAGATATCTGGGAAGAGGAGGCTCCTGGGAGCATATGTGGGTGATTCTAAGTGAGACTTAGCAGCTGGGAATATGAAACCTGAAGTAGCCAACTCCTGTAGGTACTCAGGACCTCCATTAGAGGGAGAGGGACATTAACCCACCAACAAAACCTTTGATCCAAAATTTTCCCTGCCAACAAGATGTGCAAGAATAAAGATGGAGCAGAGATTGAGGGAATGGCCAACCAATTACTGGTTGAAATTGGTACTCATACCACAGGGGAGAGTCAACTCCTGACACTATTATTGATACTCCGGTATACTTGCAGACAGGAGCCCAGTATAACTGTCTTCTGAGAGACCTTACCCAGTAGCTAACCCAACAGTGAAACATTAGGCTAGCTCAGAGAGCCTTGGGAAAGTGTCAGGGGTAAGAGGTATGGCAGCTGGAAGGGTCAAACACACCACAAAAAGACCTATAAGAGCCAAATAATCTGGGCCCGCATGGCCTCACAGAAACTGAACTACCAACCAAAGAACATGAATGGACTGGACCTAGGCTCCCTACAGAAAGGCAGTAGGTGTGCAACTTGGTCATCAAATGGGTTCCCCAACAAGTGGATCAGGGGCTGTCTCTAAATTGGACTCTACTGCCTGCCTTTGGATCCCTTTCCCCTTTCTGGGCTGCCTTGTCTGGCCAAGGTGGGAGAGGATGCGCTTAGCCCTGATGAGACTCAATGTGCCAGGGTGGGTTGTCCCCAAGGTGGGGACCTCCCCTTCTCTGAGGAGAAGGTTAGGGGGAGTGAGAGAAGGGTGGTGAGAGGCTGGGACTGGGAGGAGAGTGGGGAGGTGGCTGTGATCTGGATGTCAACTGAATAAATATATAAATTAACGGGGGGGGGAACCTCAATTAGAGGCTGGAAAGATGGCTTTGCAGTTAACAGCACATAGTGCTTTGACAAAGAGCCCATATCCAGTTTTCAAAATCTAATTTTAAAGAGTCTTGATGCCCTATTCTGATTGTTGCAGACAAGTATACTTGTGGTGCACACATATACATAAAGACAGAACAATCACATAAAAGAAAATGAATAAATCTAGTAAATTTGTAAATGCTTGGTATTTTTAGATGCTCATCGCAACACTTTTTCTACTGTATTTCCACCACAAATTACCCACAGCTGTATCACACAGTCTCTAAGTTGTCTGTGTTGGCCAAATACCTTACTTTGATGTTGTTTCTTTCCTGCTTTGATTATTATATAACCAGGGCATACTCTGGGTAAATTGAAAACATTATTTGAAGTTTTGACAATATACATTGATAAGAAAAAATATGCATGTGCAGTACACCTTTGGCTCTAGTCTATCAAAAGTTGCATTTTGACAAAACCTCTAAATTCAAAACTTTCATATCAAAATCAGTTATTTTTAATTTTCTAATGAACATTACTGAAAATGGGGTGGTAAATAAAGATGATATGTCTATAATGTAAGTGCAATCAGTGGCTCCTCTCCTTCATGGAAATGTTCTACAGCTTGTGTTAAATAATTCTCCTAATAAAGTTGGTTTTTTTAATTGCATAAGGTTGGTTCAAAATTATGCCTTTTCTTTAATCAGAGCTGCATATTTTGTGCTGAAGCAACTTCTTGAGCTGATCTTGATAAACAACTTATCATTCAGACTAAGTGAGGGCTCTATATTAAAATTACAAAATTTTCCCAAAAGTAGAACTTTGCAATTTGCAGAAGGTTAACGTTGATTAGGTACAAAATGCTGTTCTTGGTGATGCTATTTTCATTGCTTGTCCAAAACTTCAAGCCTTCTTTAAGATCACAGCCTGAGATTTTAGTCCCTGTTGAGTATATTGTCCACTGAATACTTTCCAGCCATTTACTGGGTGGTTATTTGCCTAAAAACAATATAGCAAATGACTTGTTATCAAATGCCTTGATTGTTTCTTATTTCTTTTTCTCTCAATACTAGATTATTCTTATATCGACTGAATATGTAATCACAACCATTCATTCAGGAGAAAGCCATCAGACTGAAAAATAGGCCAATTTAAAGGAAGGCTCATTTTGACATTTAAACCTCAAGAAAAAAGTAAATCTTTGCCAATAATATTGAATTAGAGGCATGCTTTTGAAAAAAGAATTTGGATTTGTAGAAAAAAAGCATACAAATTTGTATTTTTCATTTTATTTTTATTTTGTATTATTTTAAATGTTTATTGTTATAACTGGTCTGAATGCTGTATTATTAAATCACATCCATTTGTGCTTCTGTTGTACAAGAAATATTATGACTCCTGGAGTACTCTCAAAAGTTATTAACAATTGTTTTTAGAACAACTGTTCTTTCCAAGTTTTCAGCAAATTACAATATTTTTGCAAATTTCATATATATCTGCAAGTGTAAAAGTATTATAATTAACTATTATAATTAATAGTTGTAATATTAGATTCAAGTCCATAAAGCATACTTTTTATCATATACATATACATATACATATACATATACATATACACATATATATATAGTGTGTATATATATGTAATATATATATTATATATATATATATAGTGTATGTATATATATATGTAATATATATATATGTGTATATATATATATATATATATGAATGGTACTTGTGTGATTCTAGTTATCACATACTATACATCTTTATAGAAAAGAACAAAAGCAACATATAAAATATTATTTAATATGAGAGGAAATATTTCTTTTAAGTAAATACTAGATAATAGAACAATCTCTTATGCTATGAATGATTTCTTTAAAAATACTTTGCAATATAATTTGCAATAAAGATTATATTATTCTTTTTACATAAAATTTCTTGAAAGATGATTGAAGTATATTATTTTTTATACTCACAAGATAGAAATTGTATATTTGGGGAACTTTCCATAATTTGATACACAGATATAGAATAAATAATCAGAATAATTACTTTCCAATCTCCCTAAATATCTATATTTCTTCTTACACTCTATTTTACATTAATTTATTATGTTTTAAAAAGTGAACTAAGAAAAAGTTCAGAAACCTTCTGATTAGGAGCGGTTTCTCCTAACAGTTGCACCTCTAAGCTTTTCTTTACTGCACACTTAGCAGATTTATTTCCTGATGTATAACTAGATTATTTCCTGATGTATAACTAGCATTACACCACAGGAAAATTTATAAATTAAGACCTTGGAAATCTAATCAGCACCTTGCAGATCAAAATCCCATCTCCCAGCAAGATGGTTAATCTGGTAAATCTATTCCACATAGCATATTTACCTTATAACCCATCCTCATTCTTTGAGAATAACTCATAGTCACTAGAGACTCTATGCTTTGCTTTAAAACTATTCCATAAATTGTGGAAGCAGGAAATGAATTTTTTCTGGTATTTTTATATCTGATAAATTTTAAAATGTACCTCAGACTTGTCATTTTTATACATCATTTTTGCAATAGGTAGTTTCTCTGTATCTTACTGCAATAGATTTAGAAAAATTGATCACAATTGAGTATATTAAACTCTAAAATTTTCTACAAACTATTCATTGTAATAAAAGTCCAACCATGCCTCTATAACTTTAACTGTGGAAAAGATTTTACCATGAGTTGAAATCTTGTAGCAAGATATTTTCCCACTACATTTGCAATAAAGCTTGGTGATTGGGCAGTATGAGAGGTAGGCAGAATGAGGAGTTGGGAGGAGGAAAGGAGAGGAAGAAGAGAGGGAGGAAGAGAGGAGAGAGCTAGCAGCCATGGAGGAGAATGGATGTGTAGAGAGTAGTCCTGGGTAGCAACTTATATCAAAAATTAGATACTGGGTAACTGTTCTATTTATGTGGGCATCTTGTTGATTTAGCATTTTCAAATATATAAATCCATTGGATAATCTTTAAACTTTAAGAGTCTTCATTCTACCAGTACTGCAATGATGGCGGGTATTGTCTGGGGCTTAGCAGAGAGACATGAGGGTGATGGGGTTGGTCCAAGATCCATGCTTTGTGGCATGGTCTCTGTGGAGCTGATTGAGTGGAACATGCTGTCCCGGTAATGTCTTGTGGGTGCCAGGACCAGTATTTCTAGCCAGTCAGAGCATGAACACCGGGAGCATGGCGGCTACCCTGGAACAAGCTGGACAGAGCACTGGTTTCAAAATATTACCACTTTCAAAACCCATACTTTTTTTTTTAGCATAAACTAGTTTCTCCTTTTTATCTATTAACAATTATATTTTTCTTAGATGATTTTTAAAAATTAAAGTCATTTTAAAGTGAATTAATTGACTTTATTATTGAGTTTTTCCGTAATTAAAGAAAAGCATTTATCCAGATGTCTAAACTGGTCCATCCATTTGAGAGGAATGCATCTACTTATTAGATATCTTTAGAAACTTAGGTCTCTATGAAAAATACAACTTGAAAATTGTACTAGGCTAAGATTTCATTCTTCTCATATTTTAAAATACCTGATCTTCATGTTACATCTTTTATCTACACCAGAGGTTTCAATATAACCACCTATCTATATAATTGAACTTAGGAAAATTGTTACAGTTTATAAGTTCATAATGAATCAAAAGCTTTATAAGAAAGGCAGAGAATCTGTCTAAATCCTCAGAATGAATAACTGAATAACAAACTTTTGGAGCCTTAAGTTTCCAAACATGAGTATAGATCATGGATTTGGACGTTTATCTAGATGGTTTTATTCTTAGCACAAAACATGTCTCACATTCAAAGAATCAGTTGGGACTGTAATTAACAGCAAGCTTAATTGTGAATGTTTGTATGTGAATTCTCGCCCAAAGAAACTTCCGTGTTAAAGGCTTGACCTCTTCTCAGGTGCTATGGAGATATTGCTATGAGGAGATGACCAAATCAGATTAGACTTAGTTCAACAATAGAAAACCCCACTGATAGTTCATAATAAATAAATCGTGAGAAAATGAGATTTACTGGGAAAAGTGGTTTATTTGAAGTAACTTTGAAGAGAATATTTTGTCTCTGTTATTTTTCCCTCTCAGCTTCCTTGGTGCCAGGAAGTAATGAGGTTTGATTCATCATGCCTTCCTGTCACAGTTACCTGCTGCCTCACCATAGGCTTATAGTAATGAGGTTAGCAAATCATGAACAGAATCCTCTGAAACTAACATCTCAAATTAATTGTTTCTCCTTTAGCCATTTTTATCAAATACATATTTTAGAGCAATTCAAGCTAATACAAATGTGAATATTATAAACAACTGCCTAGATAATGGTTACATGTATATTGAAATATTTCAAGTCTCCACCACCCACTGCCTAGAAATATCAGTTTTTCAATGTCCAGGTATACGTGGGCAGCTGACAGAGGAGATTTATCTTATCATGGAACAAGTCAAGACATGAGGGACAACATGCTGGGATTTAAAATAAAGCATTGTGCTTTCGTTTCAATTACCTTACTACAAAAATATCACCCTATCAACATAGTTCTATATGTTTTTAAAGTTAAAATTAACTGATTTATTTATTATAAGCTATCCAAAATATTAGATCATAAACTACAGAAGTCGTCAAGACAGGTGGTCGGGGGAATCATAAATGACTATATGGCATAGACAAAGGTAAAGGCTGACCCATAAGCTAGTGTTACAAAGGGCAAATCTAGCCATGATTTAAAGTTGTTGGGATTACTGGTGAGTGCTTTGGATTTGTATAGGCACTTGTACAATAACATTTTAGCTACTTCTCATTATCCAACAAAGAAAATGTCATGCATTAAGACAGTCAAATAGTATGTCATTAATTGTTGTTTGTGAACATTAGTTATTTTGTACTAACGTGGGATATAGCTGAATTAGTTGATCTTTTCAAAATCTGGTACAAATCATTGAGTGCTTTGCATAATATTCTTAGATCCTAGCCTCCTACACTGCTTTCTTGTGTATTTGCTTCCATTCAGGCAATGAAAACAAGGGCATTTTTTTCCTATATTTTTACATTTGAAATCCAGCCAGTAGAATTAGATTATCTTGTGAAACAAAATTGGTCATACTTAGTTCCTATGTGTTACATAGAGCAAACAGAATATGGGTGGGGGTTGAAGCCAGTCACCTGTTTGACAATTTCACAAAAATCTATGCCTACATTTACTTCCAAGCACACACACATGCTATACATTTTCTGTGAGTTCCTATGTGCACTGCCTTGTTGTCTCTGGAAAACACTGTTTCCTTAATGTTGTCAACCAACTCTAGCTTTTATAACTTCTCTACCTTATCTTCTACAAAGATGCCTTAGAACTGAACAGATACGTGTGAAATGGACGTGTGGGTGAAGGTTATGTACTCCACCATTTTTATTCTCTGCATAGTGACCAGTGGTCTCTGTGTTAATTGCCATCTACTGTAAGTCAAAGCTTCTCTGATGAGGGATGAGAGATACTCTTATAGACCTTGTAAGTCATTAGGAGTCATTTTAATATGACTTTCATCCTTAGGGTATAGGATCTATCAAGACATATCTTCTTGGCCTTTTAACAGTGCAGGATGTGAGTTCCATCTCATATAGCAGGCTTAGATGCAATCAGAAAGCAGTTAGTTACTCCTATAATATTCTTACACTATGGCAGCAGTGGGCAAGTCTTGTCAGAATAGGAGTTTTTGTTGTTGTTTTAAGGATTCACAGCTGGGTGGGATTGAAGATTATTTCTTTCCTTTCGCATCAAGTATAGTACCTTCGATGAACAGTAGACAGTAAGAATGAAGCTTCCAGATGAGTATCAGTTGGATTTTTCCATGTGCAATTCTAATGAAAACTCCCAATGCCATTCTCCACAGAAAACAAGTAAGTTGGCATTCATATGGAAGCACACACAGAGATAGATGGTAAGAGAGAGAGAGAGAGGAACAGAGAGAGAGAGAGAGGGAGGGATGGAGGGAGGGAGGAAGGAAAGGAGGGAGGGAAGGAGGGAGGGAGGGAGAGAGGGAGGAGGGAGGAAGAGAGAGAGAGGGGGGAGGTAAGGAGGAGGGAGGAAGGGAGGGAGAGAGAGAAAGCAGATAGTGGCCACAGTAGTTCTGAACAAAAAGAACAATGCTGGAAATATTACCATACTCAATTTAAATTTATATGCAGAGACAAAGTAGAAAAGGCAGTGTGCCATTTGCCTAAGTAGACACATAGATCAGTGGAACACAATAGAGGGAGCAGATACAATCTTACACGAGTACAGATACTTGTTTGTTTAGCTTTACTGGCAGTAGTCATCCGAGTCAAGCCTTCTTGTCAGGGGCACCCCTATAATTTTTATCTATTCATCCATCTTTCCTAGTCATGCATTTATTATCTATCTTTTTTTTTCTCCACTCTGGCTTTTTTGTAGTATGATTGACACATAAGTTGAGGCGTATACTTCCTTTAAGCACAAGCTATCCCCAGCTTTGAAGTTTAGAGAAAACTTCAAGACATTTATTTAAAAACTAGCAGTAATTCAGAACAAAGGCAGGAGATATTGTTAACTTCAGCATGTGGTGAATAGGTTCTGAGATGTCGCTACTGTTTCTTTACTTTATTTCAAAAGGAAGGAGACTAAAAAATTTGAGAAAAAATTCGGATCTTTTAGGTTTTATGTGGCTGTTTGATTAGATGTTGTTTAAGAAAATGAAAGGTCTTGAAATTCATGCTGCCTCTAAATCCATTTCCTTCCCGATGAAATCCTTTAATTTTCTATGTAATTGCTTACAGTTAAACTGCATTTATAAAACATATGACTTGGAAGAAGATTAGGTTTTATTTTTGTGTAATCAGTTCCACCGTGCCTTAAGAGGTGGGTAAGAATTTAGATAATGAAAAGTAGTCATTTCAAATGTCACCATTAACTATATAAAATAATCAGCACTACATGTTTTTCACACTCGAAACTTAAAGGCAAATTATTTTTTAATTTCATAATGTACTTTATTTTAAGTCTCCTGGTGCACCTTTACAGTACATTCTTATATACATAGCTTTTCTACATACAAAACTTATATTTTAAGGTATGTGGCTCCCCTATACCTCAGGCTGCAAGGAACATAAGGCCACTTTCTAATTAGGTAATTATTGCAAGCATTCAGAAAGAAGGGAGATACATTGAACAGTACAACACTAAGGATTCTCATTTATCTCCACAAATCAATTTTCAAATCCTATATTTTACCTTTAGTACAGAAAGATATCCATTGATGTTTATATAAGTGACAAAGTACTTGTAGGTATGAAGTAGATAGATAGATGGGTAGATTAGACAGATAGATGGATGGATGGATAGATAGATAGATGGATGGATGGATAGATAGATAGATAGATAGATAGATAGATAGATAGATAGATTTATGTATTAAAAAGGAGAGCAACACCTACTCTAAACTGTGGTTCCAGACTTATAGTAAATGGTTTTTGTCTAATATGCAAAGAGAAACACTCATCTTGGAAAAGGCAAATGCAAGTGGATAAAAGAAGTTATATAGTTCAATAAAGGACCACTTTTTTAACATCTTATAAGGTGATGAGTTTTTGGGATAGCACTTCAAAATTTCCTCTGCTTGCATGAATTACTTTTGGATAGTGCCCAATTGCTGGGACAACATACCCTGAATAAAATCAGCTTAAGGAAGCAAGGGATTATTCTGCCTTATAGGTCAAGAGTACAGTCTTCCAGGGCAGGAATTTAGAGCATCTACCCAGAACACATTCATAACTGTGAATCAGAGGACAATGAATACATGCTCCAGATAGTTTCACTGACGTAATCTAGGATCTGAGCTGGGAATAAAACTATACACAGTGGGCAGGCCATCCTGTCTCTATTGATGCAACTATGTCAATATTCAACAAGAATTCTCAGAGGCCAACCTAACCTTTAAGGGTGTGCCCCCAAAACTAACTTCTAAGTCATTCTAGAGTTAGTGAAGCTGACAATACCAACCATCAGAGATAGGAAATCCATTTAAAGATTCTTCAGACTAAATTACAAAATCATTTTAAAATACTTTGGATTGAAACTCTGTCCATGGAGAAGAATTTTAATGTAATCATGAGTCTATTGTAGTTTTTAAAAGAACATAAAACTTTCCTACAGGATTTAATTTTATCTAGTTATAAACCAGAATGTTTAATTTTAGTAAATCAAAGCACTGGTTATTTGTACAATGTCCGGAATTCAAAACTCAGTTTGTCCAACTATTTCTGAGTTTCACTTCTGTGCAGCTTCATAAAATGTGTTCAGTAGCTCTCATTTACAATTAGTCTGTTTTTGTGCCAAGTTTGAAGCCTTTTCATATTTGGCTGTGGGAATTTGATTAGAAATATACTTCAATGTGGACAAATTATAAGTATTTTGCTTAAAACAGACAGAGGCAATGGTGAACCTTGTGGCAGCCTACAAGAACAGCATAACTTAAAGAAGAACTGGGATAAAGATTAGTCCTTCTTCTTCCAGCTTAGGGCAAGAACAGAAAAGAATTAGGGCCATTCCCTCCAAAGGTTGCTGTTTATTTTGGAGCTTGTCAATTAAAAGAGCAATTCATATTCTGAGTACCTGGTAAGAATTTCATTCTTCCATCACATTTCCAGTCTGCACCTCCACAAGTACCTGTGGCAGATCTACATGCCTGCTCCCTGGCCCTACAGCCCTGCCTGTCTCCCAGGAGGTCTGTCCTAAACAGGGACACAGGTGAGACCCCCACCTCAATACCCATGCCAGTTGCGACCTCCCCAGATCCCACCAGACATGGGATCTGTTCTTCCCTGATAGAGTCCCATCACCTTTCTTGACTACATCTCCACCTGTACCCATGGGAGATCAGTCTGCCTGCTTCCCCATCCTACAGACCTGTCTATCTCTGAGGAGCACTGCTCTAACCAGGGACACAGGAGCACTGCTCTAACCAGAGACAACATTGCCTGCTTCCCAGGACTCGTGCTGTAACCCATGTCACATAGCTCCACCTGTCTCCCAGGAAGCCTGGTCCAATCTGAAACACCAAGGACAGTTAACACCATAAATAACCCGATGGCAAAAGGCAAGCCTAAGAATATAAGCCATAGAAGCCAATGCAATTTGACCATCAGAACCCAGTTCATGTTAGAAGACTAGGAGAGATCAGGAATTCATGGCACATACCCAAACACAATAAAAGCAATGTACATCAAACCAACAGCCAACCTCAAATTAAATAGAAAGAAACTTGAAGCAATCCCACTAAATTCATGAAACAAGACAGCTGTATGCTATCTCCCTATCTACTCAATAGAGTATTTGAAATTCTAGCTAGAACAATAAGACAACAAAAGGAGATCAAGGGGATATGAATAAGAAAAGAAGTAAAAACATATCTATTTGGAGATGATATGGTAGTATACATAAGCGACCACCTAAATTCTACCAGAGAACTCCTATGGCTGATAAACAACTTCAGCAAAGTGGCTGGATATAAAATTACCTCAAACAAATCAGTAGCCTTCCTTTATACAAATGATAAATGGACAGAGAACAAAATCAGGGAAACGATACCCTTCACTTTAGCTACAAGCAAGGGAAATATCTATATAACAAGAACTTCAAGTCTGGAGCAAGAAATGGAGGAAGACCTCAGAAGATGGAAATATCTCCCATGCTCATTGATCAGCAGGATTAACATAGTAAAAATCTTATCAAAAGTAATCTGCAGCTGGGCAGTGGTGACACATGCCTTTAATCCCAGCACTTGGGAGGCAGAGGAAGGTAGATTTCTGAGTTTGAGGCCAGCCTGGTCTACAGAGTGAGTTCCAGGAGAAACCCTGTCTCAAAACAAAACAAAACAAAACAAAACAAAACAAAACAAAACGAAAAGGCAATCTGCAGATTCAATGCAATCTCCATTAAAATCCCAACAGAATTCTTCACAGATATGTAAAGATAAATTCTCAATTTCATATGAAAAAACAAAAAACCCAAAATAGCCAAGCAATTCTCAAAAATAAAAGAATTTCTGTGGGAATCACCATTCCTGACTTCAAGTTCTGTTACAGACCAATAGTGATAAAAAAAAAAAAACCACATGGTATTGATTGGTACAGAGACAGACAAGTTGATCAATAGAATAGAATCAAAGACCCAGAAGTTAGCCCATACACCTATGAACACTTGATCTTTAAAAAAAAGCCAAACTCATACAGTGAAAAAAAGAAAAGCATCTTCAACAAACAGTGTTGTTCTAACTGGATATCTGCTTGTAGATGAATACAAATTGATTCATATTCATCACCCTGCACAAAGCTCAAGTCTAAGTGAATTAAATATCTTAACATAAAAACAGTTACACTGAACTTTAGATACACTGAATCTAGCACAAGAGATACTAGGAAACAGCCTCAAACACAGTGGAAAATTTCCTGAACAGAACATCAATGTCTTAGGATCTAAGATCAACAATTGATAAACAGGACCTCTTGAAACTGAAAAGCTTCTGGAAGGCAAAGGTCACTGTCAATAGAACAAAATGGCAGCCTACAAATTAGGCAAAGATCTTCACTAAACCAACATCTGACAGAGAGATAATCTCCAATGTACATAAAGAGCTCAAGAAATTAGACTTAAAAAGAAAAAGACCCAAGTTAAAAATTGGAGTACAGAGCTAAGCAAAGAATTCTCAACAGAGTAATCCCAAATGACTGAGAAGTACTTAAAGAAATGTTCAATATCCTTAGTCATCAGGTAAATGCAAATGAAAACAAATTTGAGATTCCACCTTACACCAATCAATGGTTAAGATCAAATCTCAAGTGACAGCATATCCTGTCAAGGGGGTGGAGAAAAAGGAACACTCCACCATTGCTGGTGGGATTGCAAACTGGTATAACCACTCTGGAAATCAATCTGGTAGCTGCTCAGATAACTGGAAATAGATCTACCTGAAAACCCAGCTATACCACTCCCGGTCATATATCTAAAAGATGTTCCAGACCACAAGGACACATGCTCCACTATGTTCCTAGCAGCCTTATTTGTAAAACAAAAATATCATGAATTGTTCAGGCGAATCAATGGAACTAGAAAATATCATCCTGAGTCAGGTAACCCAGACCCAAAGGACATGCATGGTATGTACTTAATGATATGTGGATATATAGCCATAAAGTACAGAATATCCGTAATACCAACCCACAGAATCTAAGAAGGAAAACAAAAAGGAAACTCAAGTGAGGAATTTTCTATCTGGCTTAGAAGGGGAAACAAAATAATCTCAGGAGATAGAGGGAGGTACATTGGTGGGAGGGGTGAGCAGGAGAGGAAAATAAGGTCAAGATCAGATATTGGGGAACAGAAGAGAAGCCCAGAGGGCTAGGAGAATGAATAGAAATATTCAGATGTCAGTAGTAGGGGTGGGCATGGGGGAAACCTCTAGAATGTCCCAGAGACTTGGAATGTGAGAGGCTCCCAGGGCTCAATGTGAGTGACGTTAGCTAAAATTCCCAACAGTTGGGGAATGGAATCTGAAGAGACCACCTCCAGTAGACAGATAGGGCCTGCAGTAAAGTGATGGGGACAACAACCTACCTACAAAACTTGTTCCTGTTCAAATATATATATATATATATATATATATATATATATATATATATATATATGCACAAAAACGGAGCAGAGCTTGAAAGAATGACTGACAGTGTCCTTCCCAACTTGGGATCCATCCCATGGACAGGCACCAAACTGGGACACTATTACTTAACTCTATGTTGTGCTTGCAAACAGGAGTCTAGCATGGCTGTTGTCTGAGAGGCTATAACTGCAGCTGACTGAGACAAATGCAGATAGTTAGAGCCTACCATTGGTCTGAAGTAGAGGACACCTATGGAAGAGTTAGGGGAAGGATTAAAAGAACTGAAAAGAATGGCACCCCATAGGAAGAACAGCAGTGTCAACTAACCTGGACCTCTGGGGAATCTCATTGACTAAGCCACTAACCAAAAAAGATACAAAAGCTGGTCTGAAACCCCTGACACATACGTAGCAGAGGACTGGCTTGTCTGGCCTCAATGGGTGAGGTTGTGTGCCTAACCCTGTAGAGGCTTGATGCCCCAGGGAAGGAGGATGGGAGGTACCCTCTTAGAGGAAAAGGGGATAGGGAGAACTCTTAGAGAGGGACTGGGAATGAGCAACATGTGGGTTGTAAATAAATAAAATAATAAATTTAAAAACATATAAATAAGAATTTCATTCTTAAAATAAATTTTGACTTAGTTTACACAGGTCTTTATCAGTCCCATCCTTACACAGATGACTGAAATAGACACCCTATGAAATGTAGTGATTTGTAGCATTTTTCAGCTAGGAAAAGGTAAAACAGAATCAAGCTCAATCTGTCTGTTCAAACATTTTTACTATTTCCGTGTCACTTGCAATCTACCATACAGATGGTGTTAACTATGAATTAAGTTAATTTGGAAATAACTTCAGTCTCAATTCTATTAAATACTATTAAACTGACTATGGCCATAGTAGGTATGTTGAACTTTTTTTTTTCTGGTTTTCTAATGATCTAAAAACACAGTTTTGATGAAGAAACATAACTCTGATCTCAAGTAGGTTAAGATATGGTTTATTCTAGAGCCAAAAATAAGGGACTATGTGGCCCAGAAACACAGATTTAGGTTGTTCTATGTTCAGATTTAAGTTCTATGTTCCAACATGATAATAATTTCAGCAAGTTTTTGTAGGAACAGAACAAATAAATATACAAATCAAGACATTTTTCAAATATAATGGTAGAAGCATTTGGCAGGCAGGTACATCAAAGCAGGGAATTTGACAATATTCTTAGTCTGGGTTTGGTAGAAGCCAGGGAGTTTATGTGTGTGACAATTACTTACCTACTAGTCACAAGGATGTTAGGTCATATACATTAATGTATATGTTAGTTGAGAATAAATGCTCATTTAAGCGGTAATGCAAACTTCAATAGTTTGTAAGGAGCCTCTGGACCTTCAGGATCATTGAAGTTCTAATCAGTCAGTGATGTATTTTGTAAGGTTTCTT
This sequence comes from Grammomys surdaster, assembly GCF_004785775.1. Classification (NCBI taxonomy): domain Eukaryota; kingdom Metazoa; phylum Chordata; class Mammalia; order Rodentia; family Muridae; genus Grammomys; species Grammomys surdaster. The sequence goes on along the minus strand of NW_021604607.1, from coordinate 11,718,363 downwards.
TGGCTTCCTTGCAAGAATCTTCATTCACAGTGTGGAGCCATATTCACATCAGTCCTCTGGTGGTGCCAGATCTTCTTTTTCATAGGCAGTAAACACCATCTACATCTCAGTCTTCTACTTATTGAGTGTGAATCCAACATGTTAGGGGTCATTTTTTTTCCTGGTGCTTTAGCAATCACTCCCACAGACCTCATGACTACAGCTATCCAAGCTCCTGAAAAGTTAACTACATGACTGGTGAATCATACCATGTGGGAGACAGTAATGAGTTCACAATTACTAAAGATTCAGGAGATTATTCATATAGATGGACGTTTTCGAATTCAAGCAGCATAAATAAACTGAATCATACATTCATCTCTTGAAAATATCTCTCTCTCTCTCTCTCTCTCTCTCTCTCTCTCTCTCTCTCTCTCTCTCTCTCTCCACACATGCACATGCATTAAGCATAAAAATCACTTGTAAAATTGATAGAGCCATTTTTATTCCATTTGACAAATTTCAAGTTCATATAATGTATAGATTTTGAAGCTATGAGAGATTTGTGTTCTACTTATTCTGCCACAAATATTTCCCATTAGCGGTCTGCTGGAAATTTCCCTTGCCCTTTACAAAATCTGAGCATTAAGAAAAAGAAAAAAGTGGGAGCAGTGTGCAAACCACATAAGCAGAGTGCAATTTAACAGTGTGTGTTCAGCTTTTATGTTCTTAGGAGCTAGAATTGATTTCAGTAATTATCCCAATTTTCCAGGATCCCTGGCTTGTGGGCTATTTCTATTTCCAACTGGCCTTTCTTTGGTATTCTTGAAACACTAGTTTAAAATGTCAATAATCAGACCCCAACCTCACGATGACGTTGCCTAGATACAGAAGTTTGCTTCCTTAGATGTTATATATTCCTCTGGAAGATTCTGTTTTATGTTTAGAAATTAAAACAAGAAGTGGAGTTTCATCTTGACTAAAAAGATACTTTATATTGGGTTGGGGAAGGACATATCATCCAAACTTAACCCATTATTTGATCAAATTTATTAAACAACAGCAACTTGAAGCCAGAAACAAATAATGGCTCACTTCAGATAATTAATCTTACAGAACAAAGTACTTCATATCCACTGCTTCATTCATCAACTCCTCCACAGACCTTCTGCTTCTCTCCTCAAGGGCGTCCCACTCTTCTGAGCTGTCTTTACTTTCCACTGAGTCTGTTCCAGTTCACTGCTCATGGTATTGGTCATTCCCTAGGTGCTGCTTAGCACTACCCAGGTTTACACTTGCTACCCACTGTGTTTTACTGTTTCCTTTTTGTTTTCTAATGTAAATTTTAGTCTCCAATTTTAAGCTCTAAATCCCTTTGTGATAAAGGCTCAGTGGTTTGAATCACTGAATGTCTTTTTGCTTATATATGGCAAGGCCAACACATCGGAAGGACTTTTGTCATTATGAAGCAATTTGTTCTACAAATAGGCTTCCATAGAAGAGGGCACACTGTGCCATGAGGTCATATAGTAAGCCACGAGAACAGAAGGGATACAGGGAATGAGAAAAGATGAAGTGAACTGTGGGTTAGGATTTAATATGGAAATGGAGAAAAAAAGTATCTTTAACACTAGTGCCTCTGGGGATTAATAGTTGTCACTATTTGTCTGTACTTGTCCTTAAGGTAATTAGGACAAGGGAATAATAGAACATATTATGGATGCCCAAAGGGGAGGTAGTTGTATATATGGTCTCTGAATTGCTTCATCTTCATACAAATATGCTCTCAGGGGAGTTTCATGCTACCTCTGGAAATTAGCTAGCTATGAGGATTATTCAATGATGTCCTAAGATATCAAGGCATGAAAAAATAAAATATGAATTTAATACACACATAATTCTATTTTAATACTTTGTGGTGTTATGGAGCATCACGAATAAGCAACACACCTGCAACAATAAAGTTAACTGCCTATGAGGGAATAGCTCTCTGCATATTGCTTTTGCTAGATGATTTGAGATAGTTACCAGAAGTGTTAACTTGAACAAATGCCTCTATAAAATCATGAAAACTCCTACTACATCTTTCTTATGTTAATTCCCTCAGCCAAAACCACCAAGAGTACACACGTAGGTGAACAAATGGCTTGTTTCTCACTGCAGTGAGGGTTCTCTGAGAAACTGTGGGTTGTCACAGTAAGAGAGTATTAAAGAGAATTAATGACTGAAGTGGGACTCACTTTGGTCAAGTGATATTGGAAAGCATCCCCAAATGTGGAAGCTGATATGAGTTTGGTGCTATAGTAAAATAGCATCAGATTACAATTCTGTATCTTCCTGATCTTTATCTGTAGAGCATTAGACAGAGTAATGGAGCAGGGGAATCAGTAGCCATAAACATTCATTGTATAAGGGAGGTGTTTAATGTGGGCTTCCATCACTTGAATTATATAAATATTTTGTCTTTGTCTGACCATAATTATAAAACAGTCCTATATTTTCAGTGACCCATAGTTGTCACAGAAGCTCCTTTGCTGTGAATCTTATTCTTGAGCAGCTCTGAATCTTCTATAAGCATGTGACACAAACAGACATCTATCCAACTAAGATAGGGAATCAACAATACACAAAATATGCAGCCAGCTTAAGATAGCTCAGTGTTTATCTCTCTTCCTAATGTTGTTATACTTTAATACCATTCTTTGTGTTGTTTATGTTAGGGTGACTCCCCCCCCCAACCATAAAGCTATTTTTGTTACTACTTTATAACTGTAATTTTGGTACTGTTGTAAATTGTAATGAAAATATCTGATATTCAGATTATTTGATATTCTATCCCTGTGAAAGGTTTGTTTGATCCTCAAAGGTTTTGCAACCCACAGGCTTAGCCAATCAGTGAATTTAATGGTCATGCTTATTGGGTATTGGGGAGAACTTACTTATGGATCATGAGTGACTCAAAGGTAGCTATATTATAGAAAAATCTGCTCCTATCACATCAAAGCTATATCTTTGGGGCTTTCTTCACAAGTTTTGGGAAGCTCAACTGGCCTGAATACCCTCCCAAGAAATTCTTTAGTGCCCTTTGAACTGTAAGGAAGGATTCTTGACCCTCAGTGGTTTTCTTATTGCTCTAAATCTTATGATCCAAAAGGAAAAGCTTCCAATGAGGGTATGTAATTGCACAACTACAGGAGGGGCAGGCCACTTGCAGGTGCTAGTGGATGTTCCTATGCCACTAGATGTTTGAGGCACTAAACTTATTTACACTTAAGATACATAGTTAATTCTTACTGGCGATGGATACTGATATTCACACAATCAATATAATATTTCATTATAGGGTTTTATAACTTGTTTGAGTATACAAAATAAATGTTTGTTGAGTGTTCAACCAAAAATGGAACAACTACATCACCTTGAGACTCAAGGGACATTGTGGAATAAGGGGTGGAAAAAACGCAAGAGTTGAATCATGGGGAATATTGCTTTTAAATGCTGCTTTTGAGGTTAAGACATGACCCTTGCACCCATGAACTCACTGTAGCTGTGTCTATCTGCACAAGAGCATACCAGTCAGCATGTAATCACAGATAGGGGAGAGGGTTAATGAGGTACCACTCTATCTGAGGAGCAATTGACAGCCTATTACTGCTGGGGAGTGAGAAGACTATTGTCAACTCTAAATGTGGCCACTGGTAGGTTTTCTATGTTCATTGGCAGGCCCTATACCTATGACCACAGGGAGAGCACTAACTAGACTCAAATGGGTTGTAAAAGAATATGATTATTGAGTATATGGGGTGTCTAGTTGAGTATGAGGAGGTAGTAAAGGGAAGATAAAACCAACATGCACTGTAAACATACACAAATTTGTCAAAAAATAGACAAAATGCTAAGACCTAAATATTGTAGTAAGGAGTATTAAAACCTTCATAGGAAAAATGCTGAGCTGTGTGCTTATGCCTGACCATGAAAACTTTGACATCAGATTATTTTGTTTATGTGATTAAAACTCTGATACTTACTCATAGGTAAAAACAGCACCAACAAAAAAACAGAAAAGTATGAAACCTGAGGCAGAAGTCAGCTAGCCCACTGTCAGCAGTGACCGTGGACATTGGTTTCCTCTTCCCCACTTACACATGCCATGAAAAAGCTACAAGTCTTGCTTTTGATATTGCAAATAAATTCTAATAGAGAACTGGAGATAATAGATACTGCACACATAAAACATATTGTTGCTAATCCTCTGAAGACTTCATCAAAGTGGTATTGTTCCAACCCAAAATTGAGCATGGCATTTGTTATGGTCACTGAGCAATTTCTTATAGAACCAATTTTGAACCTAGATCTGTTAGATTTTCAATCTTGTTTTTTCATATCATACTTGTTCTTAACATGAAAGTGTATTATTTTCACTCAATAGTGGCCCTTTTCTTCAAATTAACAATAGGTAACAATCTAGAATGTATACATATATCCAAGTAATTAAATGGTAAGTATAATGCTACTTTCTTAGATATTATCAAGTAAATATAAACTACTGTAATTCAATCAGCATGCAATAGAATGCCTAAATGTGTGGCTGATATTCTATAATTAAAGGATCTGTAATTAAAGTAGTGACTAAGATACTTCCTTTTAGAAACCGCAGGAGGCCACTACCACTAATTCATTTAAGATTTTATTGAATTTGGAAACAATGTAGGAAGCCCTGGATGTTGACTACTGGTTTCTTTGTGAATTGTGGCTACAATTATAGTACCATACAATTCAGAACAGACACTTCCTATTGGTGGTACTTGACTACCAATGGCTGTACTTCAAGTTCAGACACTGATAGATTCTAAGCACATTACATTCTATACTGTAAATCTGAGAAATACTCAAGTTGCCCCATTTGACCTGTGACGAACTCACATACAGATCTTAGAAATACTATCCTTTACCTCATTAGAGATTAGCTGAATTTTTTTTTGATCTCTGTAAATAGATCCATATCAAACTCTGGTTAACTTGATTTACAACCTCATTTAAGATTCTCTTTCAAAAATCCTTAAGTTGGAGGTTCAATCTTACCCTGATTCAAAATTATGAAAATCACTTTTCTTGATCATCCTTTCTTCAACTCACTGACAGTACAAATATTCTATAATTAACTGCCCAGCAACAGGCCCTGAAAGAAATCTCCTTTGCATCTGAGATTCCCGTGGATACTATAGCTGAACTTGCTCCCTACAGTAGGAGACCTCTTCCTTTTAGTAATCTCCTTTGAATTTATTCTCTTTCTCACTAAGTTGGGTTGGTTTTCATTTGAGATTTTTCTATTCTGCAACTTCCTGATAATAAAACAAGGTTTAAAACCAACACATAGGAGTTAGAAGCAGGGGAATGGAAAGCCTGAAGCCAATCTACTTTACAAATTGAGGCCCTGCCTCAAAAGACGTGCAGATGATCATCTTGGAACTGTGATGTAGCCTGGTATGATCCTAAGACAAAGGGAATTTTCTTGAGTTATTTAATTCATCTTAGTAACTTTGAAATTCCTCCTCTCAAGTAAACTTCTGTTAATCACAGGAGATTATAGTATTGTATTGTGTATTCGAATTTTACTCTTTGAGATTACAAAGTAGACAATTTCATTCTATCACTCTTAATAAACCAGAAAAACAAAACAAACAAACAAAACCCTGCTGAAATTTCTTGATAAAGTGAATGTGTAGATTATTGGTATAAATTACATATGGCACAGCCTCTGTAGCTATCGCTCTAAGTCATTAAACTGATATGAACTGGCATACTATATGTGCTTGGTGCTGGTGTCAAACTTCAGCTGTTCACAAACCACAATAACATAAAAATAGGTGCCATTGATATAATCATTGATAGACAAGCGTCATGTGATATGATATTAGTGGAGTCTCCAAAGTTTCAAATACAATATTAATCACGTTCACATGAATCTCTTAATCTTCTAAGGTAGCAACGTTATCCCTCCCCCAGCCCCCACCCCCAATTACTGGACTATGTATGCTAAGAAGGAACCTACCATGGACTATCATTCCCTACTAGCCATTCCCAAAAGCAGACTCTGAGCAGGAGACATGTTAGGTCATTTGCTATACTTGGATGAATGCAGTGTTAAATTACTCCACAGTGACTCCTATCTAGAAAGGCTAATATTTTACACACAAAGAAATGGACTTAAAGGAAATATTCTGTAAACAAATTCCCCTTGGTTAGCAAATATAATTGGATTTTTGTTTACTTGAAGAAAGGATTTCTGTGAGTATAGATACTCTGTATCAAAAAGCTACTTTAAATACTAAAGTAATGAAAGGCTATAGAGAAAGTATTGCTAGCATGCTCTTTTTTGACATTTATTTGGTGGAAGATAACAAAACTATTTCCATGAAAATACAGTTTTGTTTAAGCAACGAGGGCTGTCTATCTGACATACAAAAAAATCTATTTGTCATGATATGTGTGGCTTTCATTAAAAGAAACGATACATTATTTGGGAATAATTATTAACCTTACACAGTCAATAAATACTCTAATGAAACATAAAAAGAATATTAAATACTCTAAGTTGAATTTGATGTGACTTTTGAAGGTGAGGTACATATACATTGTTTAACTATATTACAATGTTTTAGTTTTAGGTACTCAAGAGTTGTGTTGCTCCCTCAAAATATTATATATTTTTTCCCTTTTCAGAATGTATCCTCTACTAAAGATATCATGCTACAGCAAATAGTGATATATTAAAACATCTTATTAAGAAATTAGAGGTAGTACAACCAAATGATTTGCTGACGAAATGCAGTGAAAAGGGATATAAAAAGCACGTTTAATTAAATACAGAAAGAATTAGTGAAATATACATCAGTCTCTGATTGATGTCAAAGGTCCTTTAATAAGATATGGTCACATCTAGTCTTCTAATATTCTAATATAGGGTGACTGCTATTTATTATGAGTATTGCCGATAAAAACAGCAAAGAAAGTGCAGAAACTATGAAAAATACTAGGATTACTTGAGAAAGAGAATCAGTTTAACTGAGTTTAATTGAGTTTTACTAACATATGTTAGTATGCCTTGTTATTTAACTCTTCTGGACTCCCTTTTTATAATTCTTACTAAAGATATTGTAAGTTTAAATACAAATAGTTTTAAAAAGCAAGAGATAATAAATACCTATGAAATGTCTATCGTGTATATAATAAATGGGTACTAGACATTCAATAAACAGTGGATGTACTATTATTATTATTTATTATTATTATTATTTGCTCAATTTGCTTTCGAGGTCATCAGATCAAGTGATACAACTAAGAAAAAACATGTAGACATATCTAATAGACTTTTTTCATATTAAAGGGAAATCAGTTGTGAGTATAACATGAAAATGATAGATAATGCCTAGAACTCAGAATCGTGACTAACTTGGTCTCTATTTTAGGTTGTTGTGGTTTAAAATACCCTGACAAGGTATTTTAGAGAGGTATTTGAGAGAGAGAGAGAGAGAGAGAGAGAGAGAGAGAGAGAGAGGGAGAGAGAGAGAGAGAGAGAGAGAGAGAGAGAGAGAGAGAGAGAGAGCTTAACAGTTAGGTGCACTGACTACTCTTTTAGAGGTGCTAGGTTCAGTTCCCTGCACCTACAAGGCAGCTTACAACTATTTCTCATTCCAGTTCCAGAAGATCTGACACCTTCACACCAATACACATAGGTAAAAGTAAAATTAATTTCCCTGAAAAAAAAGCAATTTATGAGAAAATATTTATAAAATAAATTGTAAAAGAAAAAGGGTTTATTTTAGGCCAGAGTTTAAAGATAGTTTATCGTGGTGGGCCATCGAGGCTGCAGGAGCTAAAGCAAATGGTCTCATTACTATCCACTGTCCAAGAAAAGAGCAGCAAATGCATGCTGTTGCTCAGCTCCCACTTGCCAATTGTGCAGTCCAGGATCGCAGGCAGGGACTGGAGCAGTCCAGGATCCCAGTCGGGGACTGGATTTTACCCATGGGGTAAGTCTTCACCCCTCAATTACTCTCAATAATCAAGATAATCCTCCACGAGCGTGCCAGAAGTCCATTTGCCAGGTGATTCCAGATTCAGCCAAGTTGACCCTATCCATCACAGATGAGAAGCCACTATAGGATGCTGCAAAGAAGGCTGCTTCCTATCACGAAATATGAAAGCAAGCATCAATAACAGAAAGAAGGATGGGAGCAAGAACGAGAAGGAGTGCTCCCAGGGAACTAAAGCAAGCACACAGGTAGACACAGACATGTGATGCATGACATAAGCTTGTTGATGCTCGTGGTCTTTCCCAGCTCCGTGGTTTTGGTAGAAAGACCTTCAACACACACCTGTTAAAGGTACTTAAAGGTATACATTTTTATGAAGTCGCAGGTTTTACTATTTACCAGAGTTATACTAAATTATTTTATGAATGGGTACAGCAGTATTATCAAAAAATAAACAAAACAACAATACCACGAACAAAAACCTCACTTTTTAGGAAAGGTGGGTAAATTTAAATGATCACTGAGATTCATCACAGCTCTAAAAAAACTGGAGTTCACTTGTATTTTAATAACATAAAAATTCTTTTGTGTTTTCAGCCTTCAAATAAATATGTATTTTTTCCTTCTCGCTGTGTTGTGGTAGGATAGACTAAGGACTGATATTTAAGAACTCTTGTCTGTAGAACAATTATGTCACATGACTATATAATTTACCCAGATAGGTAGGAAGACTTTTAAGATTTCTGAATTTATTTAAAGATGAGATTGTATCTCCACAACTAATACAAATTCAGAATTTAGTTTGAAAATATGGATAGCAAGTCATACTATATGTAGCCAAGTCATACATGTGTATTGGATTCCAGTTGGGGGTACATTTATGTTCTTGTTGGTAAATGGCAGGAAATAATTTTCCTAAATATTTGTCTTTGCAGAGCTCTCACATTATAGATTTACTTTGAAAGAAAAGTAGATAAGGTACTACTGAAAGGGAAAATTTCAAAAACTATCACTGATGTTTTCTAGTCTAGTACTTCCTATGCATCAAGTCTCAGAACACAAAAGCATCTACAGTGAACAAGAGGGGTGACTGCTCCAACAGAATTTCCATGCACTCTTTAAAAGACAAATGCCTCCTAAAATTGATTCACTCTTTCAGCACAACTCTTCTGTACTTGCTATCTAAAAAATGCTTTCACCTGCTGTGTTAACTATGCTTAGACATTTTTCTTGTAAAAAGTAAAATCTATAACTATCTTTAAAAGATGAAACAAAATTGTTCAAAGGCTGGGCTGGACTTTCGTATTATTTACAACTACTTTTATAGACTATCTACACTCTACTACAATTTTAATAAACATGAGATATGAAAGATGCAAAAGGTCATAGACTGCCCTGAAGGAGTTTAAGTATTACAAATAACTGATGTGTGCATGATGAAGGCAAAGAACTTCTGAAAACAAACAAACTAACTAATAACAACAACAATAACCCCACGAGTAAATTTGTAAGACAGGAACATTTGTAGGAATACCACAAGGATGAAAACACACCACAAACATTTTTTCATATTTTCTTTGTTTCATTATTTGTTTTAATATACAACTATAATTTCTAATTTCAACTCAAGTCAAATGACATATCCATAAATATTATTCTCCAATTTAACTATGAAAAATACTTCATAGTCTTTACATTTTATTTTTTTATTGCATTTTTAGTATTTCTGTTTTTACACTGTAGAGGCTTTTTTTTTTTTTTTTTTACTGAAAATAGATTCTTCTCTCATGCACTACATCTTTACCACAGTTTCCCCTCCCTCCACTGCCTCGCCTTAAGATCTACCTCCCTGCCTCTGTTTGCCTTCAGAAAAGAGCAGGCTTCCAATGGCAACAATCAGTTGTGACAAAACAGGATGCAATAGACAAGGCAAAAGCATGCACAAGGAAAACCCAATTGGAGGAAAAGAGTCCAAAAGCAAGCAGAAGACTCAGAGACACACCTGTTCTCACTGGCAGCAGTCTCACAAAGCACCAAGCTGACAGCCATCCCACAAACTCAGGATCTGCATCATCAACAACCCATCTCAGGATTGAACAGTCAGTAAACCTAGAGAGATTAAGTAGAAGAGCCTACTTCACAACGTGTCAGAAGCCCTGCAGGGAGGACAATGTCTCTTTCAGCTAACGTGGCTAGTCTTAGCCCCTTTTAGGCAGCTTAGCTAGTCTGAGAGTGTGTCAACAGTCTTTGCTGCTTATATAAGTTTGAGGATAGTCTGGTCAGTTTCTGTGATTTCCTCAAGCTTCTGAGTTGTTTACTTACTAAATCTTTTTTTTTTACTATTTTTCATACTTTGAGAGTATAATATAATTTTGCCATTCCCACTTCCCTGTTCTTCCTCATCACCGTCTCATATGCCTCTCTTTTCTGGGTTTCAAATTCATGATCTCTCTCTTTCATTGTTGTTACTTACACATATGTATGTATGTATGTATGTATGTATGTATGTATGTATGCATATCTGTAAATCTAGATGGAGATGTAGAGTAAATATAGATATATGTGCATGAATTGTATCTGTATAAATGCAATATATATATATATGATATGTATACATATCATTAATAGAACCTACTAAGTCTGTATGTTACTTATACCTAGGTTTTCAGGCCTGGTCATTTTGTACCTCTCCCACCCTCAGGGTTTCGTAGTTCGCTTTAGTTCTTTGTGTAGTATTGTGACCCAGTGGGCTTTCCTGTCTGCTTTGGCATATCTATTGTTATCCTTTCTCAGTTCATGTTTAGGTAGTAATGTTGGTCAGAATTTATGACTGTATCATATGAGATTCTTAGAAGACACAATCTGACAACAAACATCTTGGCCTCTGGCTCTTACGATTATCCCAATCCCTCTTCTACAATGTTCCCTGAGTCTTAGTTGAAGGAGTTGTTCAATAGATATGACCAGTGGGACTGGGTTCCATGACTCTGCATTTTAATTGGTTGTGGCTTTCTGTAATAGTTATTTTTTCCTATGTTGAAAGATAGGTTTCCCTTTTGAGAATTAGTTAATTAATTAACTAATCTTAATTAATTAATTAATTAGTATATCTCACCCCCAGCTTCTTCTCTGTCCACTCCTTTCAGTTCCTCCACCAATATACTCGTCCTCCATTTCTGCTCTGAAGAAGGCAGGGCTCCCATGGATGTCAACAAGCTGCTGAATATCAAAGTGCAATAAGGCTAGGTACTACTCTCCTTTTATGGCTAGACAAGACAACCCAGTAGGAGGTAAGGATCTCAAAAGCAGGCAACTCCCACAGTTCAGAGTCCCAAGGAGTACTAAGCTACACATCTGTAACATATGTGCAAAGGGCTTAGGTCAGTTTCATGCAGGCTCCATGATTGGAAGTTCAGTCTCTGTGAGCCTCTATGAGCCTAGGTTAGTTGATGCTATAGGGTTTCTTGTGATCTCCTAGACCTCTATGAATCCTACCATCCTTCCTATCCATCTTCTGCATGATTCTGCAAGCTCTGCCTAATTTTTGGCTGTGGATATCTGCATCTGTTTCCAACAGTTTCTTGGTGAAGTCTCTCTGATGTCAGTTGGTCTAGGCACTGATCAACCAGTATAAGAGAGCTATCATTAGGCATCATTTCATTGACTGTTTTTGCCATTATTGTTTGGTCCTATTATACGTCTCTGAGCTGTCGTGTCAGAGGTAGGTTCCCTCTCATGGCATAGGTCTAGAGTTGGACCAGTCATTATTTGATCACTCTGACAATTTCTGCACCTCCTTTATCCCAGAACATCTTATAAGCAGCACAAATTGTAGATTTTGTGGCCAGGTTTGTTTCCTAGTACCTCTATTGGAAGTCCTACATGGCTATAAAAGATGATCAAATCATGTCCTGGAGCCCTACCCTCATTGCTAGGAATTTTACTTAGGGTCACTCATAGATTCCTGGGAGTTTCCATTGACGTAGGTTTCTAGATCATTCCAAGGATGTCTCCTGATTCCAATTGTCTCTCCCAGAACTCTTTCCCACAGCACCCCTCCCTACTGGATCCTTCCTGGTATCATCCCTAACCTCCCTTAATGAACACTGAGAGCTACATGTACCTGGAGGTATAAGGACAAATTTTCAGAAGGTAGTTTGGTATTATGCTAGTTTAGATAAATGACAATTCTCTGATCTATGCCTTCACTATCCCAAGGTATTTGGCTTCGTTTCTAGTACTAGGCCAATTTCTCTTTCGTTGAGTGAATCTTAAATCCATTAGAGTGCTATTGGTTACAGCCAAACTATGTGCCACTACTGTATCTTTAGTGTTATGCTATTCTGGTCATTGCTGTAGCTCATCAGCTTTATAGCTGGATAGAATTGTTAGTTGCTTCCTCCTCTGGATGCTTCCATGGACCCCTCTTATACAATAAAATCTTATCCTCAATGAAGAGGTTTTCAAATCAGTCTCATCTCAGGTCCCTGTGGACCCTGTGTCTGAAGTGCAAGGTGTCTTCAGTGCTTGATGAATCTCCATGAGCCTCCTTTTAGAATACTCTGTGTGAAAGATGAAATGTATCAACTCCGATACAGAGGAAATTGCTGCACAACACAACAGTGATTAGACCAAATGAACTTCTGTGGACTTTCTCCTACTCTTGCTGTCCACCATTTCTTCAAAGGAACACTCAACAGTCCTTTGATAAACCCTCTCCATTGTGGGAGGTGCTCAGTGCTCTTTCCTATTTTCCCTTGAAAGTATAAGGACATCTCTGACGTAAATTCACTCAGTTGCTGGGTTTCTATGAATTATGAGGTTATTCACTTGATTACTTAACTATCATTAAGATTTCTAAAATATCCATAATAGATGGAACAGCAAACTTCTGAATCTGAATTTATTATTTGAATATTTGAGCTATGTTATACATTCATATGGCATTTATAATAAGAATTTACAGTCTTAATATTGTTGATAGATTCCTCAAAAACCTGATTTTGACATATTGATAGCCTTGTCAGGACACAAAATGGCACGTTTCGCACTTAGTGATTTCAGAGACTATGAATGACTTGCTTATTTGATGTTGAAAGTTTACAAACTATTTAGTATATGGTAGAATCTTGCAATGACTGTAAAAGCCTCAAATAAACCAATAACTGTCTAGGCAAAGAGTTGTCTGCTATCTGTACAAAATAAAAAATAAAATGACATTTACCTTTGTGTGTAGAGTGTGTATATGTAGCTATATCTAGCTGTATACAGCTGTATGTACATTTATGTCTCTGCTGTGTGTGATGAATGTATATATCTTAGTATGGGTATGAATTCTGCTGTTCTGTGTTACTTAGACACAATCATTTTTACAGATTTTTATTGTTTCCTTTGTATTCCTTAAGATAGTTTATTATCATTAATATGCAGATGAAATTCATTTAATAATTATACAAAATACTAGAACATTGATCTCACATGTTCCCCTACAGTAATTTCCTCAAAAATCTGCGAGGCCTTGTATTTTCATGTTTTGTAGCTTTCTTCAGAACTTGTAACTGGAAGGCCACGTAAGACTTAGATCCTCCTACTAAATGTGAACCCTCTACATTAAGAACCTCATAGCTCAATCATTCTTTGTAGATTGTGGTATCGCTGTGTATATGGGTTAATTTTTGACATTTCTGGCTATTACCAACAAGATGCCAATAACATTATGCCTGCAGTCACTGATAATCAAATTTCTTCAGATACCACTAAACATACAACTCAGTTCTCTTTGCTACAGAGTAATCAGCTTTGCAGTTTAATGAAGGTAGTACCTGCTATGAAATTACCCTGAAAAAAAAATCATTGAAACTTTTGTCTTCAATAATGAGTCTATTACTCTTAATGCCTGCATCTTACCATGAAAGTGACAATTAAAAATACGTATTATAATAAAGGTACACATTAATATGAAATCTACATTTATATTTCCTATAACAAAAGGAATATATTAAGCTAACATTGAATGAATTCAAAACAAATCATTCAAGTTGAATAATTAGTATTTCCTGAAAGAAAGGTGATATTAGAATGCTTCGTTTCAAGCCCTCAGGCCCCATAATTTTAAGATACTGCATTGTCTGGCTTCCTGCCTCATAGAGAGGATGGGCACAGCAGGGAATTTCATTGTTGCAGCTGCCCTCATTTCACAGTTTTAGAGAAGAGGCACATGTACTGAGATCACTTAGGCAGCATGTAGAAGTGGCATGATCCAGCCTAGAGGAATTCCCTGTTTCCAGTCCATCATCTAGGGTACTAAATTCCCCTCCACTTCTGACTTCTAGCATGCCTCAAAGCCTCTGAATTAAGTTAACAAATCAATTTCAAGCTACAAATGCTTTTGGTAAATAGAACAAACCTCTGACAGTTGACTGGCTCTGTGACATGTTACAACATGACAGGCATGGTAATTTTGCCATCCGTGAGACAGGAAAGAGTTCATAGCATTAAAACCCTGCTTAACTCTAATCTCATCTGAAGAGATTTCTTTTATGCATTATTCTAGTCCCTCTCAACTATAATATTCAAACAGAAAGCAAGCAAACAAACCAAGAACACTTAAGCCTCTTTCTTCCAGAATACTTAAGCTTCCGTGTGCTCTGTTCAGAAAATGTAACTAAAATGGCTGTATTAGAATTAGTGACCTTTCCCCTTAAACACATAGCTCTACTCGGAGTCAAATTCTTGTCACATCATCATTATAACTCTGGTTGCTTGAGTAAGAAATCCGAGCACTTTACTCACAAACCTCCTGTTTTTGCTCCCTTTATTAATCTGTCCAAGAGCCCAACAGCCACGAAGAACCTCCTGTTCAAGCACTTAAACACTTACAAAGTCCCTGGTCCCACTTTGTCCTCATTTTTCATACTGTCATTTGCCTTTGATTTTTATCACATTCATCTTGATAATTATATCCTCAGTTATTAGACAGTGTATATTTGGCTTTCTGTTGCTGTCATAAATACCATGACCCAAAACAATTTGTCAGGGTATGAGAGGTCTGGGGGGAGTTACAGCATACAGTCCATTATGAAAGGAAGTCAAGCAGGGTCTCAAAGCAGGAATTGAAGCAAAGAACATGGAGGCATACTGGTTACTGACCTGCTCTCCCTTGTTTGCTCAGCCTGCTTTTGAAAACAAAACAAAACAAGACACTATTTTAGTTATTTGCAATCACATATGTTGCCCCTGTTTCAGGTCTCCCTCCAGGGGTCTATACCCCTTCCCCCTCCCTTTTGCCTCTGAAAGGGTGAGTGCACCTCCCCCCTTCCTCTGGGCATCAAGTCTCTACAGGATTAGGCATATCCCCTCACACTGAGGCCAGACAAAATAGTCCTTGGAGCTTCCAAATGTCCAGGTTAGTTGGTACTGTTGATCTTTTTATGGGGTTGCCATCCCCTTCAGCTCCTTCAGTCCTTCCCCTAACTCTTCCATTAATCTTCTTCTTATGTGGATAACTGTATTTTAGAGCATGATTTATTAAAGAGATTTTACTCTCTCACTGAAAAGTCTTGGAACCTAGCCATGTATGTATAACTGTGCACCTGGATTCTATATTTTCATTTATGAATATGTTTATTTTTAGACAACTTCACAACATCCTTGCTGTTGTAGCTTTTGACATCTTGATATCAGAAGTCAGTTCTATAAAAATTCATCTTCTAAAAGTACTTTAAGATAATTTAAAATACTGTTTAGTGTTTTTACATTTAGGTAGATATTTAGTAATAAGTAAGTCAGAGTCTTTAAGTAAATAACCACTATGATTTGAGATTGCATTAAATGTACATATTAACTTAAACAAAATGGAGATCTTAATATTGTGAAGTTCATCAAATTCTGTTCCATTTGGGTGTGTATCTGTTTAGGACAATTTGTTTGTGTTTGTGTGTGCAAGTATGTGTGTGTGTGCATTCAGGTGCATTTTGGGTGTCTGTCTGCAGATGTGTGTGTTTGTGTGTGTATGTATGCATGTAGGTAGGTATGAGTGTGTGTGTGTAACTATGTGAGTGTTTGCATGCACACTCAGATATGTATCTATCTGCAGGTGTGTGTGTGTGCATGCACGCATGTGCACAGTTGCTATGTGTATGCACATGCTAGTGTATGTGCCTGTGTCTGTTTGTATGCATGTGTGTGCATATATGTATGAATACACATTCAAGTGCAATTATGGGTGTCTATCTGCACATGTGCCAAAAGGATAAAGAAGAACATGTACTGTTTGAGGAAAGGGTCATGACTTATTACCTAGGGGGCTGTGGGTGTGCATGGTTGCACATGTGGGCACATGTGCTTATATGCCGGTCAGTGTGCACTTGAATTCAGAAACCAACAGGAAATCTTAGGCTTCGGTTCTCAGGAGCAGTATACTTTGTAATTTTTGCTAGAGTTTTACAAAGGACTTGAGGCTTAACAACTTGCCTAAGCTAAACGACCACTGAGCTCCAGGGCACCTTCAGATTCCAGCTGCCCAACAGTGGAATTACAGGTCTCTGTGTACCACTGTAAATCTATTTTAATGCTTTTTCTTGAGATCAGACTCATGCCCGATGCTTGTGTCCTGAGCATTCTACCAACTGATCTAGCTCGCTACTCCTACTTAGACTTGATCACATTAGCAGGCTTTTTTGTCTTGTTTTGTTTTTTACTATTTTTCTCTAATATATAAATCTTCTTTCATATTTTATATCTATTCCTTCATGTGTTGTATTTCAATTTTTCTAAGTATTTATTTTTAATATACAAAGCATAACAAAAATTTATATTCTCCATCCTTTGTTGTGCTAAAAGTGTGTAATAACCCTTAATTTGTAAGAAGAAGACCTCCAGGTGCTGTCTGTTCAAACTACCAGCAGACATAACTGAGCACCAAAGAGGAAGGAAAACTGACTGCAGCATGCTTCACTGCGACAGTCCCATCATGCAGCAGGATAATTGTAGAGATGCTAAACATCCTCTCTAGAGGAAATTTCAGTTTTGTTATCCAAGGACTAAAGCGATCAAATTCAATGGCTGACATTAAGATAGGATTCCACAGAATGATAGCTAACACACTAGAACATGACCTTATGAGAATTTTTCTGTATAATTTCGTATTTAACACCTTAGCATATTAGGGATCTCACTCCTAGACAAATAACTACAAGTAACAAAGGATTTTTAAGAGAAGGGAAAGCACCCTCTTCTAGAGAAGAGTCTACAACCAGTTACATAATACAAGGTTTTGAGAGCTGAAATCATACACAAACAACAAAATGTAGATTTAGTAGGTTGGGTTTACATTTTTTGTACGTGAGTGTGCAAGTAAAAATAATAAAGTAAAAGAGGCTATTATATAAGGGTGGAGAAAGGGGCATGGGATTAAAGAGAGGGGATATAGGGAGGGATGGATGAAACAAAGGAAAAGGCAGATCTTTTGATCAAATATATTTTAATAAAAGAATCTAAAATGCAGAAAATGCTATGTCTTAATATATGTGGCAATGGAAGACAGAATGGGAGAAGGCAAATATTTGCCCTTCTTTCTGAGAAATGGAGAAAGACTATGTGTAAAGCACAGGACAGAGACAGAGATGGTGTTAGGATGTGAGTCTGCAGTGTAGGAGTATTTGTAGTCAGTGCTGCTCTATTGAGGGTATCTGTCAGGCTTTCCATAACTACCATGCTACTGTCATACAGGTACATGCAAAGCCACCACCACTCTCAGCCTTTCTCCTTCTCTCCTTCCACAACCTCTCTCTATGTCAAGTGTGTGTGTGTGTGTGTGTGTTGTGCAGATAGATAGATAGATAGATAGATAGATAGATAGATAGATAGATAGGTAGATGATAGATAGATACTTTCTTCAAAATAATGGAAGATAAATACAATATATAATGCATTATTCTATATATCCTATTTACATCATCTTGGCATATATAAATGATATTTGAATGATTATTATATGCTACCTGTATTTATCATAAAATACATTAAATAACTATATAACATAAGACACACATTATAAGTGCTTTATGAATATTAATTTTTAAATTTATACTACTTTATTTGTTCAGACATGAGAAAAATAAGACCTATAAAATTGATTTAATTCTAAGCCAACTTGAACACAGTCTGAAACATGCTGTTCTCTGTCAACCAGTGGAGTAATTACCATCTCACAAAGAAATAAACTACAGTCCAGTAAAGGTCTGTTCTTGTCATTACTATGATATTTTGAAATGTAAAAGACTTAGGACTTCTTTCTCCTTCTAGATCAAGTACTTGCTTGCTGTCTGTTCTGTCTTAATTTATTAATCTCTCTTATTTCCACAAAAGGAATTAAAGTTAGTCACATTGTCAATTAAAGGAGCATAATCCAGGCAAACACATATGAGAGGTTATTGCTGTTTCTCTTCTGCCAAAAACTTCTAATGAGTCTGATTTAGTCATAGTGTCAACAAATACCACATTCAGCTCCCAGCCATGTCACTGACTTGTTTAACAGGATTCTAGAATGTTGTCTAGGATGTTTTCTACTTTCAGGTACAGATTCTGAGGATACAACTGCAAAGGCAAAGGATAAAAGCAGCCTTGGATGCCTTGCTCTCCTCTGATTCTGAATTTTGTGCCTGTTTCCCAATTCTTTTCAGTGAAAATTATTTATTTGTGCTTCAGATGAAGTGTTTTGGAAGTCTCTAAAAGGATTATAGTCTTGCATGTACTCGCATGGTGCTTGCATGTACTCGCGTGGTGCTTTATAACAGCATGAGCTCTCGTGGTATCACACTTCCTTTGCCCATACGTTTGGTTTACTGTAACTCTAGTTTGAGAAATGGAAGTATTAACTTACAATCCCCTTTCTGGATACAGTAACATGTAATAAATGAACAAATATTGAACCTTTTGTGTAGTAAAGAATTATCATAAGTGTACCTCAAAAGTGTACTAGTTCAGTTTCCCTAGAGTTCCTGTTTCAGATCTTCATCCCCTCTGAAGCACTGCACAGGGATGGCCCCTGGTTTCCAGAGGGCTTGGCTTTCTAAGCTGAGTACTGTGTTCTTCATCATTTCCACCTTGATCATCCATCTCCCCAGTTTTGTCTGTCTCCTAGACAAAGGAAATTATAAGGCAGCAACAGTACCTATAAAGGCTGTGCTTTCTACGCTACATCGGATGCTAGGGAAAGAAAGGAGGGGGAAAAGAAGTGAGGGAAGAAGGGAAGGAGAGAAAGAATATAATATTTAGTTAATATTTTTGATGATCTGTCCATAAGTTGCTCACATGCTATGATTTCTTTTTATAAAATTCTCATTTTCTTTGCTTCAGAGTTCACTCAACTGTGGCTTTTAATGACTTTATCCCTTCCCCGATGGGACTCAGGTTACAAAGGGAGAGGCAGAATTAATGCTCACCTCAAACATTTTAGAAAAACTTGAAAGAGTGTTTCATATCTTTGAATGAAATAATGTTCTGCTCTCTAAAAATGTAGATCTGAACCTTTCTTGAGATCACTGTGGGGGATGAACTTTCCACAGAACTGTCTCCAAGCAGTATAGGAAATATCAAGCAGTTACATTGGTTTTAAAATGCTGATTATAATAAGAATGTAACTCTCTTCGCCTTTCAGCTTGGGATCACACAATGTTCTTTCCCACTGGGCTTAATACAGAAATGCAGAAAATCCTGTGTAAAAGCTGGCCCGCCCACTGGGACCATGGATGGTCTTAAAATTGTAGGTGGACAAGTAAGTGAGAAATTTTTAATAAGTAGCCAGATGACATAGTACCCGCTGCTTGAAGATAGATTTTGTTGTTTTGTTTATTTGTTTCCAAACTGCATGAAGAGTATACAAGTCAGAGATCAATTCAAGTTTGTGATCTCAACTATAATTGCATAAAGGAACACAAACCCAATCACCACACTGCCCTGGAAGTTTGTCTTAAAAAGGACTTAGATGACTTCTGCTTCCTCCCCCAGTTCCTTACAATCTTTCATAGGTCTGACAGGGGAACATATTTGATATACTCTCGTTTCATAGTTAGCCCAGCTGACTCTTTCTGTGGTACCTTAGTGTTTACTCTTTGATTCTAGTCCCTTTGTGTCTTTAACTCTTGGATCCCATATCTGAAACCACCCATCCAGTATTGTTTCCCTTCAGAGAGTTCATGAAGATTGAACTAGTAAACTGAAGGCAGATTTGGATTATCCCCAACACTGCCTATTAGTTCCTCCATTCCAACACAGGAACAAATAGTAATTCTTGATTTTCGTAGGGAAAGATGTCTGCTTTTTATGAACAAGCCCTGACTTCCCTTCTAAGTTGACACTGAGAGTATCTATTATCTTGAGAGGCTTTTCTATCCTTTTCAAAAGATCTGGTTTCTTGCATCAGTAGATTATATAACTAGTCCACTTAAGGTTTTCTGATATTAGCCAAACCTATAACATACAGAATATAGTGACTTTATGGGCAGTATTAAATGCAGCACTGGAAGACAAGTATGCAGTACTTTGTACCTCATAATACATTTGAGTACATTTGTACTTTGTAACTGAAAAAGTGAAGTTCAGTGCTCTTACATGCCCAAGTCACACAAACAGCAAAGCCAGGAATCAAATCTGGTTGCTGTAATTTAAGACTCCAACCACACTCTGTCCTCCCAAGCTGACTCCAATGCCCCAGGAGTTCCTCCTTCCCAATAACAACCACAGGTATCGTAGCATCATTTTTACCCCACTTATCAGAAATCTGGCCTAAGTATATAAAATCTGAAACATAGAATTAAAATAAAATGTCTTTTACTGGTAAGGCAGGCTGAGAAAGTAAAAAAAAAAAAAAACATGGTTATGATTCTTAATAATTGATTGGTTTTCTTTCTCAAGCGTGTTGTTTTGATCTGGTAAGAACTCCACATCATCACAGACATCCCTGCAGCCTTACACTGCAAGCCTGCACCTTTGATTCCCTGTCCCCTGTAACTTTAAAGCCATTGTTAAGAGAGGTCTACAGTGCTCAATTTCTGATTCATTTCACGAGAACAGCTGGAGTCAACAACTCTCAGAGGCTTTTCTTTTTCCTCCAGAATTACTTCTGTAATTATCGCTGTCTACTGTGGGCTGTGGAATATGTCTTTTTTACTCAGAATTGTAGGGGGTTTTGCACAAGGTCACCATGCACCTAATTTAAGAAGTAATTACTAACCTCAATTTCTCCTTTTGTTCAGACTCCTTAGGAAAATGTGTTCAAATGAAGTAATGTGATTGGCTTACTAGAGTCAGCCCTGTTTCTTGCACTTAAGCTGTGGATTCTTCTAAATTTCTTACTAAGCCATGAGCTAGAAGAAAGGAAATAGTGAAATAATCTGTTGGTAAGACACCGGTCTATACAAGTCAACTGTAATGTTTCAGATACATTTGGCACATTTTAGCAACAGTAAAATGCTTTTGTATAAGATAATATATTCATATTCAAGAACTATTGACAAGAAAAAAGAAATATTTATCAATCGCAGTTTAGAGATGAACCTTATAAAAGGCACTGTTCACATTTGCTGTTATACTTTACAGTTCGAACAGTTCCAGAGGACTCAGGGATTCTTCCCTACCTAATGAGAGCATAAACAGCAGGGGAAAAATAACTTAGAGAATACATTTTTGTTCTTGATCTATACTTCTGAAAAAGCCCCTAAATCCCCTAGCTTGGCAGAGTCTTAGTGCACAGAAAAATGAAAGGCCAGGAAACACCATTTAAACTACTCATGGAACATAGGATATGAGTCAAATCCTAGACTCTTTGGGAAGCTGAACCAGTAGAATCTCTGAAGCTCAGAAGGGCAGACTGGGCCACATAACTCAATACAAACAGCAAGAGAAAAATCTACGCAACTTTATAATCAGAATGTAGACAAAAGTCCCATGATCTTGATAATTATTCTAGCACACTGAAATGCCTTTGTTTGGAAAGTTTTCAATGTGGTATTTTCTTTTGGAAAACAGAGTTACAAAGTCCTCTGAAGTTACCCTCAAGGGCAAGAGATCTTATATTCTATCTTCATTATTCTACTATGTCTGGGTGGTGGAGATAATCAATGTCTTAGGGATATTTGTTTCACAACTTCTCTTAAGTAATGTTTTTTAAAAGACCACAGCTGGGAACATAGCATTATAATAATCCTTGTAGCCTAAACATCTGTGTGTGTATGTGTACATCACTTCTATGTGTGCTAAGTGGTATAATTTGCAGAAAAACATCAATGATGAATTACTTTTAATAAAACGAGAAAAGTAGAAGTTAAGTGATGATTTGGGACAATTATGAATGAAGTACTCTAGCAACAAAAACATCTTGTCAATAATCTGCTTCACACGTTTCAAGGATTTACATACACAGGTCATGATGTGGGAAATAGACAAACTGAAGGCTTTGATTGAGTTTTGCTATTTATGTAAATTTATTTACTTGCTCAATTATGCAGAATTCTCACTTTCTAAATGCTAAATTAATGCTTATTAAAATAATCAGGGTGTTTTCTTATTCTGTTTGTATCCTGTGTATAAAAGGGATATGAGGCTGACAATGTTTTAATTTATCCTACAATCTCTCATCACTCTCTCTCATGTCATGTGGGAGTTGAGGAAGGCTGCTGTGTAAAGAGAACCCTTGAAGTATTGAGGGGTGTCCTTTGTTAATCACTGTGGGTTAGCTGAAAACACTGAATGGGTCCTGACATGAGAGCACGCAGCTGTCCTTTGAGCACAGGAAGGAGGAAAGGAATGTCATTTTTACAAGAGTAGTGCTGATCCTTTTGTGGGTTGTTAAAGGAACTCCAAGCAATAAGAACCCACAGAACACCGCAGCTCTCGTCTCTGAAAGCAAAATCAAAGAAAAAGTACAAACAAAGGAAAAAACAAAACCAAGTAAACAACAAAACAAGAGTGGATTACGAGCACCGGATTCAGTCATATGTTGCCAATAGTCATTGCCTATGAACAAGACTGGGAATGCCTATGAGTATAGACTGGGAATGGATATCTAACAAATATTGAACCCAAGAACTGCTGGCACAGTAGAGTAGCTAAGGGATTTACCTTTCGTTAGTTTATAAGAAGTTCTTAATGGCAACTTTACATCAAGGTCTGCTGTTTGCCCCACCTGGACAGTCACCACAGGCCATCTCTAAAGCATAGCAATTTAGAAACTGGGCCAGGTGAAGAACTTTAACGCTGGTGTATTGTACCCAAAGGTCAAGTGAGGTAGCTGCCTGTCACCAGTTGCTAATATTTGGACAATTCTTTTTCATTCTCTTACAACAGTTAGTTACCACTGAACTCACTACAGTCATTTTCCAAAACCAATATAATCTCTGAAATCCTAGCTCTATTCTAATCCCTAATGATTGCCAGTGACTCGAACTCTCTGTGTTCCCCCCAAAATCCACCATTCTTATCTAACTCTTTATATTCTATCACTGCCAGGTGCTGACATCTGCATACTTATCTCAAGATGCTGTCCCCAAGAAAATTGCAGTATCTAATAAAATCCCCAGTGACATTGGAAAACTTGTTTCAACTTTTTAATAGCTAGAGTTAAGACTCTCAAAACAATATAGGCTATTTCTGATGCTTTTGCCGCCTTCCAGAATTTAAAGGTAAGGCCTTATTCCAACACCAGGCACAGAACTTGGAGGAATAGAGCTATAACTGATCTGAAGGCCTCATCCATGTGGACTGGATCCCACAGTATCTGAAAGTAATCTGCAATCCACCAAGGGAGAAAGGCAACCAGTAGACATACACCACTGGAAACCCAAAAAGCCATAGTAGTAGCTTGACTGGCAACACATTCCTAGTTTGGCAATAGTGGACCACTCTTAGGGTTAAATAGTCATTTGATTATATTTAAGACTCACACAGATGGAGAGACTTAATGTCTGGTTTGGTAAAACTAGCAAACTACTTATGTCTGGGGGTGGGGGTCATAGGCCATACAGGATAACCTAATACTGCCATTTTCCAGAACCAATATAATTTCTAACCATGTTTTAAATACTTTAGACCCACATATGAGTCAGCATCTCACCCATAATCAAAAATGTTTCTTTTGCAAGAGATGGAGACTATTACAGCAATCAACAACTGGCCAAAATACATAGAATAAAGGACTATGGGATATCTAGCCATTACCAATACATTTTCAATGCAACATATATCTCCAAGATTCAGGACAGACCATGGGAGAGGGGACAGAAATATTATAAGAGCCAGAGGCCCAGAATGCCTCTTGCTAGAAATACCCTAGGCATGATCAGGAAAATTAACCCATGAAATCACAACAAATTGGTGGCAGGAATAAGGCCAGCCTGACAGTATCACCTGACAAGCCAATAAGAACAAGAGAAACTCTAAACCCTCTCCTAGAGGAAGAGAGCCACATGTGGTCACTGGCTTCTGAGAGAGAGAGAGAGAGAGAGAGAGAGAGAGAGAGAGAGAGAGAGAGAATTACTTTCCTTTAGGAATGAGCTACTACATAATATATCTAACCCCACTTGGCTAATCTTGAATATATATACAAACAATTCTAAGTTGTCTGAGTAGCTTGTATGCACATAAAAGAACAATAATTAAAGTCAAGTCATGAATTAGGACAGCAGGTCATGTGAGGAGTTAGAGTAGGATATTAGGGTGATAGTGATGTAGATATATTGTCCATGTATGAAATTCTCACAAAACTCAGTTATAAAATAGCAGTAATTGTTCTATTGATTGTCATCATTTGAGCCCTTGCCTCTCTATCAAACACATTTCTAATACCGTGGTGTAGGAATCTACACATCCCAGGTCTCTTAGAAACAAGTTTGAAATATTTTAAACATAATTAAACATAAGCTCACAATTATGTTGAGCTTGCACTGTAAATTGGATCTTGAATGTCCACCCAAAGTCCTATGTGTTGAAGACTTGGTTCATGGCTTGTGGTAGTACTGTGAGATGATGAAACCTTTAGGACATTTGGCCTAAAGCAAGGAAATTAGGCCACTGGGTACATGGTTCTGAAAGAGATACTGCAGTCTTTTGTGCTTCCTGTGGCCATGTGACAAGCATGTTCCCTTGCCTAGTGTTTCTACCACTGTCTTCTGCCTCATCACATGTTCAAACAACAATGGACTGAGCATTCTGAAACTACTAACCTATGGTAGAATCTCCACACTGTGACTGATAATCTCAGTATCTTTCACAGTGACAGAAAGCTGGGTAACAACATAGAAAATCTGGCTGTGGGTACATGTAAAACAAGCTGAGGATGTTTTCAGTGTAGACCTAAACACTCTCATTACCTTGGCAACCAAAATGTGTTACAACAGCATTTGTACAAGGACTCATGTTAGGTTAAAATTTCCCAAGGCACTTTGCCCATTAAAAACACTAGTACATTGAAGTGTCACTGAGGCAGGCAGAAGCCCTGGGTCAGTATTGTAAAAGAAGTGAATTAGCAGCTGACTCCAAAGGGAGGAACTTAAGCAAACATCAAAAGAAAGCAGAGTAAATTTTAATTTTAAATGATGTTAGATTTGAATGTTCAAATAAATTATAGTACAATTCTAACAAGTAATTTTTTACTTTATTATTCTATAGGAATATAAAATTCATGTATTCTTTAGAGATAAAGCCATTAATTTCACTAATGATACAGTCAATACATAGTTATTCCATTCTTACTTCATTGTCAACAAACTTACACCATGCTTTCTCTCCTTAAGCTTTTGCACACTGTGATGGACAAAAGAAATAATTTATCCAACTGGGAAAAGAGACACATTTTAAAGGAAAGGCAACATTTTAAACTAAGGTTTACATAACTCTTTCATGGCTTCACAAACATCTATCCAGCCTCTCCACATCATTCAGATTCTTCTTATTGATATTGAGCTTCAACATAGAATTTTTATAGCAGGTTCAACGCTATTGTTGAGGAACAAAGACCGATTAGAAACACCCAATTCTCTGAATGCACATTCATGTACATAAAATACCCTTTTCTAGTACAGAAACACGGTCTACATAAGTTTCTTACTCTTAAGATAATGCTTCTCATTTTGATTTGACACACCAGCAATATTTGCAGAGCAATTTTGAATACTACTAAACACATTCATCTATAAGATGTAGATATCTGTAAGATAAGTGGTGGAATTGAGTGACATAGGTACTCAGATTACTATGGAGAATTAAATCTTTTTTTTTTGTCATGTGTTCCACAAAGCAAATGACCTTTAAGTCTAGAAGTTATGTCTTTGTCACAGTTCTTATGCATTGCCATGAGCTTACTGTAAACCAAAAGTTTACCCGTTCTTTCACAAAAGATTCTGATAAACAACTAGTTCAAAGGAACACTGTATCTTCCTGGTGGGATGTTGCACTAACAGACTAGATGACAAAATGCTTTATGTTGCTTCAGGTGCTCAAAGGACAGTGCTATGCTAGAAATGGTTTCAGGCTTCATTATTGGAAACTCAGTACAAAAGTTCTCTGGTAAATAATGGTAAACCCATTATTTTATTTACACAATAGCTTGTTTCCTGATTCTTAATAGACACGCCCTAAAGGGGGCTTTTGACAATGAAAATATCCATAGGATTAGACACATCACATCAAGGTAGAAAAATTCACATACTCAGCATTAGTTCAAATAATAAAATAAAGATGAATTGATAAAGAAATGCCCCGCAGGTTTTAACAATAAAATTCTGAATCTAGCAAAAGGGCTTAGTGGGTAAAGCTGGCTTACTCCCTGACTGCATGTCTGACTGTTAGAGTTCAATTCCCAGATCCCACGTAAAGATTTAAGGAGAAGGACTCTACACAGTGTTTCTCTGACCTCCACACACGTGCCATGACCCCACCCTAATTTCTATCATCCACATACAACAATACTAAAAATAGATATAAATAAAATCTAAACTATATAACATTCTAGTAGGAAAGACAAGCAATATTCAACCAAATGCTTTTGTTACCACATGTGAGAATCTTTGAGCTCATTCCGTAAGGGCGTCCTTTATACCCTCACACAGCACACACTCAGTAATGTCCAGGGAAACAGAACTAGATATAGCATATCTTTTTGGAGTCAATGAAGGAAAAACAACACGAAAGGAGCCTCTTTAGATCTCTATTTAAGACAGTATATTATATATATATATTAGAAGCAATA
This sequence comes from Grammomys surdaster, assembly GCF_004785775.1. Taxonomy (NCBI): domain Eukaryota; kingdom Metazoa; phylum Chordata; class Mammalia; order Rodentia; family Muridae; genus Grammomys; species Grammomys surdaster. The sequence goes on along the minus strand of NW_021604607.1, from coordinate 11,691,105 downwards.
TTTATTAAATACTGTCCAGGATGATGGATACTGGCCATACCCAAGATTCCCAGATAATTGGTGTGAATTGCTTTAGTCAGGTATATATAAAGGCAAAATTCACAAGGTAACATACTTCTTCCCTTCATCCAATAGGGGGCAAGTATACACTCTGAGATACTTCCTGACCACTTCATGTCTTCCAGCTAAGTATAATGAAACATATTCTGTGCAATTGAGGTAACAAACCTTCTTTACTGAAATGAAAACACATGGCTTGTGGGGCTTACAAATAATATATTCTAAACCACTTAGATAAGTTAATTTTCCTAAAGGAAAAGTATTTTTCAGCTAGTTTTCCATTACCAGAGTGATAGAAAAGGATTTTCTAGGAAAATATAGTAAACACAGAAAGAAATCAATTATGTTATTATAACTGAACACAATGGTAGGACAGATGACCAGATGATTACAAGTGTTAACGGAAAATCAGCTGATGAATAATTTTTACCTAAATCTAAAAATACAGCCACATATGGCAATCTCAGAAAGTTTCTGCTCAAGATTTTTATTAGGATCTTAGGAAATGATGTAATCTGAATTTAAATCTTCCGTTGCCTTAAAAATACTCAATATCCTGACAAAGTTAGTATCCATTCAATTCTAAGACTAAAGCTTCAATAATAATAATAATAATAATGAACTTTAATCTGTCAGCTCAGGTTTGTGTGTGTGTGTGTGTGTGTGTGTGTGTGTGTGTGTTTAATTTGATTTTTCCTTCCTCACTGGCATTTTCTTCCTACTTTTGCAGGATGCTCAATTATATTATGACATTCTTTAAAACTATAGCCAACAGTTTCAGTCCATTGAAATGAAAGCAAATGATATATTCCTGATATATTCAAAAGTATTTACATAATAGATCACTTTGTGTCTTATAAAATGTAATGTATTAACTCACTGTCAGTTTCAAAGAGTTATGAAATTGAGTGGAAAAAAGATAAATATAAACAAAATAATGAAGCAAGTAAATTTGTAAGTTAAACTGTGATAAGACACATTTGAAGGTCAAATGAAATTCCTTTTTTTCCCCTTTTGTTACCAGTGAAATTACTTAAATTATTAAATACAAGTCAGTGAAAACAATCTGGGATCCTACATTCAAACACAACTGTGAATATTTTATGATTTGTTACAGTTATTTTTAAAGTATCCTTTTCAGTTACCATTTTGTAGGACACTAATTATGCCTTAATTTTAAACCAACCATTGCCACATGAATTTTAAAACAAAAGTCCTAAACAGAAGCAAAATGATGGTTGCCTTACTTGGTGCATTGCTTAGTTTTGAGTTTTCTATGTGAAAATTTTAAAGAGAAGGAGAAAGGGAAACCAGCCGTGCTCTATTTTTTGCCTGTGTTTGATAAAAGTAACCCTATGATGTCAGCAGGAGCAGTTATGCTCCCCTAGAACTAATCTAATGGAAAGTTATACAATACCTTTTATAAGGAGAGACAGGAAATCACACTGAGTAGCCATGCTGACTTCCACGTTGAAGTGAATTCTCCCAGAAAATCAGGACAAATGCAGAGTTTATTCTGACCACAGTCAGAATATTGATTAGATGAGTCACTTTTATAGAACTGTCTACTACAGCAGTGATAGTTTCACTCAGAGAGGAATGCCACTGTAGGAGCCTAACTGACCATTAATCTCTTACAATTGTGATTTCCATATGGAGAAAACATCAGTCCCAGCACTTACCTGTACAGCACTGCACAGTACGATACCAATCCATCCAGCCAGTGTAGGAAGCAAATCCATCTGCAGAAACCTAAAGCTGCTTGAGAACTAAGAAATACTTCTGAGGTCCTACCTTCTCTCTTAGCAGGTGTTAATACATGGTGGAGGCTGGAACAGGGGGTTAAACAATGAGACTCTGAGAACTGAGGGCTGATCAGAAGAACCTTTCCTCCCTGCCTATCTCACCATTATCAAAAGTCCCCATGGGCTAATGGAAACAGATTCACACAAAGGAGAACACTGGTTGAATGTTAATTCCTCTCCAATGCCTCTATATCCCAGTCTCTAAATTCCCTTAAATGCAGCCTTTCTATCATTTTTCTCTTTTCCTGATACTCTGTCCTTTGTCTTCAAGCAAGCCCACTGAATTTAACTATTTAAATCCTCTGGGGAATAAGACTGTGTAATTCAGTACTTTATTCTTTCAAAACTATTTGAGCTATTATTTTTCATTTGGGAGTGTGTACCCTAGTCTGATTAAATGGCCAGAGATATGACCTCTAAGTAGTACAATGAAGGCTTGATCTTTCTGCTTCAACCCATTTCTAGTTTTTCTAGTATTTATATTGTCTTGTATATTTGCGACATCCAGGAAAGGCGCTACTTCAGAAGGATTAGGAGGTGTGGCCTTGTTGGAAGAAGTGTGTAGTCAGCTTTGAGGTTTGAAAGCACAAGGCAGGCCCAGTTATTCTCTCTTGCTGTTGCCTGCTGATGTGGATGTAGCTTTCTCAGCTACTTCTCTAACACCATACCTGCCTGTGTGTTATGATCCCTGCCACAATGATAACGGACTAAACTCAAACTGTAAGCAAGCCCCACTTAAATGTTTTTTCTTATAAGCTTTGCAACAGTCATGTTATCTTTTCACAGCAATAGAACACTGACCAAAACATTTATGTCATCTATTATTTGTTAGTGTAACCAGATACCATACAGAAACAACTATAGTTATAAAATACTTCATTTTGTCTTAGGGCTTATGGAGTTAGGGTCTATCATGACAAAGAAGGAATAGCAAAGGGCTTGGTCTCTAGTAACTGGTTTGAATGATATCTACTAGTTATATGGCATACTAGGAAGCACAGAATTTGACCAGAAATGGGCCATCTTTTAATCTTCCAGGGCTCTTGTGACTCTGTATTTGCCACCTAAGTCCAAGTCCTAAAGATTCTACTGTCTTTGAAAGCATCACCACAAAAGCACAGATGTTTCAACACAAGTTTCTATGTTCCACTTCTAAACTGTAACATTCTCCTAGTTCCAACAGGATCATGTAAAATGCATTCAATACAGCACCAAAAATCCCCAAAATCTTAACAGTCCAATATTGTACAAAAACAAAATGTCTCTTCTGAAATTCAATACAAAAATAGCTGTAGACTACTGTAATTTCAACATAAATATACACGCACACTCACAGAGAGAGAGAGAGAGAGAGAGAGACAGAGACAGAGAGAGAGAGAGAGAAAGACAGAGAGAAAGAGAATAGATACACAGACAGACAGATGGTAGATATATGGTAGATAAATGCACAATGCACAGAATTAATATTCTTACTCCAAAAAGAGATGAACAAGAAGCTAGCAAGGTGTCTTAATTAATGTCCTATTGCTGTGAAGAGACATCATGACATGATATTATTTTTACTGATTTAATTATTTATTTATATTTATCCTGATTGCAGCTTTCCCTCCATCCTCTTCTCTCAGTCCCTCCCTCTCACTTGGATCCATTGAGATAGATTAGCAGAAAATACTAAGGATATTTGTTAAGGCCAAGCTCATAGAGGTCCCTCTCAAAAGACTCTGATTGCAAGGTATCCTTCCTCTAATCACAGTCATTTGAAATGAAGTCAACACAATCAAATGCCATACGTTTAAATACTTGGAAGGAAATATGGCATTGCAGCACACTTGTGTATGCTTGGAAAAATTTCTAAATGTTCTGAATGTAGAAAAAGTTGAATCTATGACTACAAAGTTATCTGCCAACTCAATAATCAGTGTGTTAGCACCAGAATAACTTTTGAAAACTTGATAAACTGAAAATAATTAAGAATTTTCAAGTTAAAAACTTACATATAAGTTGTCCCTTCCTTATTTAATTATATAGTCTTTATGCAGGAATAATGTTTCTGTTCAGTGTAAATTAATAGTAACAAAACTAAAGCTAGAAGCCTTTTATCACCCCCAAATAAGTTTGCTAAAATAAATGTCAACTATATTCTGCATTTATCTTAGACTGTATTTCAGCTGTTCTAAATACAGAACATTTTTTTAGTTTTTTTATTGTTATTTATTTGCTTCACAACCCTATCAGAGCTTCTCCTTACTTCTCTCCTCCAAATCCCTCCCTCTCACCTCCATCTCATCTATCCATCTTCCTCTTCTCCTCAGAATAGGGAAGACCTTCCATTGCTACTAACCAGCCTTGGGCATTCTTCAGCTGAAACTAGACAAGGCAGCCCAGTTAGGTAAAAGGGATGCAAAGGCAGGCAATATAGTCAGACATGGCCCCTGCTCCCTTTAAGAGTCTCACATAAAGACCCAGCTACACAACTGTTACATATGTGCAGAGGGCCTAGGTCCATGCGATGATTTCTCTCTAGTTGGCAGGACAATCTCTATGAGCACCTATGGGCCCAGGTTAGTTGATTCTGTAGGTTTCCTTGCAGTGTCCTTGACCCCCCCCCCCGCTCCTTCAATTCTTCCTCCCCCCTTCCACAGGATTCCTGAAGCCCCACTTAATCTTTTTCTGTGTGTCTCTGTATCAGTTTCCATTAGTTTCTGGGTGAAGCATCTCTGAGGACAATTACATCAGGTTCCTGTCTGCAAGTATGGCAGAGTATCATTAATAGTGTCAGGACTGGACTCCCTCTCAGGCCATGTGTCTCAAGCTGGGCCAGTCATTGGTTGGTCCTTTCCTCAAATTTGGCTCCATATTTTATGTCTACAAACCTTGCAGGCAGGAGAAACTGTGGGTTTAAGGTACTGTGGTTGTTTTGGAGTCACAATCACTCCACTAGAAGTTTGGCCTTGTTACAGAAGAAAGTTGGTTCAGGCTCTGTATCCCATATTGCTATGAGTTCTAGCTATGGACTTACCCTTATATATTCCTGAGGTTTTCCACTCTCCTAGGTTTCTAGCATCCTAGAGGTGTCCCACTCCATATCCAGTTATCTCTCCCACTTCTCTCTCCCTCCATCTTCTTGACACCTTATCCCTCCTGTTCCCATCCCCACATCCCCTCACAACCATTCCTCTCCCTTCCAACCAGATGTCAAATATGTTTAACTTTCTTAGTGTTATTCATGAGTCACCCTTCCCATGGGCCCTCCTTGTTGCTTAGCTTCTTTGGGTCTTTGGTTTGTTGCCTGATTTTTCTGTAATTTATAGCTAGTATCCACTTATAAGTTAATACATGCCATGTTTATCTTTCTGGATCTTGGTTACCTCACTCATAATGAATTTTCTTGCTTGCAAATATTCATTACAGTGACTTATTTCTCTGGTGTGGGACTTCTGATTTCTACTATTCTATCAATGCCGGAACCACACTGTAACTCCTCATAGATATCCTGTTGCTTCCATGTCTTGGATATCCTGTAGTTTTAGATCTGTAGGACCAACCCCTTCACGCACTCCAGCAGTTTATCAATGGTGTAGATGTTGGGGTAGGCCAATTCAAATCCCTGGATCTGGGTCTGAGAGATATCTGAGATGAACAGTCCGACAGCTCTCCCTCTCTCATGCCCTCAGAGCCAGCTCTTCAGCAATCCTTCCTGCTAACAGGGGCAGCTCTATCATGTTGCCTAGGCAAGATGCAGGGACCAGTCTCCCGAGTGTTGCAACTGATGAGGGACATGCCCAGTTCTCCCATTCCATGACCCTGGAGCCATATCTCTTGCCTGCCTTAAATAGCAATGGATGAGGGAGGAGACGAGGGCATTTTTCCATCACCAGCTCCACTGTACAGCAGGAAAGAGACAGGCCTGGCTCTTCTGTACTCAGGCCCCCTGGAAGCATCTCACCTGCATCTCCCACATCCAGGAACAGTTCTACTGTGCTGCCCAGGGAAAATACACACTGCTGAGCACTGCAGCAGGGGAGAATAGAGACAGCTTTCTTGTTTTGATGGCCTTGGGGCAAGGTCTCCTGCCTGCTACAGGTGGCAAGGCATTGGGGATTGGGGTGGGAATCACTCCCTTGTCCATGTCACCAAATAACAGACAAGTGTTTGGGCTAGCTCTCCCACACTCATATTGATGGAGCAGCTCATCTTTTACACCTGCCATCAGGGTCAGCTTTACTGTGCTGCCCAGTTGAGGTGCAGGGCCAGCTTTCCTGAGTGCGGCAGTTCGTGAGGGGCAAGAACTGCTCTCCTGCTCTCATGACCCCAGGTCCAAGTATCCTACTTGCTGCAGATACTGAAGGACAAGGGGAGGGATGGTATCTCTCCATTATCAAGGACACTCTAAGGGAGATGAGTGGTTAGGCAGTTCTCTCATACCCTCAAGTGGCACATCTGCAAATTCTATAATAGCTGGGGCAACTACACCCAGTACTGCAGCTGGCTAGGGGTGGAGTCTACTGTTATACAGCCAGGGTGTGCTCTCCCACGATGCCCAGGTGAGGACAGGGGCCAGTTCTGCACATCCCTCAGACATCAACATGTCTCTGCTCAACAACCCAGACCAGGGACATCCACCTGGCCTTTGTGGAAACAGACCACTGCTGCTTCAGGTCCACAAACCTGGCTCCCAGGGCAGCACAAGCCAGGACAACTCCATAGGCCCAGGTGACATCACCAGCTACTCACACCAGGCTGTTCCTCACTACCTTCTAGTCTCCAGTTCTGCCTTCTCTTCATTGTGTCCACATCCTTCTCTTTCTCTTCCTCCCCCATTTCTCTACCACTTATTTGTTCCTCTTAGTGGTCCATGGACTCTGAGTGTCTGAGAGCATCTCAGGAGTGAGTGGTCTCAGGACTGCTATGCCCAGGGCTCCTGCATTATGGGCCTGCAAGTCAATGGACTTTTGGTCATCTCAAGCCAGCTCCCTTGTCTGGGCCTCCTGGTGTCAGAGCTATATCCTCTTTTTCAGGAGAATGTTAGGCTACTAATCATTCCAATGTTCATAGATTAGAACACTGTGCCTAGGCATAGCCTCTCTCCTATCTGTCACATACTGATCAGTACATGTGACACAATAGCCACACAGATGGCTCTAGGGGAAAGTCCTTAATTTCTTTCTCAGTCCATTTAATGTTTGTATGTAGGAGAGCGACTGATGATTTTCAGTTATGTTTTATATCTAGTCACTTTACTGAAGGTGTTTATCAGCTGGTAGATATTTTGAGGTTACTCATTTATACTATCATATCATCTGCAAATAAGGATACTTGGACTTTTTCCTTTCCAATTTGTATCCCCCTTCATATCCTTTAGTTGTTTTCTTGCTTTAGCTAATATTTCAAGTACTGTATTGAATAGTATGGACAGAATGGGCAGCCTTGTCTTATTCCTGATTTTAGAGGAATTGCTTTAATTTTCTCCACATTTAATTTAATGTTGGCTATTGGCTTGCTGAATATGGGGCTTGCTCACAGTTTCAGAGATTCAGTCCATTATCATTATGATGGGTAGCATGGCAGTGTACAGGCAGTCTTGGTGCTAGAGAAGGAGCTAAGAGTTCTACATCTTGATCTGCAGACAGCGGAAGGAGACTGCCACAGTGTGTGCCACAACATACTTCCTCCAACAAGGACACACCTACTCCAACATGACTACACCTCCTATAGTGCCACTCCCTATGGACCAAGCACTCACATATATGAGTCTATGGGGAGCAGTTTATTTAAACTACTACATGGCCCAACAAGAAAACTCATCCATAGATGACCCTATCTGTGTAAGAAACTCCTGAAAAAATACATTCTTTTCTGATTAATATGAATTTTCATGTACCATGACCTTTAAAATATCATTTATTTATAATTAATTAATTTTAGAATTAATTTTTTGGAGATTATCTTTTATGAGTACCATATTTATATCACTTCAATCCATCCCTCTCTGGACTCCAATATCTCCTGTCTTCTTCTCCCCACTCAAATTTATGACTGCCTTTATAGTGAGTATTATTACATACAATGGCGTCTTATCTTCTCCACACCTGTCCTAAACAGCAAAGCCCCCATTTCTCTAAATGACATGGGTGTCTAACAGCTGTACCCAGTTTGTCTACACCTGCCTATCTGCAGGTTCAAGTTAACAGGTATTCCTTTCCTTACACATTTCACAGTTCCAAATTCTTCAAGCTCTGTGTTTTGATCAGAACTGTCCCTGTAAGTCTGGGCACATACATTGAGTATATCAGTATTGCAGCCTAAATGCTATCTTCCTTTGATATTCCCACCACCAAATAAATTAAGGCATGATCTTTGGATTTAATCTTACTTGGGTTTTGATATGTGAAGAGAATATTGCTAAATTGTTCCCTAGAATGTAATAGGAATGACCTCTTGTCAAATTTCAGATAGGGTCTCTGTTTCCCTGTGAAGCTTTGTAAACAAGTATTTTTTTGTTCCATTCAAATTCCTAAACCCACAGCAAAGTGTCCATTAGACTCTACTTACCATACTTCAAAGGCTTCTCTGGCATGAAGCTTCAAACTCACTCACATTTTCTTCACAAATTGATTCTATATGCCCTTGAGCCACGTGGTCAGGTTTGTCACAGAAACCGTCCATGTTTCTCATTAATAATGTTCTGTACTTATTCCTGTAGTGCTGTGGGGAATGTTGGAACAATTACTCATTGGGAGAGATAGCCTGTATCTAGCACTGTGATTTTCATTAATTACTCAATCTTCTGGGAGCAGGACTTTCAAAAATGTGGGGTACTTCTGTTCAATATGTGTAACGGGGTTACATAAGATTTTTCAGACATTCTTCATACATGTTGCATTCTACCTTTTTAGGTCTGGATACCCATACTCAGTATAAGTTTTATTATTTTATTTTCATCTGTGATGTTTGGTTTTATTTTATATTTCTTTCTCGGTTTCCTTAAACTTTCTATACTGTGCTGTCTGATCCAATTTCATGTAAATACTTTCATCTTATAAGTTAATCGTGTTCTATTATAGCCCTTCCCAGATATCCTGAATGTCACAGATGCAATGTCATCTGACTGAAATTGTCATAACTAAATTGCTATTTCTTAATTTTCTCCTTTCAAAGGCTAAATGGAGATTTGTATTTAAGGTGGTTTTAATACTGTGTGTCCTGTGAGCTTATGTGTACTACATATGTGATTGCCCTCAGAGGACAAAGGACATTGAATCCTCTGGAACTGGGGTTATGAGCTACTGATGCAGACGCTTGGTACCAAAGCTGGGACTTCTAAAATAGCAGTAAGCCCTCTTCACAGCTGAGCCAGCTCTGTCTTAACAGCTGAGCTCCACCCAGCCTTTACGTTCATTTAGTTATCTTCAGTTCTTGTGGTAGTGAATTATGATTAAATGACTATATCGAACAGAAACAAGTTTTAATCTCATTCCATCTTTATTGCACATGTTCATTGTGTGACCTTGTTCAAGTTTTCTTATAGTGGCATTTCAGCCTCAATGAGAGTTAGTTATGAAGGATAAAGAAAAGATTTCTTATAAAACATCTTGTACAAAATGGGCAATTGAGTCATGTCAATTCACAAGCTAAGCACACACACACACACACACACACACACGAATTTCAGGTCAAGTAACTTTTACTGACTTCTGTGAAATCAACTTCAGAAAGGTCTCCAGAGGCAAACATTTTCCCATGAGATAGTGCCTTTTGACATGCAGTACTTGCCAGATAGTAATAGAAATCACATCAACCATGTTATAATAAAGGTCCTTCTTCAAACATGTAGAGTTTAAAGGAATTGTTCATTTTATTTTACCCTTTTGAAAGCCTCAATAATAATAATGACAATGACAATAATAATAGTAATAATAATAATAATCAATAATGCTTATGAAGAATAGTAGATCTTCAACTAGAAAAATGGAATCACTCTGACAGCTTTAATTGTTCACTTTGCACAATCTAAGGTAACCGATAAAGTCTCACTGAAGACGTGTTTACATGAGTTTGCCTTATGGGCATAACTGTGTGGTATTGCCTTTATTGTGTTAATTGGTGAAAGAAGACCAAGCCCACCATAAGGGCACCACTCCCTGGGCTTAAAATCTAGGCATGTATAAGTATAGAAAGAGAGCTGAGTATGTGTAAACTTTCATGCATTAACTCTCTCTGTGTCTTTTTCTCCTCTTCCCTCTGACTGTGGATTTGACCAACAGCTTCAAGTTACAATCTTGATTTTCCTACAGTGATTGACATTAGCCTGTAATTATAAATGAAATAAGCCCTTTTTCCCTTAATGTTGCTTTTGTCAGGGTATTTTATCACAGTAGAAGTGAATCTAGAACATTCATTCATGAATTAGAATATCTAAATCTAATACACAGGTATAAATATAATAAAATCAAAGGAAATGAGCAGAATTCGAAGAATTTAAACTATATTTCATACTAGAATTCATCTGTCTATTACTAGACACGGTCATAAGATAAATATTTTGTTGACCAGTTAGTGGTAGGACGTTAACACTCCAATCACCTCTCAAACACCAAGGATACCTATACTCTGACACCTGAAATCTCTAAATATTTTATAGTGAATATCAAAGGAAGCTATAATTATATGTTTAATTATGTTTATCATCCAGTTGTTTTAATATTGAGAATTTATCCTGAGGAGTCCAATAATGGAAATCTCGATTAGAGAGAAGCATGGTTGTTAGACCAATAGAGAGAGAGAGAACAGAAGGTGTTCATTGTTTAAGACAGAAGAGGGAGGAGCTATGAGAGAAGGAACACATCTACATTTAGAAGACAAAAAAGTAAGTATGGCTGCATCCTTCCATCAGCTAGGAAAGATCTCAGCCCTTAAGCTCTAAACATGTTAGCATTTGCCCTTAAAGGTAGAAGCTAACCTTTATAACTGTGAGAAAATATGTTTGTACTGGTTGAGTCAATAAACTTGTCACCTTTGTTGTAACAATAAAAACTAACACAACTTATCCTTCTAGCAATTTTCTTGAGGTAAAATAAATAAGAACAATGGTTGAATTTTCTCCATGAAAATGAAGATTTTTTGGAGGTAACACTCCTCCAGAACAAAGCCAAACATCAACAATAAAACTAAACCCTCAAACATAGCAAAACAGCCAAAACCACTTCAAATTGAAGTGTTTAAAGAGTCTTTCAAGGACCTTGAATCAAGGATGAATAGAGGCAGGTTTGAAAAGTAGTTTTCTTCATACAAAAATAAAAATCAACAACTTATGCACATATACATGTACTCCACGGACATACATGCACATATATATACATACATACTCACATGCATGCATGCATACACATTGGTAGGATTAATATCCAATCATTTATTATATGTTTTAGGAAGTAACACTTCTCAAAGTTTGCAAACAAGAGAGAAGTCATATCTTTTAAATTATAAGTCATACTGTTAATTTACATCTCGGTGAAGGGAAAAATCTTAGATAAAGATGTACAAAAATTAATACAGCATGTTAATTTATGTGAATATTAGCCAGGCTCTATGCTTTGAGAATAAGTGTATAAGTAAAGACAAAGAATAGTGCACTGACCTCTACAAAATAACATCCAGAATATTTACAAAATATTTTTAATTGCATTTGCTAACTATACCATTATACTTAATTTTGCCTCAGCTCATGTCTCTTAGGAGTATACACATGGAAAATAATGAGAAAAATAGCCGAGCACTAAAAGGAGATGGCATACAACTTGATTTAAATATTATCACTTTTTAAGCTTGAGTATCTTCTTGTTGAAAGTTGTGGCAGGTGGCCATTACAATGGCAGGCCCTTAGTTAGACAGCCCCTTGAAATGGCTAGAAAATTAGATTCATCTTGTGATTCCAGGAAGCTACATCTATTCAGTCTTATGATGGCCAAGGCTGATGTGAGATGAGTTTGACACTTACATTTGGCAATCCATCTTTGAAAAAAAATCTAAACAAAATATTATTTTCTGGTGAGATCTGCTCTGAATAATCAGTTAGGAGGTCACATGAAACATTAGAAGGAGAAATGTGCACACCGTCTACACATCTGGAGCCAGTTTGTTCTGGCTTGTGGAAAACTGTGAGATAAAACCTGAGGCAGTATTTTACTCTTGTCTCTCATGCAGTCTCAATAAAATAAGATGAGGTCTTGTGCCTGTGGTGGTTTTGTGGTTTGGGCACTGCCTGCATATTTGGAGTTGGATATGCTTCTAATACTACAGCTGTTTTCACTTCCGAGAATGACAACTAGAGGAAATGTACTAACCTCACTGCTTTATTGAGCATTGCAGATTTACGGCTTTATTTTAGCACTTGCTTTCAGTGACCCGCTCTAGATTAATCCAAACTTGTTCTTTCACTGGGCTGAGTTTACTGTCAAAATGGATAACGTATGAGTAGCCTGTGCATCTGGAAGTTCTCTTCATGCAGAAAATATATTTAACTCCTCATGCACAGGTAAGGTTTCCATGACACCCTTCAAAAATAGGGTGAAAACTCTGTGGCTTCTACCAGATTGCTTATATCTATCACTCCAGTGTGCATGCTGTCAAATCGGTAGGCTTTGATCTCTTGTGTCTCCTCCCATCTTAATATGATACTAGAGGACAAAATAAAGACGATGGAAATTAAATGTCAGTGTGAGATGTCACTTTGGTGAAGTGGAATGTTCACCAACGTGCTGGTGAACAAGTTGATCCTAGTTCAACTAGAAACAAAATAAGCAATTTCAGGAAACTCACAAATTATTTTGTAATTATTTTCTTCATTGGTAATAATGGGAAATACCTAAATGATAAATTCTCACATTAGACTTTAAATAATAATTCCCAAAGAATATTGAAAGAATTAATGATGATAATATTAACAATAAATGAGGAAAGTGATTCAGTCTTTTATTTAGAATTCAAAACTTTGGGGAAAAAAAAAGTAAAGTCCATGGAAATTAAATGTCAGTGTGACATGACACCTCAATGAAGTGGAAAATCCAGGCTTCTTGGACTCGGCCCTCAGGTCTTTCCTGTCAGTAATTTTCTTTAACTAGTTTTTCTTCTGACTAAAAGAATGATTTGAATACTCTTTAACCAAACAGCTCTGGAAAATAGATTAATAAACCTGTGAGAGACTTCTGAACAGCGCCATTCAGGACTCTATTAGCCTATGATAACTGCAGCTCCCGTGGTAATGGAAAGAAACTAAGGTTGAACAAACAACTAAATATTATTCACTAATCATTTGGAAAACTCATCTAGAATCTCATTCTTCTAGTCTCTGCATGTGTAACTAGGTAAACATGAAAAGATTATTATGAGAATGCAATAGACATATTTCAGGCAAAAAAGAAAAAGAGAGAGACAGAGACAGAGAGAGACAGAGAGACAGAGCGAGAAAGAAAATGTCCTACGGGGTTGGTGCCTCCAAGTTCACCAGAACTTATTTTTTTCAAGAAATATTCTTCCCTTTTTCATGACATCTATTCATGTAAACTAGGAAAAGTAATAATAATGATGATGATAAAATCACAGTAATTAATCTACAGTTAAAATTATTAGTAAAATTGAAACTGGTATCCTTAGCATTTTCAGATCACTGATTGACTTAAAGGCTTAAAATAACCACCCCACTAGAATCCCATTAAATAAGTGCCTAGACAAAAGTACTATTAATTGTATTTGTTCAATATGCAAAGTAAATGCTACTATTAAGCCTCCTTATTTGAGCACTGAGAGCATTTACACAGTTTAGCTCATGAAACACGAAAGCTGTGTTTGTGAAAAAGCCAATGGTAATGACAGCACATTGAAATGTCATGACAGTATATATCACACTCCCAAGAGAAAATTTCAATTCATTCATCAACCACTTATGACTTTCATACTCATCATCTTAGAAGATACAAGAGAATTTCAGGATATCCTTTTAGAGAAAAAAGAACATTTTCACAATGTGTGTCACTAGTACTCTAGAATAAGTTGTAGAAAATAATTTTCCCCATTTCAAGACTAGTATATAGCGCTTTATATGGGAACCTCAGAGTATCCTTCATGATTCCATTTCTAGTTAATTGAACACCATGGACAGGAATATAACATGCAATAAAGAAACAAAAAAGTGAACTGGGGAAGTATTGAGCTCTTCTGATGCTAAAGAAGAAAGACAACTCTTATTCCAAGATCTGGTCAGTGCTCATGAGTTTTCATGGTATTAGGAGATTAGGATTTCCTTTTGCACTTGTACATAACCAGACAGGCAGACTAGAAAAGAAAAAAATCAATTCACTACTGAGTGTTTTGAGCATATGCAAGTTCTCAGCAGAAAGATACCTAGGGCTTCAGAAAGACTATTGAAGGAAAAAGATAAAAAGCAATTAGTTCAATTCTCGATTGAAACGTTGTTCAGATAATCAAAGTAATGGGAAGTTTGGTGAGACAGGGCTTAAACATCTGCCAAATGCAGACAGAGCATTCTATGTCTCCAGAGTGACGCCTGTCATTAGCAATTTTCAGCATCCATTTCCATTCCTGTTTCCCATTGCTCTAATTTAAGACAACTGAAACACAATGAATTCCATGAGAAGTGACAAATCGAGGCACTGGTTGAACAGGGATAAGAAAATACATGCCCCTTTTTATCTTCTAGAGTCTCACACATGGTAAACAAATCAGGGAGGCAGTTTTAATCTGACACTGGGGTCAAAGTTGTCTTTTACAAAGACCTCTACTAAGAACTCCTTAGAGGTAGCTATGTTTTTGGATTGAAATTACTGGAGAACAGTTTATACAAATCAAGCTTACTCAGAAAAGCTCCAAGGACCTATCACAGGTTTCATCCAGGGATAGAAGAAAGCATTGACCTGCAGACTAATTTTAAAGGCACAATGAGGACATGATGTTCTTTGATGACACCAGCTCTACTTGTTAAGTGTTATGGCTGATGGCAATGAGGTTACTCACAACCACCAGGAAGACCATGGCATACGTTTGAATAGCCCTCAACACACTTATCATTTTCTAGCTTTGTTCCAACATCTAGTCTTCATTTTTATTCTCTCATTTCCCTTCTGTTTCCAAAGGAATTTCTACTTAGTATTCCAAGGTGAGAACATTTTGAATCATACTAGAAAAAGAAACGAAAAAGTCATCTAAGCAGAGTTTAAGATACAGCATTAAATATCAGCATTTTCCCCATCTTTTAAATAAGAGCGAGTATTGACAGCATGACTTGTTGAAAATTAGTACCCAGCAGTATTGGGAAGTAATGGTCTCTTCCCCCTGTGCATTGTGAATTGTGCTCATTAAGCCTGTTTCCTTGCATGCTTCTAATAATCAACTATTCAGTGAGTAGCCACGTAAAAGCACTTCGACACTTTGTAGAAACTAAGAAGCTTGCTATCCATAATTATAGGGAATACTCAGATAGAGGGGGGAAGTCTTAATTTTCTTAATGTTTTCATGCATAGAAAACCAATCAAGGTTTCCTTTGTACTTGTAATTGCATTGGCTGGCTCTAGCTGGTTTTGCTTTTCCAAGTTACAATGAAGCCAGACCATTGAAATGTTGCAAACATGTCTTTGAGCAGCTCCTTCTTACTTATTTTCTGTAGCCCTAAAGGCCTTGATAAGAATCTTCTCAAGTTACATTTATCTTATGCAATCATTCTCTCAGAGGGCCAGGATGGACTCTATTCATTGACCTTAAATCTTGATTAAGTGTTGGCTGGAAACTAATAAAGCTGGGAAGTAGAAAATAGAATAGTCCACCATCATTTATGGAATCTTGCCTGAAGACGCGGCAGGAGAGCGAATAACAAATGTTCTTTTATTAAGACTCTGCCAAGCTAATGGGTCTGACTTTGTCAAGTTACTAATAGGATTTAGGGATGTTGAAAACTGTCTACAGAGTGAAATGGGTATGGAAAGGACGGAGAAGATTCAAATAACTGATTTTTTTAAAACTTATTAAGTAATATTACTAAGTAATATGTAGCTACTCCAAACTAGGTGTTGATATCAAATATGGGACAATTCTGAATATTATCTCTTCTATGCAAGGATTTTAATACCACATAGTATATGTGGCAAAAAGCTTATTTATAGGCATGTAGTACATCAGAAGATTTTGAAAAAATTCTACTCACTAGTAATATCAACTTTTTACATACTGTGCTCATATAATATTAATATTTCCATCTTGGCTATAAAATATTGTTAGAGGTTAGATCAAATTTCCTCCAACAATTAGAGCTGCCAACTTCTTCCCATAGTTCTGTTTTGGCATATTTCTACATTCTGAGGACATGATATTTTTTATTTACTAATGCTCGGTGGTTCTCCTTGGCAAGCAGATTCTTTTCACTAGGAAGGTCCCCTCTCTCAGTACTTTTCTGCCCAGAAGGATAACATGCCTCACTTCTGCACAGTTTCCTAGCCTTTCTTTTGGATATAACTTACGAAGTGTTTCTCTTAAACTCAAAATGTGTCAGTTTTAGATTTTTAAAATTTGAAATACAATGTCAAATATTCATACTTTCATTACAGCATTTTATACAGCTACAGTTAAATTAATTATCAAGATGTTTGAAGTTGTGTCTAGAATTTAAACTTCAATTTTCCAAATCAGACTTAGGTGTGAAATAAGGAAATTTTGATTCCCATATCAATGTACCAGTGTAGGTGTGCATGCGCATTTCGATCTATGTGAGTATTCAAACATTTGCAGGTATGTATAAATATGTGTATGCACATATATGGATGTAAGTGAATAGCATGCTAATACATGTGACTATGTATACATGTATAAATGCATGTGTTTATGTGCATATATATGCATATATATGTGAGTATGCATGTATACATGCACGTGCATACATATATTTGCATGTATGTATGTATAAATGTGTGTATAATATTCATGTATATATATGAGAAGGTATGTATATGTTTATGTATGTGCATTTATATGTGTATGTATACATATATGGGTATATGTGTGAATATGTACATATTTCTATGTATGTGTGTGAGGTATGTATGGATTCAGTTACCTATCCATACATACATGCACATGTATGTATATTCATGTATTATGTGTATATATATTTTCATATGTGTATATACATATGTATGTAAGTATGTATAAAAACCACAGAGATTTTCTGAACTATCTTCTGAGACATTAATTCATAATCTTTAAACAAGGAGAAATGTGCTATTGATAATTTTGAACAATTTGGGCTATAAATAAAGCCAAGTGCATAAGAAACCAGAGAATGCTTGTCATGTGGCTATCCAGCTCTGAATGTTTGTAAGGAAATTTTCCAGGCCTCTGTTTCAGTTTTGTTAAACACTCTGAGTATTCTAGTTTGTTTATATTTGTATTTAGAAGAGAGATTAGAAATTATAAAGAAATATCAAAACAGCTAGTCATGTCTGCTTCCCCTTGGTGACTATAAACTATAATAAAACTGATACAGCTTCATGAGTGCATATTTTAGTCTTCTTGCATTTTAAACAGATCAGCTAATTGCAGCACTGCATCAGCGTGATCTGGTTGAATAGCCTAATATCTATAGTTCATAGGCATTTCTCTTTGGTTAAGCCCATTTTCCTTAACTTTTCATGTCATTATTTAAGAGAAGTAATAAATTTTGTTTTAGACAGTTCAGTTTCTTTTTTAAAAAAAAGGTAAACAGTGCACTGAGGAATCTCCTATAGTTTAAGAATGACATATGTTCACTGTAACTCATACATAAAATCTAATACAGCCACAGACGGTTAATCCTAAGGATTTGGGGTTACATATAGAGATATTTAAAAAATATTTTCAAGTAAGTTTCTAAGGTTTTTTCTTATTTGCATCTATTTTTCTCTTCTTAGTTTAGCAACAAAATAAACATAATATTAATCAATGGAGAATTGTCAGTCCTTACACTCAAACTGTGCACAAAATATTTGTAGTAGTTTTATATTATTCATTTTATTGAAGAATAGTACTTTTATATAATATATTCTGATTATGATTTCTCCTCCCTCGACTCCTCTCAGACCCTCTCCCAACTCCAAGCCTTTCATTTCTTGATCTTTTTAAAAAACAAACGAATTAGAAACAAACAAACCAAAATAAGTTAAAAGCAACACACACATACAAACACACACATACACCAAATCCCATAAAAACACAAACCTAAAAACCATAATACATAAGCAAAAGATCAGGAATACGAAAAGAAAATGCACAAACAAATCAACAAGAGACAAAGGTCTATAAAAGTACTATTGAGTTCATTTTGTGCTGGCTTACTACCGCTGGGCATGGGACCTACGCTTATGTATGGTTCATACACCCACTGAAAATATTATTAATTATCTTTGAATTTTTCTTAAGATATGCACTATGTGACTCAGATTATTTTGTATCTTTGGCTCAACAAAAAACATTATCCCATTGATATATGTGTGTTGAAAGACATTCTCCAAAAGTCTTTTGCTCTGCGGTACTTTTGTAGTCTAGTCACAATTCCAGAGTAATTCAATGAGCAAGACAATAGGGAGTAGATACATAGTCAGGCCTGAAAATATGTAACAAAACATAATTCTGAATCGAGCCTTATGTAGAGCAGACTGAGGAATTATTACTTGATGTATTTCTATTTCTCAAAATATTTTTAAAATGCTATTTTTTGTCTTTGCTGACAAATCAACAAATATGAAAAACATAAGCGTCAATGCCATGCTATATAATCAAGTTGACCAAATCTAACAGTGTACATAGTGGTCACTTATTCTTTTGAATTTCTTTTGTCATTCTTAAAGTATAAATACAGTCCACTGCAGAGGATTTTTAACTAATTTAGAGACAGAATTTTACTGATCTATTCTTATTATTGACGATACTACTTAAAGGAGTCCTCATAAATCTGTAGACAGTGTTTGACCAAAAATATTAACATAACTGATCTGCCAGTACCACATATACCAAGGAGAGGTTTTTAAAAAATGCACTCAAATGGTAAAACTCTGAAAATGTGAATGGTTATACTCAAACGCTGGTGGGGGTTCAACGTTTATATACTGGAAAAAGGGGTTGGATGTTGACAGTGACCCAGGAATAAGCGTGTCATCTGCTAATAACAAGAGCTGTGGGAATTTCAAAGTGAACCTAATCAGAAATGGACTGAGATAAAGAGCTTTGTGAGGTTTCAATGGGGTTTATAATTACAGGGTTGCTTGAAGATCTTGATTGGTCAGGTTGACTTAAGCAAAATGCTGTGTCTTACTGTGCTCTGAAAATGGTCTGGAGATGTTTGGAAGAAGATGACAGCTTGTCAAAACCAGTGTACTGCTGAAACTAGCACACGCCTCTACACACCTTTAAATGCATGCTAATATAGATGGAGATTGGAAGAGAAAAGCTAAATGGACATAATTGCTTATTTAATGTGTTTAAGACATCATGATGATTTTTTTAGTGCAATACTGGAACTGATTCTAATGCTTTGTGTATTCAGAGCAAGAGTCTATCACGAAGCTGTAGTTTCAGATTTTAAAATTGATTAACATTGTAATTAGAGAAAAATTCAGCCTTGATAGGATAATGTAGGTGGAAAAGTGTGAAGATCCTACAATCAAATTGCATACATCTGAATTCTGGCTCTGGAAATAGCTTTCATTGCAAACCCGGGTCACTTATACCACTTGACGTCACTGTTCCAGAAGAAGCAAAATAAGCATTCTTTCATGACATCCATTTCAAAACTATAATAGAAAGTCCTCCTTGTAATACATTCTATTTAAAGGACCTCATACATAGCATAAACCCTTGAAAATTTTAAAAAACTATGGAACCACATTTTGTACCATTATTTAAGCAGCAATAAAACTGAATATTTCCTGGACAAATTAAATCCCTTGTTTACAATTTAATTTTTGGTAAGTAGTCTGAAAACAATATGGCTGACCACAGTAAGCAGATCGTCTGAGGTGTCCAGTTCAATGACATCTTAGCTGCATGCTCTTTGTAGCCATTGTCGTAATCAAGATCTGAAACACAATCATCAACTTCAACATTCTGCTCCTGCCATTTTAGAATTCACTTTTTTTCACTTCCTTCTTCCTGTGTTCCTGTATTAAGAGAGTTGGCTTTTCCTTCAAGTTTGATTTATCAACAGAAATTTTGAATATTTCTTTTTAATTTCTGTTTTTGTGGCAGTCATTCTTTCTATCCATTAGTAATAATTTATTTTAATTGACTTATATCATATCAACACTTTACAGTTTCTTGTGGAGTCTAGAACCCAGTATAGTGTTTCACTTGTCCTTACCACAATCCTCTTACTGATTCTATGCTGAGGACTAGCTTCGTCATGCTGTGTTATAATTTTGCTTCATCCTCTCTTTATTTGGAACATACTAGAGAAAGGCACATGGGTCACAGTATTACTTCTCACTATAGCATTGTTATTCATTGTCTCCTTGAGATTCACAGAATTTCCTTCAACCATTATTTTAGGCCAGTACTCCAGCTGTTAAATTATCAGTTCTTCATTTGAATTATTTCAGTCCCTGCTCATTTGAGAGTATTTTGCCCCTCTGTGAAAATTTTGACTTAGCAATTCCCTTTTTTTTTCAAACTCAGAAAACTTTAAAGGAACTGTCTCTTTCCTTCCAGAGCTTATTATGCAAACTCTTTTTTTTCCTACACAGCTAAAACAGCACTCACCAGTTTTACTCATTGCTTTCTTTATCATAGTTTTTCAGTAATAGATTTTAACTGCATTTAATTTTTAATTTAAAAATTTCTGCTTAAATATATTTATTAGTTATATAATTATAAGAATTATAAGTATTTCATACAGTGTATTTTAATTATATTTACGCTCTTTCCCTTGACTTGTGACAGACCCACCACCACCTCCCTACCTATCAAATTTCATATCTATCATTGTTTATTTTTTTAAACCAATTTGGTCTAATTTGTATTGCTGAAATATTCTTGGGTCAAGGCATCCTGCTTTATAACATGATTGACCAATCAGTGGTCACTCCCATAGAGAAATTTGATTCTCCCTTTTCCAGAAGCTGAGAAATGCGTTAATATGTGTTTATGACATCAAGCCATTAAAAATTATTTTAATACTATGTCCCGTTTTCAGAATAAGAGTAGCATGTTATCCCTTGGGGTTTATGGCATATCTAGCCAAAGGTCCTTAGCCCTGATAAGGGTGCCAAGTAATTATTCCATTTCATAGATAAGGCTTTAAATCATCAAATAAATCTTTAATTAAAATCATTTTTAAAGTAGCTGTGGGTTACCCCTATTACAATCATGCTGCTACTACTCAGTGGGCACATCTTACCAAGAAAATGATAGACTTGGTTTCAGCTATTACCTTTAATCTCTTCTTTTGAGTAGACTCTTTAGTCCAATTAGACAGCTGTTTGTTATAAGTGTCACTGCTGCACCACTGGATATACCTTTCTGTACCAGAAATGCTTGTGGTTCACAGGCTTTACAGTTAGGTGATACAATTAATTAATTTTCTTCCTTGGCAGCTTTCACAGTATCTTCCAATACTATGAGGGCTAGTCTTCATGAAGGAGGAATTCAAGTCTATAACAGTTTGATGCCTTCCGATTCAATGTCCAATATGTGAACAAACTTCAGTAATAGTATTATACTTTCATGTTATCAAAAGCAATCACAGGCATTGGCAACAGCCTTACTGTTTGAGAAATCCCGTGGAACCTCCAATCAACAATGCAGAAGGAGGTTTCCCTGGCTGTACTGTGTGTGTGTGTCTGTGTGTATAGTATGAACTCAGTTTTTAATGTTTTCCTATGGCTTTTTCAAATAACATTGGTGTATTGTCCTTCCTTCTTACCTAAATCTTCTTTCTGTATTCTCTTCCCTCCTCTCCCCTCCCCAGTTAAGACTTCCCTGTTTGACAGTAATGTTTCAAGATTTTTTTTTCAGAACAATGTGTCATTAATATAGAAAGTAAAGGAAGCAATAAAGATAACCTAACTTCATCCAGGCATGACATGTTGCCTTTCTATGCTGAAGTTATCCAATTAAATTCTAATTGCAAGAAGAATTTTGTAACATTATTAAGGAACAACAAACTTCATTTTACCTTTTCAGTAAGCATAGAAGTCTCATTGCTGCCATTTTTGTTGCTATTGTTGGTTTGCTTTAGTTTGGTTTGGATTGGTTCAATTTTGGTTTTGATTTGGTTTTCTTTTCCTTTGTTTCTACTTTTCCTTCTTTCCTTCTTTCCTTCTTTTTGTCTTCCTTCCTTCCTTCTTTCCTTCCTTCCTTCCTTCCTTCTTCCCTTCCTTCCTTCCTTCTTTCCTTCCTTCCTTCCTTCCTTCCTTCCTTCCTTTCTTGTTGTTGTATAATGCACTCTAACACTATTTGGCTATATAATAAAACAAACACCCAGACTGAAGCAAATGATTAAATATAATTAACTCTTTCCAAGAGAAAGGTTCTCACAGATTATAAAAAAAATGGGGTCACTTTCATTGACAGTGTTTCTAAGTGTATAGACTCATAATATTATTTTGAGTCTTACATAAGCTACAGAATATAAGATGCAGTTTTATGTTTTCATTTGTTAAGTTTATGAAAGTGTGAGCAGGTACAAATATGGACTTAAATGTATTTAAATAGCATTTTAGATAAGATTGTCTCCAGTAAAGATATTCTATTTCTGAACTCATCTTTGTTTTGTGTCACAACAACACAGATGCAGTTGCCAGGTCTTTTCTTTGACTAAATATTGTTCAGTCTTCTTTGTCAATTATTATGACTAGATGATAAAAGTGAAAATAGTTTACCTTTTCCAGATTTTAAGTTGCGTACTGTACTGTGATACTGTGATGAAGTTCATAATATGCAGGTAGAAAGAAATATATACCTTATCTCAATATCATTGAGATAGAAAACAATTTTATGTATTTCCTGTTATGCAAAACTAAGCCAAGATTACAAGAAGCCTACAGAACACCAGAAAATCCTCTCTTCACATAAAAATTAAAGCACCAAATACACAGAACAAAGAAAGTGTATTAAAAGCTTATAAGCAGTAAGGATAAAAGGCAAAGTAACTTATAAAGGAAGAGCTATCAGAATAACACCAGATTCTCAACATAGACACTAAAAGCCAGAAGATCTTGGACAGCTATCATGCAGACCTTAAGAGAACACAAATGCTAGCCCAGGCTACTAGTGCCAGCAAAACTTTCAATCACCATACATGGAGAAACCAAGGTATTCCATGACAAAACCAAATTTATACAATATCTTTCCACTATTCCAGTCTTGCAGAGGATACTAGAAGGAGAACTACAATACAAACAGGGAAACCACACACAAGAAAAAACAAGAAATTGATCATCTTACAAGAAACCCAAAAGAAGAGAACCACACACACATAATACCACCTCTAACAACAAAAGTAACAGAAACAAACAATCACTGGACTTTAATATCTCTCAACATCAATGGAGTCAATTCTCAAAAAAAACACACACCCCAAAACAAAACAAACAAACAAACAAAAATATAGGCTAACAGACTGAATACATAAACAGGTCCCAGCATTTTGCTACATACAGGATAGGCATTTTGCTAACACTCCTCAGTGATAAGGACAGATACTACCTCAGATTAAAAGACTGGGAAAAATTTTCCAAGCAATTGGTCCCAAGAAGCAAGACAGAATAGCCATTCTAATGTCAAAAACAAACAAACAAACAAAAGACTTTCAACCAAAAGTTATGAAAGGAGATAGGGAAGGGCACTTCATACTTATTAAAGGAAAAATTGAGAGTTCTACCAAGAAGAACTCTCAATTCTCCAAAATTGATCATATAATAGGACACAAAACAAGACTCAACAGCTATAGAAGACAAATAACCCCATGCATTCTATCAGATCACCACATATTAAGGTTAGTCTTCAATAACAACAAAAACAACAGAAAGCCCACACAGTCATGGAAACTGAACAACTCTCTACTCAATGATAACATAGAGAAGAAATAAAGAATTAAAGGCTTTCTTGAATTTACTGAAAATGAAGGCATGGCATACCGAAACTTATGGGACACAATGAAAGCAGTGCTAAGAGGAAAATTCGTAGCACTGAGTACCTTCAATGGTGATCTTCATTGGAGAGATCATACACCAGGAATTTAACAGCACATCTTAAAGCTCTAGAATAAAAAGTAGCAAACACACCCGAGATGAGTAGAAGGCAGTAAATAATCAAACTCATCTGAAATCAGAATCAGGGATCAAGAAACAAGGGGAATGATGCAAAGAACCGACAAACTAAGAGCTGGTTTATTGAGAAAATAAACAAGGTAGATAAAACCTGAGCCAAGTTAATTAGAGTGCACAGAGACAGTATCCAAATTAACACAATCAGAAATGAAAAGGGAGACATAACAACAGAAACTGAGGGAACTCAAAAAAAAAAGATCCTACTACAAAACCTGATATTTAACAAAACTGGAAAATATAGAAGAATTGGATGATTTTCGAGACATATACCATGTACCAAAGTTAAATCAGGATCAGGTAAATGATTTAAGCAGTTCATAACCCCTAAGGAAATAGAAGCAGTCATTAAAAGTCTCCCAAGAAAAAATAAGTTCAGGTCCAGATGGTTTCAGTGCAGAATTCTATTACACCTTCAAAGAAGACTTAATAACAATACTTCTCAAACTATTCCACAAGATAGAAACAAAAAGAACACTGCCTAATTCATTGAATGAAGCAATAGTTACACTGATAACTAAAACATACAAAGAGCCAACAAATAAACAGAACTTCAGCCCAATTTTGCTTATGAATATCAATACAAACATACTCAATAAAATTCTTGCAAACCAAATTGAAGAACACATTAACATGATTGTTCACCATGATCAAATAGGCTTTATCATAGGGATGAAGGGATGGTTCAAATATGGAAATCCATCAAAGTAGTCCACTATATAAACAAACTCAAAGGAAAAAAAAAAGCATGTGATCATTTCATTAGATGCTGAATAATTTTTTTGACCGAATATAATACTCTTTTGTGTCAAAAGCCTTGGCTAGATCTTGAATTCAAGGTACATATTTAACCATAATAAAAGCAATATATAATAAACCAACACCCAACATCAAAATAAATGGAGAAAAACTTAAAAGCAATTCCACTAAAATCGGGGACAAGACAAGGCTGCCCTCTCTCTTCTTTTTTGTTTAATAATAGTACTCGAAGTTTTAGCTAGATCAATTAGACAACGACAAAAGAGATCAAAGGGATACATATTGGAAAGGAAGAAGTCAAAGTATCACTCTTTGCAGACGACATGATAGAATAAATAAACCACCCCAAAAATTCTAGCAGAGAACTCCAATATTTGATACACAACTTCAGCAATGTAGCTTGATTTAAAATTAACTCAAACAAATCAATAGCCTTCCTCTAAACAAAGAATAAATGGGCTGAGAAAGAAATTAAGGAAACAGCACCCTTCACAATAGACACAAACAATATAAAATATCTTGGTGTAACTCTAACCAAGCAAGTGAAATATCTGTACAACATAACTTTAAATCACTGAAGAAAGAAACTGAAGACATCTGAAGATGGAAAGATCTTCGATACTCATGGATCAGTAGGACTAGCAGTAAAAATGGTCATCTTAACAATAGCAACCTACAGATTCAATGCAACCACCATCAAAATTCCAACTCAATTTTTCACAGAGATAAAAAGAGCAATTCTTAACTTCATATGAAATAATGATAATAATAATAATAATAATAACAACAATAATAACCCAGGATAATGAAAACAATTCATTCCAAAATAACAAAACAAAAACCTTCTGGGGAAAACACCATTCCTGACCTCAAGCTCTACTATAAAAAAAGGTGATAAACCTGCATAATATACATTCAGAGGCAGAAAGGTATGTCAATGGAACAGAATTGGAGACCCTGAAATAAACTCACACATCTATGGTCACTTGATCTTTGACAAAGAAGCCAAACCCATCCAATAGAAAAATACAAGTGCCTTCAACAGATGGTGTTAGTCTAACTGGTAAGTCTACATGTACAATAATGCAAATTGATCGATTTTTACCTCCTTGTACAAAGCTCAAGTCTAAGTGGATCAAGTACCTTCACATAAAACCAAATATTCTGAATCCAATAGAAAACAAAGTGGGAAAGAGCCTGAACATACTGGCACAAAAGAAAGTTTTCTCAACAGAACACCAATGGTTCAGGCTCTAAGATCAACAATTAACAAATGGGACCTAATGAGACTGAAAAGCTTCTGTAAGGCAAATGACACTTTCAATAGGAAAAAACAGCAACCTACAGATTGCAGAAATGTCTTCAATAATCCCACATTGGATAGAGGGCTAATACTGTAAAACTATAAAGAACTTAAAGAAGTTAATCTCAAAAAAAACCCCAAATATCCCAATTTAAAAATGGGGTACAGAGCTAAACAAAAAATTCTCAACTGAGGAAACTCGAATGGCCCAGAAGCATCTAAAGAAATGTTCATCATCCTTAGTCATCAGGGAAATGCAAATCAAAACAACCCTGAAATTCCACCTCACACCAGTCAGAATGGCTAAGATCAAAACCTCAAGTGATAGCAGATGCTGGCGAGGATGTGGAGAAAGAGGAATCCTTCTCCATTGTTGGTGGGATTGTCAGCTGGTACAACCACTATGGAAAGCAGTCTGACAGTTCCTCAGAAAATTGAACATAGTATTATGTGAGGACCCAGCTATACCACTCCTGGGCATATACCCAAAAGATGCTCCAACATACAACAGCAACACATGCTCCACTATATTCATAGCAGCCTTATTTATTTCCAGCCAGAAGCTGGAAAGAACCCATATGTCCTTCAACAGAGGATGGATACAGAAAATGTGGTACATTTACACAATGCAGTACTACTCAGCTATGAAAAACAATGACTTCATGAAATTTGCAGGCAAAGGTTGGAACTAGAAAATATCCTGAGTGAAGTAACCCAGACATACAGGACATATATGGTATGATCCTGGTGACAGTTATGGGAATTTCAAATTGTTGTAGACTACATCTCTTCCTCTACCCTAGTATAAAGATGAGTCTCTGTCAAGAGCTAAAGGAAGATAGAGAACCACAGAAAAAGATGTTCTTCCTGGGGTATAGTCATGGGATAATGTGTGTTCACTTATGAAAACATTGAAGAAAGGATGTCCCATTAGTAAATCCTATGGGGCATCAGAGAGCTTGAACCCTTTGAAAGGTGCAGACTTCTAGATGCTGTGAGGTTCTGGTACAAATAAATGACTTGACAAATATCAAGTAATCAGAAGTTAATGTCATTTGAATTTTTGGATTTGAATAATTTTTGCTGCTCTTTGGAAAGGGTCATGTGAAAAAGTTCAAGCTAGCCTTCCCAAAGTCACCAGATCATATGCGACATAAGACATCAACTGTGGTTGTTTTCATAATGTTGATTCTTAGCTGTATATCTAAGAGTTCCAAAATTTACATGTCTTGTGAGGCTAAAATTTGTCTTGGGGTTGTTATATTCTTTTCTATTCATGAAAAAAAAGAAAAAAATGCTCACATATTCTGGAACTTCTTCATTAATGTACCAAAGGAACTGTTACTAAATGAACTGTGGGAATTAATGGCCCTTAAATGGTCAGAACACCCATCTTTCTACTAACAGTTAGAATGTAATACCAGGCAATGACAAATGCCAGTGAAGTGAAGACCATATTGTACAGACTACTAAGTGAGCTGGCATGCAGAAATGTTATGAATTACTGTAGTAATAGAAGCCAATGTGGCATATGGTACATGACATATTTTTAAAATGTTACATTTTCTAATTTTGAGCAAAAGTTCATTCCTGTACTTATTTCTTCATGCCTTCTTTATTCCACTTTAAAGAAGATGAAAGTCAGTTAAAGGATGTCAATATAATGTCACATAAATTAGCATTCTTATAAATATATCGATTTTAGTTACAAAACTGGAGTAAATTAAAGACTTGGAAACTTATAAAAGGCTCTGGTTATGTTTATTGTGTATATGCATGTAGCAAACATAAATGTACATATATTTGCATATATGTGGATATACAATGTTATATATTCCAAGTTATAGAATAGTGCCATTATTTCAATTTTGCCTTGGATCTATAATAAACCATGACAAAACATAATGGTTTAAAAGAAAATACATTAGTAATATTTCTCACAATTCTACAAACCATCTGAAAAGCTCATCTGGTCTCTGCCAGCTTGTGTGATATTTATGGTTCCCAGGAGTCTCAGCTGGGACTGCATAGTTAGGATGGTCTCACTCACTGTCTGGTGTTGACAGACTATTTATTCCAGGGAGTCTCAGTTCTGATGTCTTATGCTGCATATGATCTGGTGACTTTTGGAAGGCTGGCTTAAACTTTTCCACATGATACTTTCTAAAGAACAGCAAAAATTATTCAAATCCAAAAATTCAAATGATGTTAACTTCTGATTACTTGATATTTGTCAATATTCAATCCTCAAAGCAAATTCTTTGGTCAAGGATAAATTCTGCATCTTTTGAGGAGAAATCTGCTCTGTGTTATTATAACATGTACTATTTCTTTGATAGGCATCAAGAAAAGAGGATACATATTTTTCATTTGTTTTAATTCTTTTGAAAGGGGTGATGTACTGTTTGTGTTAGGTATTGCTGTGTGACAAGATTTTTCCTGGGGAGATGCAACAAATATATACTCACCCCAGATAGATCAAAAGACAGATACGACCTAAGTCCAAGTTGGTGAACCAATGAGCTTTATTGGGGTCACGTATAGGAATGTAGTTAAAAGGTTACTTACAAGAGAAGATAACTCAGAGATCGTTGTGTCATCAAAGCCCACCTTAGTATAGTAACAGCTCACAGAAGCTGCAAATCGAAAGCACACATCTCAGCATTCAGGCAGGACAACATGTTGGAGAGTGTGGCTTCAATGTCACTCAATCTAAACCTCTTCTAGGCAGCTGTGCTGGTGTCTGCTTCTCCCAGGAAGCTGCTCTTGTCTCAGAGCCTTCATTGCAGACTGACTTGTCTGTAAGCAACTATCAGCAGCTTGGCCTGCTTGCTCTTGGAAAGTATGAACTTAGAGAATCTTGTCAGTTTCAGGTACTTCCTAAAGTCATTTTGAGTTTATATTCCTAATTTAAAAGCTTTCCTGCAAGGAGTAATTTTTCAATTCTGGCAGAAAACTGTTACATAACAATTATCTTGGCACAATGTTTAGTACTTGGAACTTTTCAACTTAATTTTTGGAATCAATCGGTTTGTAACAAATGAAGCAAGCCCTGAACTCAGAAATCATTTGCTTAACTAATTAAATAATGACAGATTATAAAAAAGTGATGATATATTTATATAATTGATATCAAATTTGTAGTATCTATCTACTATCAAAAGTAACAAATAAATACACAAGGGCAGCTTTCAGATCAGAATGCATGGTGGCCACATTCCTTTGCAAATACAATTTTTTAAACCATAGTTGTATTCAGTTTGCCCCATGTGTTATCCATGGCTGCTTTAGAATTGTCTCTTACTTCATGTCTTAGTGACTGTAGGTATCGCAAATTCAAAATCATTTAATATCTGGACTTTTAAGAAAATATTTGCTGATCATTGTTCTGTTTGAAATCGTGAATTAAGGATAGTCTCCTTAATATTTTTTCTATCAGAGCATATACAACATATTATCATGGCTTTATATTGTTTATTTTCAAATATTTTCTTATATCAAATTTCTTATTATAAATGTACCCTTTTTCCTTCTTCTCTACCTTGTTTAAAGTATTGTTATTAATTATCATTTATTATTTACAACTATATTTCCCCCCATATATGGCATTTGCTTTATATACCTATATGTGCTATAAAATCCAATTCCTGAAATCAGTGCATTAAATAGATATTTTAAACATTAAACATTTTTAAACTTAGGTATTGAAAACATTTTAAAACATGTTTAAACATGATTTTACAGCTATTAAATGCTACAAATTAGAGTTTAAATAATTTCTTTCACTCTTTGTGCAGTGCTGGCTGCTGGCATGTAGAACCACAAGTGGAAACCAGAATTCACTGAGTGATTTCCTGCTGCACACAAAAGGGACTTAAGATAAGTGATAGATAATGCAATAACTTTGTGGGTTACTTTGTTTTGTTTGTTTTTCTTCTGTAAATGGTATTGCCTTCATGTCAGGCCTGGTGGTAAACATTACGATCCAAGTATTCAGAGAAGAAGGAGTTCCTGGTTTGCCTGGGTTACTAAGAACAACCTGTCACAAAAGAAAAATATTATGCTTTCTGTATTCTACTGAGTCACTCTAAAAGTAATAAAGACAAGCTGACTTGCAGGAGGAAAGTTATTGTCTATGAAGTCAAATGAAAGTTGGAAGTCAGTAGGGTGAGAAGTGTTGTATCCTCAGCACAAATCAAAGCACTAGGGTCATGTTTCGATTTGGGGTATTTAGCACTAAATACACAGTGTTAGGACTGTGTCTGTCACTATTTCCCAAATATTTTCATATTCATAGTGAAAAAGGAAAGTTTCTTGAATTGATGTCCTTCATGTTTAATGAGTGCATGAAGATTAATTCTAATAGATAATTTTTAGTATTGATGGAAACTTTACCTCTCTGCTCATGTAAGTAGAAGTAAAAATTAATAATGGTGATGATGATAATATTTACAGAAGAAGTGCAGTCATGATTTTGAGAGGTGATAGAGTACACAGGGAGAGTTTGGGGAAGTGGAGAGAAGAAGGTGGAAATAAGGTACGTATAGTACTCATATATGATATTTTAGAAAGCTATGAATTTTAAATTAAAACCCATAGAACAGAAAGTTCTCTATCTACGAGAAGAAGCACTGCTTGCCTGTATTTAATTACTAAGAAAGTTCTTAATACTGAGGAAGTTCCAATCACACTTGATCACACCTGTTTATAGATATAAAAACTAGCCAAAATTTTGCTATTCATTACAAAAAATGATAGTTACATTATATGTTTGATTTAATTTCAATATGATAGTCATTAATAAATAGAAAAGAAAATTACATTTATTTGATGTTTACTAGGTACCATAGTAATAAGTCTATCAAATATATATGACCTATTAAATTACAAAATGACTCTATGGAAAGTAGTATAGTTTGTGCAATTATTTGACTATTTTGGAATGGTTAACAATACTGGAGATTAAACATAGTTTTTCAAGTATGCTAAGTAAGTATCTGACTGCTGAGCTTTATCAACAAAACTTATCTTTTAATTTAACTTCATTTTGAAATTTATTTTTATATGTATGCATGTGGTGTGTGTGTGTTTGTGTGTGTGTGTGTTTCTGTGTATGTGTGTGTGTCCCACATGTGAACAGTTGCCTATGGAAGTCAAGAATTGATATCAGATCCCCAAAGCTGGAGCAACAAGCAGTTGTGAGCCTCTGGACATGGGTCCTAGAACCTGAGTTTGGTCCTCTAGAAGAGCCACAAGTCATCTTAAATAGTACGGCATCTCTTTGGTCTCCACTTTTAATTTCGAAAAAGACTGACAGTGAGTTGCCCTGTCTGACCTTAATCTCATTCTGTAGCCCATACAATACTTGAATCTGTGATATTGCAGGTTCAGCCACTTAAGTCACTAGAACTAAAGACTTGTACCAAAAGGCTATCGCTACTATTTCCTAACTAGGAACTAAAAGAGTGGTAACACAAAGTTCACTCTGTTATTGGTGATAAGGAAAATATATTCACATATTTTTGTTTCCAACTTCTTACAGAGATATAGATTTAGCATTTTTACTTAAAAGGGCATTTTATCCTGTCATCTTTGATTTAAAGGTGTTTTCTGTCATTTTAAAATCCATTTTCAGACATGGAAATACATGTTCCATAAGACATGAGTCTGACCTTACTTAGTTCTCAGTTGTCTTTTCTCTGTGTGGTGTTCCCAAATGCTTGACAAGCATGCTACTTTCCACTGCTATTCCATTTGTATGCATGTAAGACTCCACAATATTATCGAAGCTGAGTGCTCTGTATACTCAACTGATTGTTTTTATCAAAAAATTAAAATTAAAAAAGAACAAATACATTGATATTTCCATTTGAAATTAAATTACTCTTTGATTTATTCCCCACACTCCCAAGGACATGTTTAATCATAGCTTCATGTTGGTTCTTTAACTGATCCTGAGTCTTAGGAATTGACTTCTTAGCATGTGAATTAGTGCACACATAGACAGGCAGGATACACCATTCAAAGGGCACTACTCTTCACCCACATCCTTCCATCCCTACATTGAAGGCAAGCAAGATGCTTTTTGCTTTACTTTCCCTGTTTCTCTAAGGAATGATGTTGTTTGTTATATTCTGATAACAAACTATCCACCTATCCTGTTGTTAACAGCTATTCTGTGAATGGAGAAAAAGCATGTAGGAGGAAATGGCAACTCTTATAAAGTCCATTTCCAAATCCAAGAACAAATTGCACTTGGTTAGTGATGTCTCCCAAGAGTTAAAATGACTTCAGTATGGCTTCAAATATTTTTGTTGTTGGTGGTGGTGTTGTGCTTGAGCTTTTGAACAAAATTTAAATTAACGTATCCCATAAAACTCTTTGTATGACATGTCATGTAAATTATAAAATAACTGCCAGGATGGGAAATTTTTCTCTATAGAACAAACATGTACAAGGAAGTAAATGAAACTGGAATGTGCTACCAAGATCAGTACATAGATGTGAATTCTCTTTGTCCCTAACATGATGCACTTAAATTGAAAAACAGTAGATTTGTGGCCTAGAGCCAAGATGAAGGTGTTTCACAGAACAGTGCTAAAATTCTATGCCCTGATACATGGTTTTTCTTAAAATGTGTTACAATGACATGTAATGGCATGTTGTAAAAGGTACACCCATCAGGGAACAGATGACATCAGGGAACAAATATCAAAATGTCTTGTCTGACTATTTGGCTCAGAGGATAAATTATGTTACACTTCTCAAGATGGAAGCCTGGTGCCCCATCATGTCAGTTTGCCAACTGATCCTGTAACATTACTTGGTTCTACACTACAGTTATTTTCTTAAGAATGTGTCAGTGCACAATCAAAAATTTCCCCAAACTTATTTGAGTAAACTTTAATATATTATACTATGAAGCTTAAATTTTAACTCTTATTTTAGAAAAGTCAAGAACTCCAAAAACTACAGTTGATGATGTATCAGATAGCTCAGGCTGATCACTACTATTCAATAAAAATGTGAGTTTCTTGAGAATTTATTACATGTTTTCCCTGTATGTTCCTTCATATAAAGAAGCAAATAGTTTATACTACTTATGACTGTGTATTGGTTTCTTCCTTGAAGTATGAGTAAAAGTTCTAGATAGATGTTTTCTCATGTGCTATACATGCCCCGATATTTCTCCTGCATGGCTATGGCTAATAAAATGATTAGTTAATCTTTTTAAACTTCTCAAGTCTGAAATTTAAATAACTTCTCTAAGACTAGCAGCACTCATTAAATAATATACATCAAGGCAATTAAACAATAACCTTAACAATATTCTGAATGAATAAACCAACTGGAAATTCATTTTTCTACATTGTGATTCATGAACAAAAGATGAATTAATTTACCCAATGCTATGCAACTAAAACACACAGCCTCTATATTCAGACAAATTCTTTGACAAAAATCTCTCCTCACATTATAAACACTGAAAGAGTGCCTGATATATTCAAAACAGTTGTAAGTACTAGATAAATCAGTACTTTCAAATATTTATAAACAAAGACAAATCATAGAAAATTGTATTCTATCTTTATATTATTACATACAAATTTTTATCAAATAATAAAAATATTATTCAAAAAATGCAATTAAGTAACTGAGATGAGAAAATACAGAGAAAGTGAAGCATCCATGTGCAAAAAGCAATCTTAGAAAGCATGGTTCAAGAAAGAGAACTTCAGACCAATCTCCCTTATGAACATCGATACAAAAATACTCAATAAAATTCTAGCAAACCGAATCCAAGACCACATCAAAACAATCATCCATCATGATCAAGTAGGTTTTATCCCAGGAATGCAGGGATGGTTCAATATTCGGAAATCCATCAATGTAATCCACTATATAAACAAACTTAAAGAAAAAAACCATATGATTATCTCACTAGATGCTGAGAAAGCATTTGACAAAATTCAACATCCCTTCATGATAAAAGTCTTGGAAAGATCAGGAATTCAAGGCCCCTACCTAAACATAGTAAAAGCAATTTACAGCAAACCAGTAGCCAACATCAAGCTAAATGGAGGGAAACTTGAAGCAATCCCACTAAGATCAGGGACTAGACAAGGCTGCCCACTCTCCCCCTACCTATTCAATATAGTACTGGAAGTCTTAGCCAGAGCAATTAGACAACAAAAAGAAGTCAAAGGGATACAAATAGGAAAGGAAGAAGTCAAAATATCGCTATTTGCAGATGATATGATAGTATACTTAAGTGACCCCCAAACTTCCACCAGAGAACACCTAAACCTGATAAACAACTTCAGCAAAGTGGCTGGTTATAAAATCAACTCAAACAAATCAGTAGCCTTCCTCTACATGAAAGATAAACAGACTGAAAAAGAAATTAGGGAAATGACACCCTTCACAATAGTTGCAAATAATATAAAATACCTTGGTGTGAATCTAACCAAGCAAGTGAAAGACCTGTATGACAAGAACTTCAAGTCTCTGAAGAAAGAAATTGAAGAAGATCTCAGAAGATGGAAAGATCTCCCATGCTCATGGATTGGCAGGATTAATATAATAAAAATGGCCATCTTGCCAAAAGCAATCTACAGATTCAATGCAATCCCCATAAAAATCCCAACTCAATTCTTCACAGAGTTAGAAAAGGAAATTCTCAAATTCATATGGAATAACAAAAAACCTAGGATAGCGAAAACTATTCTCAACAATAAAAGAACTTCGGGAGGAATCACCATCCCTGACCTCAAGCTGTACTACAGAGCAATAGTGATAAAAACTACCTGGTATTGGTACAGAGACAGGCAGGAAGATCAATGGAATAGAATTGAAGACCCAGAAATGAACCCACACTCCTATGGTCACTTGATCTTTAACAAAGGAGCTAAAACTGTCCAGTGGAAAAAGGACAGCATTTTCAACAAATGGTGCTGGTTCAACTGGAGGACAACATGTAGAAGAATGAAAATTGATCCATTCTTATCCCCTTGTACAAAGCTCAAATCTAAGTGGATAAAGGACCTCCACATAAAACCAGATACACTGAAACTAATAGAAGAGAAGGTGGGGAAAAGCCTCGAACACTTGGGCACAGGGGAAAAGTTCCTGAACAGAACTCCAATGGCATATGCTCTAAGATCGAGAATTGACAAATGGGACTTCATAAAATTGCAAAGTTTCTGTAAGGCAAAGGACACTGTCAATAGGACAAAACGACAACCAACAAATTGGGAAAAGATCTTTACCAATCCTTCATCTGATAGAGGGCTAATATCCAATATATACAAAGAACTCAAGAAATTAGACTCCAGACAACCAAATTACCCTATTAAAAAATGGGGTATAGAGCTTAACAAAGAATTTTCAACGGAAGAAACTCGAATGGCCGAGAAGCATCTAAAGAAATGTTCAGCATCCTTAGTCGTCAGGGAAATGCAAATCAAAACAACCCTGAGATTCCATCTCACACCAGTCAGAATGGCTAAGATTAAAAACTCAGGTGATAGTAGATGCTGGCGAGGGTGTGGAGAAAGAGGAACACTCCTCCATTGTTGGTGGGACTGCAAGATGGTGCAACCACTTTGGAAATCAGTGTGGCGGTTCCTCAGAAAATTGGACATAGCATTACCCGAGGATCCAGCTATACCACTCCTAGGCATATACCCAGAAGGTGCTCAAACATATAATAAGGACATATGCTCAACTATGTTCATAGCAGCCTTATTTATAATAGCCAGGAGCTGGAAAGAACCCAGATGTCCTTCAACTGAGGAATGGATTAAAAAAATGTGGTATATTTACACAATGGAGTATTACTCAGCTATTAAAAACAATGAATTTGAGAGGTTCCTAGGTAAATGGATGGAACTAGAAATTATCATACTGAGTGAGGTAAGCCAATCACAAAAGAACACACATGGTATTCACTCACTGATTATTGGATATTAGCCCAGAACCTTGAAATGCCCAAGATGCAACTCACAGGCCACATGAAGTCCATAAAGAATGAAGACCAAGTGGGGGTGATTCGGTCCTTCTTAGAAGGAGCAACAAAATACTCAAGGGAGCAAATATGGAGACAAAGCGAGGGACAAAACCTGAAGGAGGGGCCGTCTGAAGACCTTTCCACCTGAGTATCTATCCCATGTGCAGTCACCAAAGGTAGATGCTGATGTGGAAGTCAGGAAGTGCATGCTGATAAGAGCCTGATATGGATGTCTCCTCAGAGGTCTTCAAGAGTCTGACATATTCAGAGGCAGATGCTCACAACTAGCCATTGAAGTGATCATGGGGTTCTCAATGGAGGAGTTAGAGTGAAGACTGAAGAAGCTGAAAGGATTTGTGGCCCCATGAGGAGAGCAACAATACCAACCAACCACAGCTCCCAGGGTCTAAACCACCAGCCTGGGAGCACTTATGGAGGGATCCAGGGCCTTAGCTGAATATATAAGAGTGGAGGGCCCTGCTGGGCACAGATGGAAGATGAGATCCTTGACCTCATGAAGGCTGGACGCCCCAGGGGGTGGGAGTTTTGAGGGCGATAGAGGTTACATCCACAAC
Source organism: Grammomys surdaster (assembly GCF_004785775.1). Taxonomy (NCBI): domain Eukaryota; kingdom Metazoa; phylum Chordata; class Mammalia; order Rodentia; family Muridae; genus Grammomys; species Grammomys surdaster. Next base: position 11,654,236 of record NW_021604607.1, on the reverse strand, counting down.
GATCAAGGCGGAGAGGGCAGGGGATGGGGGGGTGGTGGGGTGTGGGTGTGGGGGGTTCCGGGGTGGGTGGGGGATGGGGTAAGGGGGCAACATATGAAATGTAAATAAAACATCCAATAAAAAAAAAAAGAAAAAGAAAAAAAGAAAGAAAGCATGGTTCTAGGTTTGCTGCACATAGGACATGAGTGTACATAGGACAAGGCACAGAGATGCTTTGAGATTGTAAAAAGTGTATCCAAAAGCACTGGTTTAGTCATTCTGTACCTTAGTCACTAGATACTATGATCTCCCACTGGACATTTTTTATTTACCAATAAAATTTCACAAAGAAAGTTAATACACGGTCCACAGAGTAATGAGAGGCACACATCAGGTAATGGTGACTACAAAGATGACTAATTTAACCATGATCAGTTATGTCTACATGAAATTTTTTGGTGTTTTGCCCTGCTTTGTTTTTCTTTTATTTCTAGCTACCTGTTCTGGATGTCTAAGAAAATATGTTGATAACATTAAGCTTAGAAGAGTTTGAACTTCAGAACAGCTTTTTTTTTCCCCAAAAGGGTCAGTTTTTGGTAGTTTAATACATTTAGGATTTTGTCTAAGTGGTATATTGAAAAGTCATGAAAGTCACACTCACTTAATAGGCATTTGAAATGGATAGCAATGTGTCAGTTTACAATAGCTGATTTTCAAGGGTCATACAGACTCAAGGAAAGACCATTGGTGACAATTGTGCCTTCAGGGTTCTAGTGTCACTATGCTAAGCTATGTTCTGGTTATAATCTGTCATCCTATCTATTTCATTTTTATTGGATGCTTTCCAATGTGTGATACATTTGAGGTTCCACTGGAGATAAAAACCACCTCAAATGTAGAAGTTGGGAGTATCTTCAAAGGTCTAAGTAAAAGTCAGAGATCATTGTTCCATCAAAGAATTTCAGCCCCAACATATCAACTTTCTTTAGTGACAGAAATTAGTATTATGTATTCATTGTGTAGTATTCAAAACCTCAAAACATATATACATGCACATGACCACACATGTACCCAACCCAGTGACAAACTCCAAGTTATTTGTTTCATAACAAATTAATTTTGGTGATGCAAGTTATTCAGAAAAGGAAAAATAGATTACTTTTTCCCTATAATAATTTTATGAGTTGTATTTAACTTCTGATTTATAACATATATAGAAACAAAAATTTCTTTAAAACAGTCTTAATGATTAGTCCTTTTTTTGGTGTATGTAATTGCCAAATAATATAAAGAAAATTTTATTCTCCTTTGTCAAGAAAGAAAAGAATTTTGGATTTTACATTTATCAGTGCATACATAACTACTTGAAGAAGTTTTGGGGCATTTGGATCCCACAGTAGAAAACAATAGCAAAGAGGAAATAGAAAATCTAGGGTGAAATAGAATGGCCCGTCTACTCAGAACTGGTCAAGTCATGATTTACTGATCCTTGAGCACTTGGGGAGGAAGTGGTAGATATATCCCTATCTATGCTCCCTAAAGGTTGAGCATTCTATAGTTACCAATTAACTTATTATCTGAACCAAGGACCCTAATGTGCAGTTCCTGGGTTAATTACAATCTATTACAATTAGAAATTTCTCAGATAAGCGATGAGAGATCTGTTGATCTATAATGCTGAATCATTAGAAGTCAGTTTAATACTGTCCATTTGCCAGAGGGTCTGAAAGCATGTAAAACCTGAGGCAGTGGATGACTACAAATCAACATAACTTTGGTAAACTACAGAGCTTTAACAACAGCATGAACAAACAAAGCAAAAGAAAAGACAATTCTCTCTTCTAGAGATAAAACATTCCTATTCTAATCTTAGATACTGAAACTCCAGATTTTCTTGCCTTTCAACCCTATAAAGTAGGCCACCTGCTCCCATGATGTAGGTCTTCAGCCTCAGATGATTACTCCATTATGTACTGTACTTCTTCAGCTTTGGGAATAAACTCAATTATGCCATTGGCTTAGCAATTTCTTCAGCTTTTAGAGAGCCATTAGAGTTCCCAGACTTCATCTCATATTTTTCTGAATAAGTAACCTTTCAACGTTATTTGTGCTTCATTTTCAGTTAGTTAATTAATTAATATTTGGCCTGGGGTTTGTCCTCAGAGCACTGCATTTTCAAGATAACCAATATACCACTGATATAAATCCTCCAAATTCACAAATTCTTAATACGGAGAAACTTTCTCAGCCATGGCAAAAGGAAGACTAAATAGAAAAAGGCTGTAGGACAATGAGATACATCTACCTAATGGAAGAAGAGAACAGTCACTCAGGAAACTCATGAAATAGCAAGTTGATAGATTTTCCCAGAAAATCTCCATAGGAACCAGATATGTTAATATCAGCCTTTGAGACTTGTATCTCAGATTGAAGTACAGAATTATTAGGTAATCAGTTAACAACTGTGTATATGAAATTTGAAAATTGTTTAAATATGTTTTGTAATTAGTGGTGTTTATATACTTACATTTATAATTGAATAGAAGAAAGATTAGTACTGAATTTGCAACAAAAATTATCTAAATGTATAATATACTGCATATAAAGGGAACTATTATTTCAAAAAATAAGAACATGGAAAAAATTATTCTTGAAAAATTATCTCATAATCATGACAAAAATGTTTGCTTATTTAAGTGGTTGATAAGTGTTTTTATCATTAATTTTTGTCACAAAACAAAAGCTACATGTGAGTCCCATCTGAACATTTAAGAAGCATATTAGTATATAAATGATTTGATTCATTGTTTTATTTTAACAAATATATTTTTTAAAGTGTATTCTATTTCCCTCTTTTTTACTGTGATAAAACTGTCTGACCCAAAGAAACTTGGGATAGGAAAGAATTTACTTGGCTTATATTCCTTGATGAGTGTCCATCTTTGAGGGAAGTCAGAGCAGAAACTCAAGGAAGAATGTGAAGCAGGAACCATGGAGGAAAGCTACTTATTGGCTTTCTCTCAGGCTCATACTTAGCTATCTTTCTTTTTTTTTATTGGATATTTTATTTACATTTCATATGTTATCCCCTTACCCCATCCCCTACCCACCCGGGAACCCCCCATCCCCTTACCCCTCCACCTTCTTCTCTGTGGATGTAACCCCTACCTACCCCCCCCCACTCCCACTTCCCCACCCTCAAAATTCCCACCCCCTGGGGCGTCCAGCCTTCATGAGGTCAAGGATCTCATCTTCCACCTGTGCCCGGCAGGGCCCTCCACTCTTACATATTCAGCTGAAGCCCTGGATCCCTCCATAAGTGCTCCCAGGCTGGTGGTTAGGAACCTGGGAGCTGTGGTTGGTTGGTATTGTTGCTCTCCTCATGATGCCACAAACCCTTTCAGCTCCTTCAGTCCTCACTCTAACTCCTCCATTGAGAACCTCATGATCAGTTCAATGGCTAGTTGTGAGCATCTGCCTCTGAATATGTCTGACTCTTGAAGGCCTCTGAGGAGACATCCATATCAGGCCCTTATCGGCATGTACTTCCTGGCTTCCACATCAGCATCTACCTTTGGTGACTGCATATGGGGTGGATACTCAGGAGGAAAGGTCTTCAAATGGCCCCTCCTTCAGTTTCTGTCCCTCACTTTGTCTCCATGTTTGCTCCCTTGAGTATTTTGTTGCTCCTTCTAAGAAGAACTGAATCACCCCCACTTGATCTTCCTTTTTTATGAGCTTCACGTGGCCTGTGAGTTGCATCTTGGGCATTTCAAGGTTCTGGGCTAATATCCAATAATCAGTGAGTGAATACCATGTGTGTTCTTTTGTGATTGGCTTACTTCACTCAGGATGATAATTTCTAGTTCCATCCATTTACCTAGGAACCTCTCGAATTCATTTTTTTGATAGCTTAGTAATACTCCATTGTGTAAATATACCACATTTTTTGAATCCATTCCTCAGTTGAAGGACATCTGGGTTCTTTCCAGCTCCTGGCTATTATAAATAAGGCTGCTATGAACATAGTTGAGCATATGTCCTTGTTATATGTTCGAGCATCTTCTGGGTATATAGATCCCAGCACTATCTGCCACAGAATGGTGCTGCCCATGGCAGGCTTCTACTACAACTAACAGTCAAGACAATCCCCACAGATATGTCCGTAAGCCATTCACTCAGAGGTTTCTCCTTTCAGATAGCTTTAACCTGATGATAGTCAAGGGTATTTGGGACAAAATAAGATTTATATTTATGATTTTTAATTTTCCTCAGAGAATTTTTTTTAATTGTGGCTTTCATGCTTTATAAAGTACATCACACTGTATGCAGTTTGTCCAAAATAAATACTGTACATCAATGCCTAAAGCTTTTTCTGCCTTTATCTATTATTCCTGGTTTTTCTGTGTTCAGGATTCCTTAAGACTGATTCTTGCTTTCTTGTCTTTGTTCACTGTATACTCTCTAGGGCTGTGTCCAGTGTTGATAAATGTTCAATCTTCATGATTATTCAGCTTGTACATTTTCAATATGGTGTTTCTCATATGGTAAACAACAAAGCACAGAGGCCTAGTATCTCCTCTGATAATTTTCTTTTAAGTGCTTGCTTGAATCTAACGCCGCGGCCTTTAGATGATTTTCCTTTATTTATGAGGATTTTTGTCTGCCTACCAATTTCTGCTAGATGCAGTATAATTCATCCAAAAATATAGTAGGATCTTGAAGTATTCTTTAACTAAACAAATAACCGTCTATTTACTATCACCTAACAATAGCTTTCCCATTTCTAGTAAGAATTTCTCTTTCTAGTTCATTCATGTCACTCTGTACTCTGTCATCTTGAACCTTAGCCAAACCTTGGTGCTTTTAAAAACTCCCCACTTGTTCCCCTTGGGCTCTAGCCCTGGATTTCCTGTTTATCTGTCTGCTCACAGTTCCTCTGGGCATGCTAGAGTGTCCTGTCAAGATCCTTTCTATGGGTATATCTTTTCTATGTAGCCTTTCTATGCTATCCATGTGGCCTGATGGCTTACAGTATTCCCCTTCCCTGGAAATTTCTGTCATTCAAACAGAAAATGCTTTCACAAATCTTAACATGGCTGACAGGACTTGTGATGACTCCTGGGCTCTGTGGCTGGAACAAACGTGTGTTTACCCTTCTCTGGGGAAATCAGAGAAGAGAATATCCACATTTTATTTCAGTTCTTTCCTCTTACTCATTTGACCTATTTTCCTTCCTTCAATCTATCTCAGGTGTTTTCATCAAATAAGTCTTTTGGAAAAGACCTCCTGTGACAGGCATTAGATACTCATTACCCATCTACTCCTTACTGCGACACAGGTCATCTGACTCCTGCAAACTGCATGTGGTAGACTCGGATGTCATTTATATTAATGGAGTTAGACATGGAAGATCTTACTGGAATGTAGGAGCTGAAACAATGTCTCTGCTTCCTGTCCTTTCTGTGCTTCCTTTCTACAGTAGCTGCACCACCTCTTACGGCAGAATATTTCTCATCTTTTGGAGTTTTCACTGTACTCCCAACCTGCCTGCTATGGGCCAGTTCTTTATGTGTTTCTACGTGGTGAGATGTTTTTGAACTAGGAAGTAAGAAGCCACTGTCCTTGAATGACTAAGCAACAGCTGATGTTCATAGTCATCATTTCCCCCGTCACTTTAAGCCACGGAACTTTATTCCACATTCTAGAAATTTGTGAAAAATATAATCGATCATTCACTCAGTTAACAAAAGTTAATGGCATAGAATGTTGGCTATCATCTTGTTTGTTCCTAAATTCTCAAATGAAGATGTATTATAATGATGATACTTTCAATATGGTCCTATGGAGGCATGTCGTGACCTTTCAAGTTGATGGACCAAAAGTTTTCTTAGGAAGTCCTCCCATGAGCTTCCTATCTAAAGTTGCCCACCGTGAGCATCCCCCATCAGATGTATCATACTGTTTTATTTTTTTCTTGGTTCTTTTCCTTTTCATTTTATATTTTTTCTTTCTTTGGGAGGGTTCTTAATCTTCCATTACAAGTGTGGTTAACCAGCAATGTTATAGTTATCTCATTTTTTTATGTCACTAACTCTCAGGAGAAAATGGATTTGAAAGGGTCAGAAGAAGGAAGTATTCATCCCAATGAATTTTTGTATTGATATTTAAAGTTTAAAGTTCACTCACAAACTCCTTTTTCTCTCAAATGAGAGTATTCCCATTTTTCTCAAAGAGCTCATTCTTCATAAAATTGCCGGTGAATAGAAAATAAAGACATAACAATATTCTTCTGAAAGACAAGCAACTTTGGTAGAATACTATTAATCCCAAAACAGTGAGATGAGATTGAGTGGCTTACATTTGAACATGCACAGAAATACTGGATTGGAGAGCTGTGCCAAAATGAGGTCTAAAAGTGACATCAGCAGGTTCTGGCACCAGTTAAAGGTTTCTGGGGCTGAGAAGAAGGTTCAGTAGAAAAGTGCTTGCTGTGCAAGTGTGAGGGTGCCTGACCTTGAATGTAGCCTTCCCATGGGTACACATGGCAAGTACAGTTGTACACACAAATATGAACACATTGAAATAAGCAAACAATGAAGTACAAATTAAAAATATGGTCATATTCCACTGTGGACTATTAAATGAATATCCTTGTGTGCCTTGTTAGGTAAATCTTCTCACTTTTCTCCTTTATGTAGAAAAAAAAAGGTGTCATCACAGAATACATCAAAACTCCCAGATAGACCTGCACAAAGTAAATTTTTATGATTCCTTCAAAGGAATAGATTTGCAGCTTCAAAGTCTCTAAATATCTCATGTTGTTGAAAAAGAACTTTTTATTCGGTATGTGAAAATGTGACACCTTTGAACACACTCCTTTAAATAATATCTTTGGCTTCCTGCAGAATATGAATCAGTGCAACAACAAAGGTTTTATCACCATCAGGGAGATAAACAAGATGAAACTCTATTTTTCTACCAGGAAACTATTTTTCTACCAGAAAATGGGAAGCCTTCCCAGTTATGTGATTTATGCAGAACTTAACTGAATTATCCCTGCACCTTGTGCCTTTTAAAGATAATTCTTAATAATTCAATTTTGACTCTGTGGATATGTAATCATGATTTCCATTGTACAAACGACAAAATATACTATTTTCTCTAAAACTGAAGGCTATTAATAGGGTCATATGAAAACCTACCACAAAGTTCTTACTCTATATACATAAGTGAAAGAAATCTAAATGTAATCACAAAATAATGTGGTAGCCAAGACTCCAGTTGGATATCTTTCACCTCCAAAAAACTCAGGACATTAGTTCTTATCTACAAACTGATGATAAATCCTCATTACTAAAAGCAACCCCTATGAACATAGGAGTGCTGAGCTGATGCCTACCTAGAGCCTTCACAACTAATGAGTAATGTTTATATTACTGGGAGATGTTCTACATACTGCTACAGAAAAAGCTAAACCTCTACCCATCTATAATCCCCTCACTCTACAATGGCCAGGGTCTGCAGGGGTTGAAGGAAGGAAAACCATGACCAGTATATATTGTATGAGAAAAAAGTCAATTCTCAATTTAAAAAGATACTTTTGTATTTGAAATTATCATAAGTGATGGTTAATCTTGACTCTCACCTTGATGGCATTTAGATCAAGTAGAATACATACCTCTGGCCATGTCTGTTAGGGTATTTCTGAGGATTGGAATATTCATGGCATCATCCTATTGCTTAGAAGTACAGACTGATTAGGGAACAAATGTGGAAGACGAGCATCCATCTTTCTCTGATTTCTGATCATGAATGCAGAATAACAAGTTGTTTCACTTTCCTAATATTATGCCTCCTCACTGTGATGGAATAGGTCCTCAAAGCATGAGCCAAATTAAGACCCTACTCCCTTAACTTGCTTTTTGTCGTTGTTGTTGTTAAATTCTATAGAGATAAGTATTTAGGGTCTTTTCAACTTAATTTATTTATTAATAATCACAAAAATGTTTAAATTTATAAATTAAACCATCAAAGTCATAGCAGTATTTTTTTTGGTTTTATTTGGCAAATAAAAGGGGATGAGGATTCTTTCCACTGAGCATTTGCTTCTATTATGTCAGCAGTTATACCATATCTTAGCATGCAAAAATCTACTGTGCTAAATGTAGCTTCAAGTACTAATTGAACTGTTTACCTTATGAAGATGTGAACAATCAAAAGGATGGGTGGCCTGGTTATTTATTTGTCAGCTTAACACTGTCTAGCATCATTTGGAAGGAGGAATTCTAGACTGAAAAAAAAAATGCCTCCACCAGATTGTCCTTTGAACAACTACGGTGAACATTCTCTTGATTTATAATTGTGGAATATTAACGACTGTGAGTGATGTCACTCTGGTGCAGGTGGTACTAACTTGTAAAGGGAAGCAAATAGAGCAACCAGTAAGGAGCAAGCTCGTAAGTAGCCCTTCTCCGTAGCTTTTGCTTAAGTTCTTGCCTGGACATTCCTCAATGATGAATTATTACCAGAAAGCATAAGTTGAAGTAAAAGTTTTTTCCCTGAGTTGCTTTTGGTCATGGTCCTTTGTCACAATAGAAATCCTAACTATGACACTTGGAGACAGAAGGGTCTGGTCTACAGTAGAGAGAGTTGGTTACAATTATTTTGCAGCTCAGCCTTTAGGATCTGAGCTCAGATCCTAGCACCTACATCTGGAAGCTCACAAATTCCTATAACTCTAGCTTCAGAGGATTCATCTCCTCCTTGTGGACACTACAGGGATTCATACACAGGTGTACATTTACATGGACATGCACACACATATAAATGAAAACAAAAATATTCTTAAGAGGATATTGTAAGGTAGAATGAATTTGGGGCATGAAATTTTGGTAGAAACAGTACTTAAAATTAAAGCTACTCTTAATCTGCTAATTTTCAAAGGTCACTTAAAGGTGGTCAATATCCTTTCATCTTTTTCTAAATCCCTGTGATAAATATTCCTATCAGGCCACCCTAATAGGAAAGCTCATTAGACTTAGTATGCATAGGACACAAGAACAAAAGTATGAGATAGTTCAAGAAAAATAAAGGAAAACATCTGCAAATGTCAAAGAGTTTTAAGTGTGTGAGCTATGGGGGGTGCAGGATTGAGTTAACATGCCACAAAGGTGGGTGCAGTTATACAGACTTTCAACATGCAATTAATTTTATGTACATAGCTTTGCTACTGATTTAATATGAACACATACCTTGTAGAGTGATATATTATTATTTTCTATTTATTTTAGCCTGTAGGCATGTCTGCATAGTATTTTCTTAGTTATTATTATTATTGATATAGGAAGACCCAGCCCACTGTGGGCAATGCCATTTCCAGGCAGGTATACATGGGCTGTATAAGAAAAGCAGGTGAACAAGCTAGAAAGAGCAAGATAGACATAGATTAAAGAAACAGCCTTCTCCCATGATCCCTCCAGCTTCATGTTATAGCCTCCCTTGATGATGGACTTTAAAGAAATTGCAAAGTTAATAAATACTTTCTTCTTCAAGTTGAACTTTGTCATGATGTTTCTCGGGACTACTAACTCACTTTTCCTGTGCTGCTATACATTGAGTGCTGACATAAACAACTCTGTTATGAGCCATTGTCCATCTTCTGCTTTCACTTATTTATTGTTATAATTGCTAGGTGAATATTATTTTTGACTATGCAGTCGACATTACATTTGTTGACTGTAAAGCTAACTCCTGTTAAGACAGAATTACTTTGTGTTTCCAACCCTAGCAGAGTGCTTGGCACATAACAGATTTGTTGAATGTATGATTGAATAAAGATAAATGACTTATTGCCTAAATGTTTATTCTTATGTAGTTTTATTGTTCAGGACTCTTGTTCCAGGAACCTATCATAAGCCAATCCTTTGGTTGGTTTGGCCAGGTTTTGATGCCTTATCCTCTTGTGATCTTGAGAAGTGGATCATGCCTCCATTCTTGGGCAATAATTTACCTGAAATGGTGCTGAAAATGGTGGTTATCCCTAAAATCAATGAGCTAAAGAGGCTAAAACATAATAGAGTGTAAAGAATATGTGTCTATTTCGATATGTTGTTTAATAGGAGAAAAGAAAGGAGAAATTTAGGAGGATGTTTAGACACCGAGTGGATCATGATATGTTAAAAACCAGAGTGACTCTTATGGATTGGTTGTAACGCTATTTGTGTTCATTCAGTTACCAAAAGCACAGGAGAATTTGCATGTCTACATGTGAGTCTATGACAGTCACTGCCCCAGCTGGTTCAAATTTATAAATAAAGTTTCCTACAGCTAATGGCTGGACAAGGAGACAGAAGTGGGACTTTACATTTTATGGGTCCCTGTTCTGGAAGGCTTCCCACGAAAATCTCAGACTGGGTGCAGGGTCCAGGCCAAGGAGATAGAGTGTGAGCAGGGAGGGGGAATTGCCTCAGCTGCATCCACTGCTGCCTCTGCCCGAGTCTCCGCTGTGGCCACCCAGTTGCTCCCAGGTGCTGTACCTGTCTCTAGGTGCTGAGCTGGTCTGGGCTGGGCCAGTGAGAAGCTGGTTAGCTAGCAAGGAGAGGTTACTTCAGGAGAGCAGATCTCTTCCCAAGTGTTACAGCTCTTGCAACAGAAACTCTCTGGACAACGGGATGATTCTTGCATATACTTTACTTCTCCCGAATAGGGCTCTTATATACAGTTTTGGGGTGGGTCAGGGTCTGGCAGCAGATAACCCCTATTGGCTTGGACTGAGAGCTTGGAGATACCTCATCTACATGTGGAAGAGCTTGAGGCACTGTTTCCACATGACTGATGGCCATAGACCTCTCTGTGGGAGGGACCGTGGAGGGCTCAAGCTAAGTGAAAGGAACCAGGGGCCCAGGAGCAAAGCCAAACACCTACAGCCCCATTAGGGTACGGGGTTTGAGGCCTGTGCTCGACCAGGCACCAAGCTGCCTCTCACAGCCCACCACCCCACAAGATTTCCCTGGCAAGGAACCATGAGAAGAAGGAGGGTTAGAATCCCCCATGAGGGGAAGCAGAAATATCAAGCTGTAAGAAAGAAAGCTTACAATATGTAAGAATCAGAGTAGAGTGGCCCTGATTGGGTCTGGGTTACCAGAGATGGAATATAGATTTTAGAAGTAATAATTCAGGAATATTGGAGGGGAGAATATGCTAGCCATTGGGAAGTTTGGAAGTGCCCAGCCATTGCACTGTTTAAGGCACATTAAAATTAACACAGTCTCTCTCTCTCTCTCTCTCTCTCTCTCTCTCTCTCTCTCTCTCTCTCTCTCTCTCTCTCTCTCTGTGTGTGTGTGTGTGTGTGTGTCTTTCCTTTGGAAATCCAAAACATTTTGGGCAGGTGTAGAGGAGGCATACATACTGTTTAGAGCAGTACTAGCACTACAAGGGACAAAAAACATAAATAAATAAATAAATAAATAAATAAATAAATAAATAAATAACAAGTGGCTTTTTAAAAAAATTTTTGTTCCTGTATCTTTTCATCTTTGTTACCTGTTTCTTTTTGTTTCATCTTTATTTCCACTTCAAAGAAATATGGTTTCATCGAAGAGGTCATTTTACTCCTTATCCTAAATAACGTCTCCAACTGTGAAACCTGGACATGAGGACTGTTAGACAAGTAATTTATTGAGGGAGTGATTTAAATAGAAAAATCAATGGGAAATGAAACATAGAACCTGAAGATAGCTGCTCCTCTGAAGTACAAGTTATGTCTGATCAGTGGTGGTCACCCAAGCCAATGCAGGGCCCATATGGACAGAGAGTTAATCTTTTGTGAGCCAATAATACAGAGACAGAAGGTCAATTTCCAATCACTGCAAGTCAGGTTGAGATTCTTAGGAGGTGGGTGAATCTTAGACATCAGTAACTAAAACTGACCTCACCTGGGCTGAGAGTACATCTATGGGGGTGGAGAAAAGGACAGGGCATCAAACCCACGACACTTCTCCATCTCTGAAAGAGATGCTTCAGAACTGTGTCATTTATTCTCTAAAAACGATTAAGATTTTGTGATAGAATATAGTGCCTGAGTACAGTTCTTCCCTTAGACACTGTCATATATTATACATGATATCTTGAGGAAAAGAATGAAGAGTCAAAATAATTTAATGTTCCTTGAAAAGTGTATGCTTTTGTCACCCAAAAAACCATGAAAATAGTTCTATAAAATTCATCTCTATAGAATTTCTCATACTACTCTAAGAAGAATGTTGGTGAAAGATTCAAATGATACCAAATGAGATTTTAGCTTGACATTTTGAAAATGCAGTATATTCTAAAGCCCAGGACTGTCTCATTCTAATGCTGTAGAATTGTGGTTATTAAGGATTTTTTTTGAAAATAAAAAATAGTGTTTTGGGGGTTTTAAGTTTAATTAGCTTTTGATTTAATCCTTATATTATGTCTCTATGGATATGAATGTATAAAATTTTAATCTGAGTCTAATAGCTAATGAGTTTAGCTCTCCTAGGACGTGTGCAATACAGAAAGCTAGCATTGGGTTGGCTCAACTATTTACAGGCCTCGATGCAATTACACATTAACAGTTTCTTTAATTTATTTTTTTCACAATTTTGATGGAAACTAACCTCTCTAAAACCTATCTTCTAATACGAGGTAGCAAAGATGAACAAAATGATTCTTCCAGTATTTTTTTAATAGCTTGTGATTTTGTTCGTTTGGTAAACAGAAAATATCTATTAAAAACAAATTGTAGCTGGTTGCTTCTAATACTATACACACTGTATTTCTCCAGGCAAATAACAAATTATCTCATCAATGTTTACAAAATAATCCTTCTAATCCTTATTTGAAATATCATAATTTCTATAAAATACATATTTATAATTTTTCCAATAGCTCAGTGTTTTATTATTCATACATTAATCTGTCCACTTATTAAAAAGTATTTCTCAAGTATTTTTTATGTATGCCTCTCAGTTCTAGAGGCTGATTTATCTGTTAATATCTATAGTGGTACCAGTGATTTTAGATATTTCAGAAAGAATCAGTTCCCCTTAATGATACTTCATTCCCAATGTTTTACTGACTTATCATCTACTTATTATAAATAAAGTATCATTTGTCAGTTTCCACTAAATAGACAGGCAAAATTTCACTAAACTTCAAACATTACTCCCTACAAAATTCAGATATATCCTAGTTCTCAGTTCTCAGCCCAGCAAGTAGAAGCTGTTAACAGGAGCTTTAGGATAGATGTTTATGTTCTGCTTACATTAGGAAGATGCCCATTGGATCATAGAGCCTTTTCCAACATTTTCAAAAGTATGTACTGCATAGCTGCTAAGCCCTGGTACAGGATGCCACCAATTGTGAGCTTCAGTTTAAAGTTAACCTGATACATGTGTGTTCATTTCGGTATGATTGAGCAGCAGTATGTAAATATTTATTTAATTGACTCTCCATCTTGGATGAACAACCATTTATACTCTGCTAGTAATAAATACACTGTATAGGCAGCTGAGATTTGTTTCAAAGTACTTCATTTTTATCAAACAAATAATAGATATTGAAATCAACTTTGTTTTCTTTCTGGGACTAGGTTGACATTCTTGTTCCAAACCAGTGTGAACTAAAATATCATATACAATGCTTAAACCAAGGTTTTTGAGAAGGCTGGTATCATCTCCCCAATCTCTTTTTTTAATTTTTTTCATATTAAATTACATATTTTTCTAATATATTTTTTAAGAATTTCATATATGTAAAGTATATTTTGATTAAATCTATACATCACTTCTTAGTTTCTACTCCTTCCATACCCCAACCGTTATCCTCCTTCCAACTTCATGTTATCTATCTAATTATCTATCTATCTATCTATCTATCTATCTATCTATCTATCTATCTATCTATTCATTCATCTATCTATCTATCTATTCATCCATCTATCTATCTATCTATCTATCTATCTATCTATCTATCTATCCATCTATCTATCCCATTGACTTTAATTAACACTACATGATATGGGCTAAGGCCTTGGAGCCCCATGGAACATGGCTGAAGAAAACTGACTTCTTCCCTAACAATCATCAACTTCTGCCTTATCCATGTGGAAAGTGTAATGGCATAATCCTTTGCATGTAGCCACAATGGCTGTGAGTTCATAGTTACAACAAACCAGCTATTTCCAAAAAACACTTATTTTACAGAAAGGCTGTTCCTCAATTTGGTTAAAACAGAAACTTCTGCCAAGATTCTGCAGTGAACACAAAGGTGAAATGGCCATTTAATGTTTAAATCTGCAGAAAGGGGAGGGGGTGGCTATATGGTGATAATGTCACTGGTTATACGCAGCCACCTAAGAAAGCTCAGTACTTGCTTCTACCCTGATGAGTGACTTAGAATACTGCCTAGTAAGGAACTAAGCTGAGAGAAGCCAGCAGCTGGTGTTACTGCAGTTAGACATGGGACATACTGGACTTGAGACAGATTGACAAGTAGACAAACACGGTGGTGCATAAGAATCCAATTTTTAATTACATTTTATAATTTATTTTTAAAAATTATTGTATTATTACATTACCTCCTTCATTCTTTCCCTCCCTCTAATTCCCCTATGAACTCTTCTGCCTTCTTAAATTCATGACTTCTTTTTCTTAAACTCTATGTATCTAATTGACACATATATACCTGGATCAGTCTGTATAATGTTACAGGAATGTATATGATCTCAAGTCTGCCCACTTGGTATTGGGTAATCAGTTTCAGTGGGGTACTTTTCCTTGGGGAAGATGAGATCTCCAGTTGCCAGCATTTCCCACTTGTCCATAGTTCTTTGTCTAAGTTTGGCTCACTCTGAACTTCTATCCCTTCTACTTTAGCGTGTCTTTTTTTCTGAACAGGGTTTCTTCGTGTAACCTGGCTGTCCTGGAACATGCTTTATAAACCAGGCTTCCCTTGAACTCAGAGGTCTGCCTGCCTCTGCCTCTGCCTCTACATTAACTGGCT
Source organism: Grammomys surdaster (assembly GCF_004785775.1). Classification (NCBI taxonomy): domain Eukaryota; kingdom Metazoa; phylum Chordata; class Mammalia; order Rodentia; family Muridae; genus Grammomys; species Grammomys surdaster. The sequence continues at coordinate 11,639,230 of NW_021604607.1, read as the reverse complement.
TTTTTTTAGATTTATTTATTTAGATATGTTATAGTTGTTTTGTCTGCGTATATGTGTTTACACACCAGATGGGGGTGGTGAATTGCATAAGACTTCAGTTTAGACAGTTGCAAGATGCCATGTATACACCAGGAATTGACCTCAGGACCTCTGGAAAAACAGCCAACACTTTTAACTGTTGATCCATCTCTCCAGGCCCAAAGTGTCATCATTTTTTTCAGGTCTAGATTAGGCAGACAGACTTTTTTGGTTCAGCCTTTCTGACACCTCTAAGTTTAGGGACTTTTAGTATAGGGATTTTTTTTTTTTAATAGAAGTAGACACAGGAACAAAGGAAGGAAGGAAGAATAGAAAGAATTGTACTATTATTCTGAAGAAAAATGCTAACTCTGTGTTCTTGTATGGGATTCCTGCATCAATAGTATACCTTCACACATAGCTTTACACAATTACACAATGTTTTCTATGTCCTCAATATCCAACTGGAGTGACAATTTTGAAGGTGTTTTTAAAAATGACAATGAAAATAAGTATGCACGCACAGTTACAGTGTGAAATACATTGTAACTTTGAATATATCAAAAATGTGAAAACTACATCTTAAATCTGATTAAAAAAGCATTCTGTTGTGGATTAGTTTTTAGAGTTAATAAAAATCAATTGGTTGAGAGAATTATTCACAATATGAATTGGAGAGAGCTGACTAACATCATTCAGTTGAGTTGTGATCTCCTTACCCTCAGAAGCCCTAGATTTGACCCCTGGCACTATATAAACTTGCTATGGGGACACAAGCCTAAACTCTAGGAAGATTAGAAATGCATACTCATACTTAGCTACATAGGGAATTTGAGTCCATCCCAAAATATATAAGATCGTCTCAAGAAGAAGAGCAGGAAGAGCTGCAGGAGGACATTGTTTCACATTGTCAGATTACCATACAAAGGTATTTAATTGTTTGTTAAATGCAATGATTGTTTAGTTTAAAGGATAGTTTATAATAATTCAAAAAGAAAGTGAAATAAACGAGAACAAATTAATAAGAAACCCCCAAAATAATAATAAATATCACTTGCCTCTAAATTTTCAGATGAATTCATGTTGATATGCTGACATGTGTTTCATTTCTAACTTGAGATTTCTCTTTTGCAATTGACTTTTTTTAAAAAATGAAAATTTCAAGTAAAGCAGAAATGGAGAATTTTGTAAGTTTCAATATTTGAAAATTCATTTTAACATTTTGCCTTTTTTATACATTAGCACACAGGAGTAGGTTTGGGGGTTTGTTTGTTTATTCTCTATATCAGCAGTTCACCCACCACCCCAGTCCCAGCTGGTCCCTTCTCCTAGCAGCTTCTCCTCCTTACCCTTGTAACCACCATACTCCTCCATGTCACATGGATTCTTCAACTTTGCTTTCTTGCTACCCATTGGTTCCCTTAAGACTTATTCTCTTATAGTCTCCTTTCTAGTTCCATACCTTACACACACACACACACACACACAGAGAGAGAGAGAGAGAGAGAGAGAGAGAGAGAGAGGCAAATATACATACATATTAACATAAAAACTCAGGCTCTGCATGTGTGAGAAAATGAATTCTGCAGCATAACATTTTCTCCCACTCAACCTCCCAACATATCCTAGTTTCTATTCTAAAGGTAAATAATGTTCTAGCTACAGAGTGCCTCCAAAGTGAATTTAGTAGTAAAGAAACAACCACAGCTACATATCATTGTATATGTATATCAAGTATAGGACAATGTCTCCCTCTCCCTCTCTCCATCTCCCTCTCTCCATCTCCCTCTCTCCATCTCCCTCTTTCCCTCTCCCTTTCTCCATCTCCCTCTCTCCCTCTTCCTCTCTTCCTCTCCCTCCCTCCCTCTCCACATCTCCCTCTTCCTCTCTCCCTCTCTCTGTCTCCCTCTCTCCCTCTCTCTCTCCCTCTCTACCTCTCTCTCTCCCCTCTCTCTACCTCTCTCTCTCCTCCTCTATCTCTCCCTCTCCCCTTCTCCCTCTCCCCCTCTCCCTCTCTCCCTCTCTTCCTCTCCCTCTCTCCCTGTCTCTCTCTCCCTCTCTCCATCTCCCTCTCTCCCTCTCCCTCTCCCTTTCCTTCTTCTCCCTCTCCCTCTCCCCAAATTTCCAATATTTTTCATTCTTACTTTCTCTGGAAGAGTCTACAATGGTTTCTCCTGATTCTTCTGTATTTCAGGACTTTTCTAGATCCCACTT
>NW_021604607.1:11592398-11636988 GCF_004785775.1 Grammomys surdaster | reverse complement strand
CCAGTCCCCCTTCTTCTTGGTCTGCCTGTTGGCAGGTTCTTCCTGCCCCAGCTCTTTATTTTACAAAGCCACACTCCTTTCTTATACAAAATCTATTAGCATAATGGGAGAAGTTCCACAGTTGAATCATTCTGAGCAGAACAGCGGCAAGACTTTGTCCTATCCATATCTTTGTGCTGCCTTGTGGTCACATTGAGGGCACTGTGACCTCCCTGACTGCGGCTTGGTTTTTCCTCTTTTTGAGCTGGTAAGGAAATGACAAATATTTACATATACAAAGTAGGTAATGGTCTAATAAAAATGACAATACCAATTATCCTGCCAGCACTTGCTGCTGTTAGCCATAGCAATTAACAATTGAAAAATACCTATGTAGTCATTGATATACTGTGTGGGTCATCCAAAGGCTTCTTCACTCTATCTACAGAAACAGCTCCTAACCCATCATTTTATTCAAAAGACTTAGAAAAAAGTTTTATTTAAATCTTTTTCCAGTTGGCTTAGAGAAAGTTACAAACTCCTATTAGACGCACTAGGACAGTGAGATAAATAGTGTTGTCTTCCAGTTTAGCTGGCACCTTCAACCTGGGTTCAGAAATTGTAATTAAAAAACACTTAAAAGACTCATTTCATAGTTTAGTCATGAGAAGAAACACATTGTGTTTCGGCTGGACTCCTAAAGAAACAGTCCCACATCATTACTGAGATCTCAAAGGTCACCCCTGAAGTGAACACCCATGATGTTCTGCACGTGGTTCTCAATAGGCTCCTTCCATATTCCCTATGTTACACTAAAACCCTTACATTTCCCAAAGTCCATATTATCCTCTCAATGCTAGAGGAAACTCAGTCTCTACTCTTGCAATACTTTCCAAATATTAAACAAAAATAAATACAGACTGTCAGCTTGTGTATATGACTTGGCAGTCTAATCTTCCAGCTGTGTGGCTATTAATCTCATCCAAAAGTGCTTCATGAACTGATTTGGTAATATGAATACTAATATAATGACTTGAGCTGATATTCCACATTAGATAGGAAGCCTAACCATAAATGAGCTAATGAGCTCAATTTCCCCAATGGGAAGAAGCTAAGCATGCCAAAGGCAAAAGGAAACAGCAAGAAAGGTGTATTACTATAATTATAGGAATCTGGAACTAGAAGAAGCAGGTATCAAAAGTAAAAACATGCACAGGCATAAGTGCATAGAGTGCACATGTGTCAGGTGTTTACATTCAGACTCTCTGACAAGGGGATGATATGCATATTTTACATAACAAACCAGACCTGGCCTCCATCATCCTCCAGTCCCTGTGGTGGCATACCCCTCCTTGAACCCTGAACTTTTCAGCCCAGGCAACTTTTGGACTACCCTTCCCCAAGGGGATCTTCCCTCTATAATCTTCCAGTGATTTTGGTTTCTTCTCTCTTTCCCTTTCTCTCTCTTCTTCCCCCTTTTGCTTCTCTTTGTATTTACTTTCTCTCTTTTTCTTCTCTCTCCCCTCTCTATCTCCTGGCCCATGGCTACTTCCCTGGTTTCCTTTCTTGAGGCCAGTGACCTCTGCTGCCCGAGAGTAGCTTCCCAATAAACTTGCATACACGCATGCATGCATGCATGTAAATACACACACACACACGCACACACACACAGAGAGAGATACACGGATATACATATACAAAATTTGTTTTGGCTCATATCACTGGCAGAGAAATTGTAAGAATGTAATTTCAAGTCTCAGCTTGAACTTAAAAAGATTCTTAAGTCTAAGTTTCGGTTTACACTCAAATATTAGTTTGCCCCTGAGGCACATCCCGGGAAGAGCACATTCCAAAGACTCAAACAAATATTCCAGGAAGAGGGACCCAAGATAAGAGTTTATCAGGCAGATGAGTCCTTAACACACTAAGTACACATGGGTAAACAGAAGCCATTTAAGGTAACCCTCTTTTTGTTGTAAAAGATAAGGTGCAAATTTGAGTTACTTAGAAACCGGGGCCTGGGAATGGAAACCAAGCCTGGAAACAGCTGTTTGAAATCTTTTATGGTTATTCTTAAGAAGTAATTAATTGTCCTTTTGAATTTTGTGAGAATAATATATAAACTTCCCTTACCTTTAGTTCGGGGTTCTTCTTGCCTTCATGCAAGAGAACCCCAGAGTGCTAGTTTTTATCAATTTATCAATAAACCTCATGTTATTGCAGTGAATCCTATCCGTGAGTATTTCTGGGGGAGTGTGTCCCTTGGTTTTAGATCTTTAGGTCCAACAAAATAACTTATCAGCTTTGTCTCCATTGGTTCTACAGAAGGGTCTGGTATGTCCTGACTCTAGTGATGGGTTAACTCTGTTACAGCATTATTAACTTCCTTTCTGCTGACTGATGACTCAGTCCATTAACCAATGAAATTCTGTCTATTGACTGGACCTGGTATTGTGTGTGTGTGTGTGTGTGTGTGTGTGTGTGTGTGTGTGTGTGTGTATGTGTGTGTCTGTAAGACTCTGGTGAGCCTTAGCTTACCAGGGACCCTGTGAGTGGATCACGTGGAGCTGGACCCAGGAATCAATACAAAAAGCAAGAAGAATTTATTGGGGCCATCCTACAACGAAGGTGAAGTACATGCAGCTCGTTCAGTGAGTTTTTTATACAGTTTTCAGGGGAACATTAGGCACAATGTGATTGGCAGAACAGTGTGACTTTTTAAACTGATTGGTCTTTAGGGAATGAGGTGGCAAGGACTTCCCTTCTAGGAGGCCAATGGTCCATCCTGCAGAATGTGTCTCTACCTGCAGGGCGGATCCCCCCAAGCCCACCCCCCATTCTGTGGTCTAAGGAATATGAATAACCTCTCCCTTCTGGATCACTTCCAAAATACTCCATAATTAACATGCTATGAATGTGAAAGATTATGGCAAGCTTTTGTGTGTGGGTAAACACAACAAGAAAGAAATCATTCATACATATATCCCATATAATCAACCAAACAAATCCAAAAGCCACATTCAGAAGCCTGTTTCTCCTTTTCAGACAATTGTGTTGTTAGTAATATCATAAAATATTGTATTCATAAATAATATTTTATAATAAAAAGGCCTTACATACCTAATTTACTCCCTCAAAGTAATTCATATTATAAGAGTTAAAACATGTGTGCCCAAATGCTATATGACTTGCTTAATTATACAATACCTCCTTAATTATTAGTGCTACCACAGAGATTTTCTATAAATACTTCATGTGACTAACTCAGTCATCATACACACCTCATGAATTCTATTTCTATTTTATAGATGAGAATCTAAAGATTCTTAAGCACAGACCGAGTATCCCTTATGTTATGCAGTTAATAAATAACAGATAATCTCAACTACTAATCTTATGTTCCCAGAGTATGCTGTCTTATCCATTAAACCGTAAGTTACTATTTTTAAGCATTCTTAAATCAAACACTATGTGATAAGTCTACTGAAATAAGAACTGGAGATCAAATTTTAAATTGCTATCTCTAAACTAAGCTTGAAGGGCTAACAGCTGGATTTGGTATAAAACAGTTTGTGGAAATATATACATATTTGTGGAAATCAAACTGGAATTGCAGCAGAAGTCAGTAACTTAGTACCCATCTGTGCCAAAAGCCTTTCACAGATAGCTCCCACCTTCAACTCTCATACACTAATTGAACCTTTGTAGTTCTCTAGAGCAGTGCAGATCTCTTCAACTGTGTTATTACTTCAGACTTACTGGTGTCATTTGGTGGCTAACACTATAAATTATTTTCATAGAGTATTTTTCCTCTCCCAAGAGATACCTCAAGATAGCTGGAGCAATAGACAATAGACGATATGATCAAGGTTTTCCCAGTTGAATTTCTCTTTGTTTATGCATCACAGAGTAGCTTTATATTTTATCCTGGACAGAAGACATGCCTATGCAGTTTAGTACAGTTGTCAAAAGCAATGCATGTCAGAGAATAATATAACTTGACTCTTGAATTTTTATATTTCTGAAAAGCTTAATCTATGTGGAACATTTATTTAAAGCTGATATACATGTGATTTTGACTACTTAGTAGCAGGTTTTCTGATTATTTTCCTTGTGTTCACAGAGAATAATAGACAAATAAGAAATACCTCAAAATGTATCTCCTCATCTTGAATTAAAGTCTCCAAGAGCTCTAGATGAGACTTAATTAAATGGTAGCTTTAGAAGTAAAAATGGAAATCATCTAAAAGAGAAGCAGCATGGTGAGACATGTTTTTAGGTTAGGTTGCTTTATCACTCATGAGATTCATCAAGGCAGAATGAATAAGGAGAATACAGTTAACAGGTATTGAAAATCACTGAAAGTCAGGACACTGCATGCTAGTGTCCAAATGAACAGGATATTTCATTGCATTTCTTCCGTGAAGCATAACTGGACATGAGCAAATCACATTAGTTTATTTTTTCCCCGAGGGTAAAAAGGAACGTGTCTGAGAACATGTGAAGAGGTTGTGTTTTAAAATCAGTGATAAGCCCTTTGGATGTGGGATGTCACTAATGCAAACTACACAACAGCAACAGCAGCGTGTTGGGGGTAGGTCAAGCAGCTTTGTAAACAACCTCTTTTCAAATAGAATAGTAAGTAAATTCAATCAATACAAAGATTATCTTGGCAGTGATGCTTCTGTACTCTGCTGGCCTGATTAACAATTGCAGGATTATAATATATACCCACATGCAATAATAGCATGTCCAAACCCATGCACTTCTACTAGAAGCAGTTCTTTTAGAAGACAGGAGATGACTCACCAGAGAAAAACATCTGCTACCAAGTCTGAGGATCTGAGTTCAAATGACAGGAACCACATGATGGGAAGAGAGAACCAACTCCTTCAAGTTGTTCTATGACCTCCACACATGAACCATGGTAAATATCCAGACACACACACACACACACACACACACACACACACACACTAAATAAAAGCAACAGAACAAATTAGCACTCTATTTTTTAGAAAATGTGCCCAGTACTTTCACCTTGTTGCCCACAAACTTCATGGTGTGATCTCAGCCACCCAAGGTTTGAAACATAGTAGGTGTTCTTTCAGTGCTCCCAGAAATCTCACTTAGCATCTAAATGATAATATAAACCCCATTAGTCCCCATTTAAAGACCTTATTTGTCTCCATTTTAAGAACTAGTCCTGATTTCAAAAAGGACCATAAGGCACAAGCTTCAGGAATAGACCTTAAGTCCCAGAAACTTGGTCATAGGACACCAATACTGGCTCTCAGAACAGACCATAAAACCCAGAGCAAGGTCATAAAACTCGCTCCCAAAGAACAGCCTGTGGATAACCACAAAAACAGGGAAATATCTTATCTTAGAATGGACCATCTGTTCTAGACAGATCTTTTTCATCACATGATTGAATGTTCATGACATAGGAATGTTGACTATTGCTCATCTGTGACTCCCTAGCACCCATCAGTGGAATTTTAGATTACCTAATCCTTTTAGCAAGTTCCCTCAGTTCCCTATAGGAAGGCCAGCTTGACTTTTTCTGGGGTCTCCATTTCAAAGAATGGTTGACCCCGTATGCTGGTTGTTTCTGAAGCATAAATGCTCCTTGTTTTTGCATACTATCTGAGTCTGGGTTTTTCTTCAGTGTTTTCAGAGCCTTAGAGTCTATCTTTTCCAATTCATCTTAGAGCAGTAGTTCTCAACCTTCCTAATATTGTGATGGTTAATACAGTTCTAATGTTTTGGTGACCCCCAACCATAAAATTATTTTTGATGTAATTTTATAACTGCAATTTTGCTACTGTTATATCTATGTTTTTCAAAGGTCTCAGGATATTGAAGTTTGTTTTTCATTTACTGTCTATTTAATGCTAAATGCTGATTCCCAAAACCTAGAGTCTACACTTAGCCCCTGCCCCCAAGTTAATTCTGATTGGTGAATAAAGATGCCAGCGGCCAATAGCTGGACAGAGAAGACATAGTTGTAGTTGAGGTTTCATGGGCTTAGGGAGAAAAAACCACAAGGAGGGAAAGAGGAAGAAGCCACCATGAAATAGATGAAAAATGCACAGAAGAGAAGAAAAGAGAGCCATCATGGGTTACCTGAGTGTCTGTGAGGGCTGCCCAATTGAAGTTAAGAGCAGCCCAGATGGAACATAGAAAAAAGTAAGTTATAATTTGGGGTTATCGATAAGAAAGTAGATTCTAACAGCATGGAATATAGCAGCTGCCAGCTATTGTTCTTCATGAGGCATATTGAAAATATAAAGGCTGTGTGTGTGTGTGTGTGTGTGTGTGTGTGTGTGTGCATGTGTGTGTGTGTGTGTGTGTGTGTGTCTGTCTGTCTGTCTGTCTGTCTGCCTTTAAGAAACTCAATAACCAAAGGTGGGATAGGAACCCCATGCCAGGATTTTAAATGTATTTTTTTTACCAAAGTCTGATCACAACCCATGGATTGAAAACCACTGACTTTGAGGACCAACACATTCATTTCTTTGTCTCATTCACTTAACTATAAGTTCTTTGGTATTTTACATGGTGTTTCAACTTTCACTTATAAAATTAACTAGTATATATCATAACATATGATAGATACTGATTAAAATATGTGGAAGCAAAAGGATGGTGAGGAAAGAACAGGAACTAGAAAAGACTAAACCTGTTAAAAAGTTTCTGCATAGTGAAAAAGATTAACTGTATATAAAAGCATTCATTTTCTGTTTATAGATGTAGACTTTTTCAAAAAAAGGAGAAAAATTTTGTCTTGGGAAAAGCTTTCCAAGACTTATGTTCAATACAGATAATAGGATATATAAGATAAACATCAAGTTATATAATGTAAAATATATTCTATGGTATATAATGTATATATTAACATTTAACAAATAGATAAGAACACTGTATGGCTCTATAATATAAATATATAATACATTATCTGTATATAGAACAAGCCACCCTTAGCTTTAACTCAGCTATCTGTACCTCAACTCTTATTTGGTGAAACAAGATTAGAGTACATCAAATGAAAATAATAATTTATAAGTTTTACCTTCTGCAGTGTTCTGTGGAGCATTGTCAGATATCAGGACATTCTGCTTCATTCTGCCTTGACTATGAGATTGACTGTCACAGCATTGCTATTCAGGTAGCATTTATAATCAAAACCACAATTTTCTCAAATCACAAGATTTCAATAGTACATGCTACATTTACTAAACATGGAGGCAGTCACAGTCTGTGTAGCCATCAAAAGACTCCCTTACTTCTCTTTCTTTCTTTCTCTCTTTCTCCCTCCCTCCCTCCCTCCCTCCCTCTCTCTCTCTCTCTCTCTCTCTCTCTCTCTCTCCCTCTCTCCTATCTATCTCCTTCATCTCTGCCTCACTTTCTCTTCACCTAAATGTATTTCTACTATTTATAATGAAATGATATTTACCAGTTGTCTTGGTTACTATTTCTCACTCAGGTGTGTGCACACATGTGTGTACAGACTCCACACACAAACACACCTAAATCAAAAGAAAAAAAATTAAAAAGAAGAGCCTTATGTTTTGTAAGGCAGAAGTCTATTTGTTCTGTAGAAAATGATGCAATGGACATTGTGACTGAGTTATTACTCATAGAAGCAACCTCTTTTCAAAGATATTATGTTTGGTTTGGTCATCATTTTATTTTGGCATTTTGTTGTGATGTTAACTATGTAAGGGCAGTAGAGAATTTGGTATGGATGAAGTGCAGCACTGCATTTCAGACCATTTGCTTTGTTCCAAACAAATAATAAATATGTAAATGCTCTCATAATACCATGATTATAACAAAATCTTTGAGTCTCTCAAGAATACCCTTGCATCCACAGGTAAACAATTTCTACTGATAATAAAATGACAAAAAGCAGAGATGTTTGTTAGCAACATTATGGCTTCTAAAGTGAAAACCATTGTGCAAGGTACAAGATGACAAAAAATTGTAGTGTTTCTGATAAACATTTAGCTCACAGCATTATGAAGAAAAGAGTACCCATCAATACTAATGATCAGAATTTAATTTTCCCAAGAGGCTTCCTTAAAAATTTTATTTGCTGTATATAAATTAAATAATATATTTTCTTCTGCATTTTAATATTTTATTTTTTTTATCTCCTTTAGTCAAATAACCAGGAAAGCAAATGCAACTACTGTCAAGAATTATGGCTTGCACATGTGAATTGCATATTTATCATCAGAAAGAATAATTAAAACTTATCCAGACTCTCCAGTAAATATGAACTGGTAAGTTTAATTCACTTTTACATTGTCAAAACAAAACATACATAAAAGTGGAATTTAATTCAACTAAGTTTAAAGAGATTATATAAAATAGCCCAAATATTTTATTTTAGAATAGCTACATAACTTTTCTACCTGTTAATATGGATCACAGTAAACAATCAGTTTGTATAAATATAATTGTATATATGAGCCAGAAAGACTCAATACCACATAATTAGGCTGAAAACTAATATTCCTAATTACAGTTCAAATATTTATAAATAATACTTTATGTATTTTAATTCTAGCATATATTGTATAGGTATAACATTGGGCTTATGTACTAGTTTAAATATGTTTAATTAGCACTAAAGAATTAATTCAATGAGAACCCATAAAAAAAAAAAGAACACCTCTGCTTGGTGTTATTTTTTTTATTAAGTAACCATTTCATTAATCTTCATATCAAGGTTGTCCTATTACATATGGGTGCTTCTAGATTAAAACCTCAGGGAAAGCCACGCTGTCATAAACATGTCTTATTAGATTAATCTGGCAACAGTAATTGATGCCCAGATTCTAAGAGAATTTGAAAAGAAAATCACAGGCATTTTCTTCTCTTTGTCAGTGTTCTCCTAGTTTACAGAAATAGTATCTACCTAATAGCAAAAACTGAGCAGGCAAAATCAAAATATTTATTTTTACAGTACATTTATAAGTAAAAAATGTCATTCCCCATGTTTCACACTCTGATCGGTTGCTTTGTACTTGTTCAACCATGCTACATGTCAACATTCCTGTTGTAAATAACAACTCTACAATAAATGTAACCTGGGATACTGGAGGTAGAGATGAGTTTGGATGACACTAGATAACATGTTAAGATAGGTATTACTAGGCCTGCCAGGTCCCCTGGAGCAAAGAGAGCAGCAGTGAACTTCACTGTCTAGTGAGCTTTATTGTGGGTCCCAGGGCTCTGTTTGTCTTTCTGAGTAAACTTACTGGGATCCAGGAACATTCAGGTCTACCAGAGATACAGCAAGCAGAGGTAAGAAGTATGCTGTTTCATGAGCTCCATTGTCCGGCCCATGGCTCTGCCTGCCTCCCTAAGAAGTCCTGTCAGAGAGAGAACATCCAGCTAATACCAGGGACAACAAAATGGATAAGGACATCATAAGAACAAAATCAACAAGAGCCTAGGCATTATGACATCACAGGAGCCCACGCATCCTACTACAGCAATCCATGGATATCCTAATACAGCCAAAGCACAAGAAGATGACCTCAAATCCAATCTTAAGATGATAGAGGCCTTTAAAGTGGCAATGAATAGATCGCTTTAAGAAATACAGGAAAATAGAATCAAACAGGTGAAGGAAATGAATAAAACTGTTCAAGACCTAAAAAGTGGAATAGAAGCAAGAAAGAAAAAAACAAACTGAGGGAATCCTGAAGATGGAAAAGGTAGGGAAAAGAATAGGAACTAAAGAGGCGAGAATCATAAACAGAATACAAGAGATAGAAAAGAGAGTCTCAGGCATGGAATATAAGATTGAAAGAAATTCATACATTGGTCAAAGAATGTTAAATCTAAAAAGATTCTGTCACGAAACACCAAGAAATCTGAGATACTATGAGAAGATCAAACCTAAGAAAAATAGGAATGGGGGAAGAAAAATTAGCAAGCTTGGAACCCTGCCTGACCACCCATCCCAATTGGATCCTCCTGTCATCCCAGCTGGTACACCTGGGACAGTCTAAAGAGGTTAGTGGAGGGTGTGGCCCAACCACTCTATAGCTCTGGACTTCCTGCTTGGTCTGGAGGAGCCCTGAAGGACTCCATAAATGCCCTGCCGCCCCATGGAAGACTTTAGGGGCCCCAAAACGAACCAGCTTGGAATCCTGTCTAACCATCCATCATAGTTGTATCTGCCTCATAACCCAGCTGGGTCTGACTCAGATATAGTCTGAAGAGTAAGGTCTACCTACAACAAAACCTTCAGAGTGAGCTATGGCTGAGCCACAGCCAACAGAGTAGGGTACGTTGACCTTCATTGTCTCTCCCAAGGCTCCTCCCACCTTCCTGAGAAGTCCTGCTGCCATCAGGATTATCCAGTCAACACAGGGACAACCAGATGCCTAAAGGACAGCATAAAAACACAATAAACAAGACCCTGGACAATTATGGCATCACCAGAGCCCAGCTATCCTGCTACAGCAAAGCCTGGATACCCTAATGAAACTGAAGCAAAAGAAAAGGAGCTTAAATTCAATCTTATAAAGATGACTGAGGCCTTTAAAGAGGACATGAATAAATCCCTTAAGAAAATACAGGTAGACATATTAAAAGAGGAAGCAAATACATTTTTTTAAAAGACAAATAAAATCAAAGAGGTGAAGGATGTGAATAAAACTGTCCAGGATCAGAAATGGTGAATGGAAAGAATAAAGAAGACATATGCTGAGGCAATACTGGAGATGAGACAGCCTAGAAAAGAAAACAAAAACTACAGGTATAACCATCACTGACAAAATACAGGAGATGGAAGAGAGAATCACTGATGTAGAAGACACATTACAATAAATCAATATATCAGTCAGAGAAAATTAAAAATTCAAACAAGTTCATGACACAAAACATCCAGGAAATTTGGGACACTATGGAAAGACCAAACCTAAGAATAATAGGAATAAAAGGAGATGATTCCCAGTTCAAATCCTCAGAAAACATCTTCAACAAAATCATAGAAGAAAACTTTCATAGCTTAAAGAAATAGATGAGTGTAAGTGTACAAGAAGCTTACAGAACAGACAAACAGATTGGGCCAGAAAAGAAAATCCTGCCACATAATAATCAAAGCAATAAACATACATGATAAAGAAAGAATTTTAAAAGCAGCAAGGGGAAAAGGTCAAGTAATATATAAAGGCAGACCTATCAGAATTACACATGATTTCTTATCTGCGTCTGTAAAGGCTAGAAGGGCCCGGACAGAGGTCTCGTGACACTAAGAGACCAGAGATATCAGTCCAGACTACTGTATTCATCAAAACTTTTAATCATCATAAATGGAGAAACAATGATACTTTGTGACAAAACCAATTTCAAACAATATTTCTCCTAATATCCACTACCCCACCCTACAGAGGATACTAGAAGAAAAACTCCAACCCAATATGGTTAACTATACTCAAGGAAACACAAGACATAAATAATTTCTCATCATTGTAACCAATGAAAAAAAATACACATACATACACACACAACCAACAACATCAAAATAACAGGAAGTAACAATCATTAGTCATTAATATCTCTCAGCATCAGTAGACTTAATTTCTTAGTAAAAAGACACAAGTTAATAGAATAGATACATATACAGATCCAGCATTCTACCATATACAAGAAACACATTTTAGCAACAATGATAGCTGTTCTAAGAGGAAAGTTCATAGCAATATGTGCCTTCATAAAGAAAGTGGAGAGCACTCAACTAGCAATTTAAAAGCACACGTGAAAACTCTAAAACTAAAAGAAGCAAACACATTAATATAGATTTATATTTCTTTAAATAATGTCCGCATGACTCTCTTAGTGTGGAAGGAGTGACTGTTGGTGCTTCTGCCCTGTTTTGACAAGAACTCTGAAAAATTGGCTTTAAAAACAAAAGAGGGGGAATGGTACCCCCCACAGAAGGAGTCCCCCTGAAATAATCTCCATCATGCCTTATTTACTTTTAACTCTCTAAAACTGAAAGCTCATGGCAAACCTACTGCTGACTGACTCTGTCATCACCGAGACCAATAAAAACTATGTAACAGATATGGAGAAGGACCCTCTTACCCTTAAAGGGAATAGCCCACACCCAGTTCCCTTATGGGGCTGAGGACTGATATGCCTGTCTGATACCACAGAAGGCACAGCTAATTGGCTACCAAAAAGATTAATGAAATAAATAAATACCCCCACAAAGCCAGACCCAACCATAAATACGATGAATAACAATTTACATCCAGGGAAGAGAAATCTCCCTGAGAATCCCCTTCTTTTTCCTTTCTAGGTAAAAATGAATCACCTGTGATGTCTGCTGTTAGAAGTTCTAATCCAGATGCTGGCCTCTGAACTTAAACTACTCAGACCTTTGAAGGGCCACTGACAAGAACATCAAACAGCTAGAGATTGACAACACTAATCTGAAGAAATCCCTCCTTTCACTGTCTGAAGAGACCTCCAAAAATCGCAAAGATCCTTATTGGACTTGATTTACTCTATTACAATAGAAAAGGCTGTGTACAGCTCTTGACTGTGTACAGCCCTTAAAGAAGAATATTACCTTTACATAGACAAGTCAGGGATAGTTAAAGAGAGCATGAAAAAGGTCAGAGAAGTCCCTGAGAAAAGTCAGAGAGAGAAAGAGAAAGAGGAGTGCTGGTATAAGAATTGGTTTACAGCCTCTCCAGGGTTGCTAACCCTACCTCCTCTCATCTTGGGACCATTATTTGAGTTCTTTTTGTTTATTTCTTCTGGTCCCTGGGCCTCAAATAGGCAGACTAACTTTGTGAAACAACAGATAAATAATTTGGTAGCAAAACCTATTCAGATACATTATCATAAGTTAGCTATGGAGGACCATGAGACTCAAGATGAGGTTGTTACTTTATCCAGTGTGTTCCCAAAACCCATCTCCACCCAACCTAAAAGAGGGGACTAGACCAAGCAGAGAGGGGCCACCCAGAACCGCCTCTGAGAGGCGATCTGAATTCTTGCTTAGGCTGGGAGGCTAAGCACTGCAAGGGAATATCAAGAAAAATTACAAATATCTCTCTGGGTTCCCTGAGGGACAAGCCTGACTGCATAGGGGTTGATGTCAAAAGTATCCCCTCTCCAGGAAAAAGACATCGGGATGGGTATGGCCCTCATGCATCACTGGACAACAACAGGGGGACTGGAGCCATTACAAGGTCCCCTTCAATTACTGGAGGTCAGGCCTCTATCCCCGCCTTCGCAAGATTAGATTTGCCATAGCCTGTCTATACTTAGAGAAGGGAGGAGATGTCGGGGGCAGTCCTGCTTACATATTGAAGACCTAAAAGCAGCCATAGGCCTAAAATCAGCAATAGGCCTGTAATACATGTATACTAACAAAGATGATATGACAGTCTATACAAGTGATCACAAAAATTTTATCAGAGAACTCCCACAACTGATAAACAACTTCAGCTAAGTGCCTGGATACAAAATTAATTCAAAAATTGAGTAGCCCCCCTTTATAAAAATGATAAGTGCAGTGAGAAAGAAATTGGGTAAACAATACCCTTCATAATAGCCACAAATAATATAAAATATATTGCTGAACCCCTAAGCAAGTAAGTGAAAGACCTGTATAATAGGAGCTTCAAGTTTTTGCAGAAAAAAAATTGAAGAAGTTATCAGAAGATGGAAAGATTTTCCATGTTCATGGATCAATGAGATAAACATAGTAAAAATGGCCATCTTACCAGAAGCATTCTACAGATACAACGCAATTACCATCAATATTCCAACACCAATTTTTTAGAATTTGAAAGAGCAATTATCAACTTCACTTGGCAAAACAAAAACCCAGGACAGCTACAAAAATCCTGTTCAATAAAAGAATTTCTATAGGTATCACCATCCCAAATTTCAAGCTGTACTACAGAGCAATAGTTAAGTACAAAGCCTCGTTATATTGGCATAAAAACAGACTCGTTGATCAATGGAATAGAATGGAAAACCTAGAAATAAGCTCATATACTGATGGACACTGGATGTTTGACAAAGAAACCAAAACCATATAATGGAAATATGAAAGCATCTTCAATAAATGGTGCTGTTCTAACTAGACATCTTTATGTAGAAAAATGCATATAGATCCATATTTATCATCTTCTACAATACTCAAGTCCAAGTTGATCAAAGACCTCAACACAAAAGCAAATACACTAAATCCAATAGAAGAAAAAGTGGGGAATAGCCTTGAACACATTGGTATAGGAGACAACTTCGTGAACAGAATACCAACAAAAGATCAAGAACTAAAGTCAAAAATAAATAAATGGGACCTCATGAAACTGGAAAGCTTATGTAAGGCAAAGGGCATCATCAAAGGGATAAAAATGGCAGCCTACAAAATGGGAAAATATTTTCACCAATCCTATATCCAACAGAGGGCTTCTATCCATCCATCCATCCATCCATCCATTCATCCATCCATCCATCGATCTACCCATTCATCCATCCCTAAGGTACTCAAGAAATTAAACACCATCAAGCCATATAACTCAATTAAAAATGGAGTCCAAATCTAAACAGAGAATCCAAAAACAGGAATTTCTAATGGTTGAAGAGAACTTAAAAGAAATGATTACTGTCCTTAGTCATCAGGGAAATGTAAGTCAAAATGATTTCAAGATTCCATCTTACACCCATGAGAATGGCTAAGACCAAAATCTTAAGGGACATCACAAGCTGCTGAGGATACGGAGCAAGTGGAACACTCCTTCATTGCTAATGGGCTGCAAACATATACAGCCACTGTGGAAAAAGTTTGGCCATTTCTCAGAATACTTGGAATAGATCTAACTTAAGACTCAGCTACACCACTTCTAGACATATACCCAAAAATAACTCTGCCATACCTCAAGGACATTTGCTCAACTATGTTTTTAGCAGCTTTATTCATAATATCTGGAAACTGGAGACAACCTAAATATCCTTCAACAAAAGAATGTATAAAAAAATATGTGGTCCATTATGCAGTGGAATACCATTCAGCTTTTAAAAACAAGGGCATCATGAAATTTGCAGGCAAATGGATGGAACTAGAAAATATCACCCGAGTGAGGTAACCCAGAACCAGAAAGAAGTGCAGAGTTTGTACTTACCTGTTAGTGGATATTTGCCACAAAGTACAGGGTAAGACTGTTATAATCCACAGACTCAAAGACGCTAACTAACAAGGAGAACCAAAGGGAATAGGCTTCAATCTCATTCAGGAGACAAAATAAAACAGGAATCTGAAGTAGTTGGAAGGAGGGAACTAAGTGGGTGAGGGTTGGGAATGGGGGAGGGCAGAGAAAGAAAATCGTGGGTTGGGAGCATCTCTGAGAAGAGTTTAGAATGGGGAGGTTTCTCGGAAACTTTGGGGAGTGACTCTATCTGAGATTCCTAGCATTGGGGCATTTGGAGACTGAAGTTGAAGTGGCCACCTCCTGTACCCAGGCAGGACTTCATGTGGAGGGAAGAGGACACTAACCTACCCACAAAATCTTCTACTCATGATTTGCCCTCCCTACAAGACGTGCAGGGATAAAGATGAAGCAGAGTTTGAAGGAATGGCCAAGCAATGACTGGCCCAACTTTTGACCTATCTCATTGGAGGGAGCCAACCCCTGACACTATTAATGATACTCTGCTATGCTTATAGACAAGAACCTATCATAACTGTTTCCTGAGAGGGTACATCCAGAAGATGATTGAAACAGATGCAAAGACCCACCGCCAAGCATTAGGTAGAGCTTGGGGAGTCTTATGGAAAAGGGTGGGGACAAGGATCGAGGGAGCTGGAGTAGTGGAGAACACCACAAGAAAACCTACAGAGTCAACTAACCTTTGCCTATGGGAGGCTCACAGAGACTGAACCACCAACCAAAGAACGTTCATGGACTAGTTGTAGGCCCCCTACACATTTGTAGCAGATGTGCCTCTTGGTTTTCATGTGGGTCTCCCAGTAATTGGAGTAGGAGTTATTTCTGACTCTGTTGCCTGCCTGTGGATCTCTTTCTCATGTCTATGCTGATTTGTCTGGCCTCAGTGGGACAGGTTACACCTACTTCTGTAGAGACTTGATGTGCCATGGTGGACTGGCACCCAAGTTGGCCTCCCCTTCTCTAAGGGGAAGGGAAGGAGAGCAGAGGGTTCTAAGAGTGAGACTGGAAGCAGAGGAAGGAAAGAGGGGTACAGTCAGAATGTAAAGTGAATAAATACACAAATAAATAAAAAATTAGTAAAATTTAATAAAAATAAAAGTTGGAAAACTGGAAATAAAAGCTAGATATTTCTAATTCATATTGGTATTTCTTGTCAAATAACAAGAACAAAAAATCATAATATATAAAAGCAGTACTTAGGTGGTAATTCTGAAAATCTTTATAAAAAGAATTCATTCAGCTGCTATATGTGCTTATATTTTTCTCCTTTGTAATTTACCTACTTATTTCAGAGACATGAAGATAAAATCTATAGAAGCAGCAGCCATTTTGTGATCATAAGAATAAAGGACACAATCAATCAACAAGAAACCAACCAAATAAATTAATAAATAGTCTGAACCAAAAATGTGCTCATGTTAACCCGTGTGTGAATAAGTAAAGATTACCATTTTAAAAAAATAAAGAAAGAAAAAGAAAAAAAGGAAAAAAATATGCTCATGTGCTTGGGAAGCTGCAGTCATACTAGAGCTTGACCCTAAAGCCCTTATTAGTTGAAGAAACACATTGAAATTTTTACTATATCAATTTAGAACCACAAATTTAAGGTATCAGCTTGACTTGACTTTCTAGGTAATAAGAAATGAAGTTATGCAAAAAATTAAAAATAATTTATATTATATTTAAACCAAATATTTGGGGTAATTTACTATGATCACTGTTTTAGCGAAAAAGTAAAAATTAATTCATGTGTTAATCACATCCTATTGGCACATTGGAAAGTCCTAATTATTATTAATATTTGTCAGTAAAGGCCCTAGTTCAAGGAATAAAGTTAATGTGAGGAAAGTTAAAACCTGGGTACCAAAGAGAATTGAAACATACTTTGTTGATCAACATCTTTAACTGCTTATTTCTGGAAACTATTGCATGATCCACATGAAGATGTTATTTAAAGTTTCAGAAGGGTTAACTAAAACAGAAGGATAAATGAACTATTCCAGGAAGAAAAATATCAGAGTTGATAGCAATTATATGTTACAAGAACAAAGTATAAATCTGGATTGACTAAGCATAAACAAAAGTTATGTGAACATAGATAGTAAACTTAGGTTATAAATAAAGGTGTTTCATGCACTATTTGAAAGGGAATATAATGAAAAATAGTTTATTCCAATATTAATCACTAATTTTATAATACTGTTATGTGAATTTTACAATGAAGATGATTGTGTTTGGAAGAGAGATAAATGTGTCAATAATGTGTTTATAAAAAGATAAAGAGATATAGAATATGTTCTGTGGTTTTGTGGTGAGGTATGGGGGAAGGGGATGTCTCAGAGGGCCCACACAGAAACATCTTTTCCCCCTGAGGAACCAGCCACAGGGCATGGGGAGGGGAGTTAAGAGGGTAGTAGAGGCAGAGAAAGGTAGAGAGGGAGAGAGTAAAGCATGAGCACATGGAGAGAGGGGGAATGGAAGAGGGAAGGGGAAAGGGGAAGAGGAAGAGCAAGAAACCAAGAGATCAAGAGAGCAGGAAAGGGAGGAGGGAGGCAAGCAGCCCCTTTTATAGTGGGTCAGGCCTAACTACCTAGCTGTTGCCAGGTAACTGTGGGGAGGAGCATATCTGGCTGTTGCCAGGTAACTGTGGGGTGGAATTTAGACAGAATGCTAACAGTAAATACAGCTCTAACTGATTAAACAGCTCTAAGAGGTGCAGCTCAGTGTCAGCAGGCCCTTAGGAAGAAAAGTGCTGATAGCTGCTGAGAGTTGTAGCATGTTTAACTAGATGGAAGAAGGGAGGTTCAGTCACCGGATCAGAGAAGCTATGATTTCTGCTATGGTCTAGGTATTTGTTCATTTCAACACCATGTTGAAGTTTTATGCTCAAAGTCACGTGCTAAAGGCATTTGAATGTGGTACTAATGGGGAATAATAAAGACTAGATACTCGTGATGATGATCCTCCCATCATTGGACCAGTATTTTGTTAAAGGGATTAGAGAATTCCAAGCTAGCATATTTGTTATGTTTCCTATGGGATGACCTGTGCTGACTTGAGGTTCCCATCAGCAAGCAGATCTTCAATTAATTGTGGTCTTTTGACCCTAGACACTGGTGCTTTCAGAGGCATGATCAATACCTGGTTCATTATGAATTACTTAGATTCTGTCATTCACACAGAGAAACAGAAAATGGATTAGGACACCCTTTAATATTCCAGGAGTAGATCTGTGTTGTTTTTGTTCTGGAATATGTTTTACTCTTCCATTAATGTTAAGTTTGCATCTCCTCATGACTTCCATCTCACCAAATCAAAACTAGCGATTAGCAGGGAAAGTGTCTAGGCACAGTAGACCCTGAGATCAGTAGTCACAAGGACAACACAGTGACAAATCTGATTCTCTTTTAAGCAAAGACCAGAACTATCCCCAGGAGGAGAACTGGCTTCTTTCAGTAGAGGGGCAGCTGCAGAAGCTGCTTGCTGCAGTCTTACAGATCAAAATCATGAATAAAGTCACTACTCTGTGCCTGTCAGAACAACCTTTCATAGGATTGAGTTCCATTTAAACAGAAATGGCAATGTACCATGCTTCATTTTGTCACTGATGTTGGCAGGGAGGCTATGAAACTTGAACTTGATCTGGGTCTGACATCTTTTGAAAGACATACAATGTATAAATGAGTGAATATACAGGGCTGTGTTTCATACTGAGCAATGTAATTTACTCTGTGGGAGTCATGAAAGCAAAATTAGAAAGCAATGAAGGCTCTGACTGGTCACAGAGGCCTGTCTGTCCTTCTGTTTGATTGCTTTGCTTTTCATTTGTTGAAGTATAACCTAGGGCCTTATAACCAACTGTCTGTCTCTTCAGTAGAAATATGTTCTTGTCACTGGAAAATTCATTTTCTCAAACATAACATGCTGGACACTAGTACAGTTCAATTCCAAAGCAACAAATATACATTGGCATACTAGAAGTTGAAAGATAGGTATTTTACACTTTTGACAATAAAATAGAATTAAAGGGAAAATATGACCAAATACTTATATAGACCCACATATAAGTATAAGTTAGAAGTTATTTCCTTCCTACACTTACCTTAGGGAAACAAGTTCAGAAATTACCTTTTTTGTCCCTTCAAAGGAACTTTATGGATTTGTGTAATTCCTGCACTTCGATATTATGGAGCAAAAACTAGTTTTGTAATATGTATATATATATATGTGTATATACATATACACACACACACACACACACACATATATATATATATACACACAGAGTGAATGATGTAGGTTTCCTGACCTTGGAGATGAAGTCAAGTGGCTCAGTTCATTGATCTCTAAGATTTACTGACATAAATACAAACAATTTTGAAAAATAACTGATCAAGGTTTCTGTCAGGTGATCCAAGTGAAAAACAAGTGTGTAACTCATAGCTGGGAATTGTGAAACAATATTATCTCACTGTGCCAGGTGTGGAGACATATGCTAAAAATTTTGGGGGAGCCTATACTATGTTTCATAAAAATGGTTTTAAGTTGGGTTTCCTGTAGGTTTAATATAGAGATATGGTCTGAGAGGAAGTCATATGATATTATAATATTATAAAATGAATTTTATATCTGTTGCTTCTCCCTTTTTAATACATAAGTAATATATAAGCCCAGTTCAGTCATAATGGAAAGGTCAGATGTTTCCCCATTGAGGGATTATCTACAAAAAAAAAATCACTTCTTCTCAAATGTATCAGACTCAAGAAAAGCAAGAAGTTTTAAAAAGCAGAAAGAGTCAAAAAGTAACTTTTCAGCAACCTCTGTGGCAAAGCAAAGAAGGCAAGTTTACACCAGCAGCTGTGACTTTGTACCAACTCAAAAGTCAGAAGTATGCTTTTCAAAGGGTGTCACTCAGCACAGAGTGAATAGAGAGCTACATGAAAGGGTGGCTAGCAGGCTAAAAAACTACTTAAGCAGTTCACAAAACTGCAATGAGTATTTTGTTTAGAATGTTTCATTGTATTCATTGTAGTATTAATATTAACATGAAGTAGAAAGGCCACCAATGTAAATTCTACCTGCACCAGAAGTGCAACTTGTATAATTTGCTACATTGAGTAATATAGGAGGTACCCAGATAACCCAATTCCTAGCAAAAAACCAACCAACCAAACAAACAAACAAAAACAAAAAACAAAAAAAACCCCGATATTACCATTTCAGATTTAAGTTTATACTGAAAAATATGTTAATAAAAATACCATGGAAGTTGTAAGAAAATAGACATAAGCCAATTGAATAGACCTGAAATTTCAGGTAAAAGCCAGTGTTCCTATTGCCAACTAAATTTTGACAGAAGTCAATAAACTGCACATTAGAGAAAAATAAGTATTTTTAACAAATCATGGAAGGATGAAATTAGATCTTTATCTGTCACTTTACACAAAACCCTATTCCAAATATATCAAATACCTTAACATAATACATGATAGCCTAAATATTTCAGAAGAGAACGCAGGGAATAAACTTCAATGTGTAGACATAGAAAGGACTTTCTGTAGCTATCCTTGGTAATGTAGACATTAAGGCCAACAACTAACAAATGGGACCTCAAGGAATTAAAATATCCCTGTGCAGCAAAGGACACCAACATTCAAGGTCAAAGGCAGACTACAGAACGGGAAAAAAATCTACATAGCTATCTAAAAACCACAAAGAACTGAAACAGGAATTTCTGTTTTCATTGGAGACTCAGTTGTATCATACGATGTTTTCCTGGAAACTGTCTTAAAAGGATGTTTTGCTGAGAACAGACATGTGATGATTTTCTAGAAGCTGCCTGGTGAAAGAGGACATGATGTTTTGCTGAAGAGGATGCTTGAGAAGACACACCATGTTTGGAAAGTGTAAGTATAACCCAACAGACAGTGGACAAGGCTCTTGCATTGGTTTTCCGTGTAACTTTTTGCTGGTCTTCACTGTGATTCACTGACCCTGGTCTTGGCTGACTACACTCTTGCATTGGTTTGCCTTGCTCTCTTTGCTTCTCTTCACTTTATAAAGAGAAATACACCAAAGAACTTTTGGCAGTGTTTCTGCTGCTTCTTGCCACTTCTGTGGACTCATGCCTATTGGGGGAGCCTTGTGGTTTCTTCTGGATGAAGCTACTATTACTGATTTGTGCTTGGTGTTTGCTTAGTGGAATGGACTGCTAACATTGAAGACTGGAATCACCCCAAGGAATGATTTCTAAATAGGTCTACAGCTCCTTTTCCTATTAGTCTTTCTTTTACCCTACCTTTTGTTACTGGTAGGTACAATGGAGGTTGAAGTTTTAAAGAGCCATAAAAAAGTAGGTTCTGAAAAATCTAAAACTACAAAGAACTAAAAAAAAAAAATCTAAACACAAGAAAAATCAGGATATATTATACTAATATATTATATACTATAATATGATATATATTATGTATATATAAGAGCCCATGATTTGCTGAAGAATGATACCTAAGACTCAAATAGTATGCAAAAGTAAAGCACATGTTATTCTACAGAAGTCCAGAATGCAGGGATCTACCATTTACCAATATGGAGACTTACATGTGAACTCACAGACCCAATTTAAAGCACATTAGGGGAATTCCAGGGAGGGGTAGGTGACATTTATCTTAATTGATTGGCTTCCTCTAGGGGTGTGGGGCATCTTTGGGATTGGTTAGGGCACTAGGTACTTTCCAGAACCATTGCTGGGGGTCTGGAGTCTGGAAACAGTTGCTGGTGAAGCATGGAAACTATTGCTGACTCATTGACCCACTCCATAACACAGGATCCATGCCTTTTACAACTAACTGGGTGAAAAACCCATGGCTGGGGAAAGCATAGACCCTAGGGAAAGCCCACTAAATGGAAATTGTAAGAAACTAAGCACATTTTTTCCCTTTATACCCAGAGCTTAGTCTATTTTTTAAACTTTATAGGACGCTCTTCTATTTGAAGTAGATGGATATTGATACAGAGACCCACAGGTGGCTAATATGCAGAGAATAAGAGAATGAGCTGCATTCAGTCCAAAATTAAACATCCATATTGAATTATTCCTTGCAAAGCTAGGGGATCATTGAGAAGAAGGGAATGAAGACTGTAAGTGCCAGAGGTACTGGATGAATGAAGCACAATAGAAAACCCAAAAGATCTGCACAAGACCACATCAGAGAAAGCTCAGGAATGGGTGGGTGAGTCACCCTAGCTGAGTACCTACTGGCAACTGATGATTTCTCGGAGGAAGAGGAAGACAATTTTCATCAGGGTTGTTGGCTTGTGGGGTTATTCATGCTCTAATAGATGTTACTACACACATATGCAGCACCATGTAGACTCAGTAGATTAAAAAAATAAAAGACACTTGATATTTGGAGGAAATGGTTGTGAAGGGAATGGGTGAAGAATTGGAGTGGGAAACAACGGCAGATGGGGTAGAGTTCATGATTTGTAATTCACGTTTTTTTTATTTTTAATTTTTTTAGATGATCATGGTGTCTATTTTCTTTCAGTTACATGATGGATTACATTGATGGATTTTTATATATTAAACCACCACTGAATTTCTGGTATTCATATTTTTACATAAAAATAAATATTAAAATGGTTCAGATCTTATTGGTGGTCTCTACAATTTTCTTTTATCTATATACAAAAATAAATAGTACTTCAAATATGTTTGAGCTTTCATTGATTTCTCAATCAAAGTCAATAACAGATTTATTGGGTGAATCTTGGTTCTCTTTTCAACATCCATTAATTTGTAATCACTGATTTATCACAAACATGTTTGAATGGTTGATAAATTGAAGACTTCTTAAATATGTATTGTCAGTGTGTAGCTGAGATACACAATGTCATAACTGCATCAGTGAAATTTCAGTATTGTCTGACATTTTATACTTGCAGAAAGTAGAAGCCCTATAACTGACCCCACATACAGCAGATCGGTGCTGTCTTAGGCAGATTTGGCTAGGAAAATTGTCAAATGATCCTTTACTGGTTAGGGAAAGTGGTGGTAAATCCACTAAAATTTAAGTGGGAATTTCATTTTAATTAGTTATGGTGCTATTCAATGCTTCAGAGTCTGTAAGATGGATAGACGGCTTGGATCTGAGCGCCTTCTCCCACCACTATATAATGCTGTTTTAATTTGATGCCCTGTGGAAGGAATTATAGAGAGCACCAATCTTGGACTTTTATTAGTTGGATGGGGTCAGACAGTGATCTAGACCTCTAAAGGATTTTCTATATAGTATTTAATAAGCATGTTTATTATTTCAAATTATCAGTGGTAATTGGTACTATATTGTTGGTGGCAAATAAGGAGAAAGCCTGTTGTTATAAATGTTGTCATATCCTCAAAGAGATAATGCAGCTTTGTCTCAATAAGTGTGACAAAGAACATCATGTTGTCATCAGAAACATTCCTGAAATGAAATCTGATTAAACATTTCAGACTGTGCACTTTTGATTTCTAATACTATGAAATAAAAGTGAAAATGAATCTCCAGTCAACTGAACTTCTCTAAGGAATGTTTTCCGCTTAAAAATAGTGAGCACTGCCAATTATTTTTAAATGATTTGTGTTACTTTATTTTCTGATTTTGCATGTTGTTTTGTTTTTTATATTTGTTTGTTTTTCATGTGTGTTTATATGATGTCTAAGATTAGATTAATTAACATTTCAGATGACTTAGTAGCATTTACTTAAAGACTTATTTCCCTAAAAAATATTGCAATGGAGATTCAATTGTTAAACTGCTATTTAGGCAATTATCTGAATTTGTATTCATTCCTGAGGTCTCTACTGAGTTGTGTAATTTTATATGCCAATTTTTGTGCTAACGTAATATACTACTTTATTAATATTGTTTTTGAATATTTTATTTTATCTAGTAGCATTTAACTAGTTGTACTCATCAATTTTTTTTCTCAGCTATTCTTAAATCTTTGGATTTCTACAAAAATACTTTTAAAGAGCATTAACTTACTAAAAGCTTTATTGGGGGGAGTGTTTACCACAATTACAAAGTATCTATGAGCAACCTTTGAGAGGTATTGCCACAAAATATTGTAGTGTCAGAGGTATAAATAAATTTATTAATAATTATTTACCATTGCCATACTTGTCTATCTATTTTTACATTGAGCTTGTGAAATTAAATTTAGTGAAATTGAAAATTCATTTACGAATGCTAGAAGTATGACCATGGATTTGTTATAAAGAGAGAGGGGTTTCTAATTCAGTGCTATAAAGATGCAAAGTGAAAACAGAAGCCTTTGTGAAGTCAGAAACTCAAGTTCCACTTCCTGTTTATCCTTTTATTCCTTCCCTCTGGAAAGTAAAAATACTTCTAAGCAGAAACTTTATCTACCTGTGACTCAGCTTTCTTCTACTCTCTCTAGTCATTCACCAAATTACATGTACTGTATAATCCTCCCCTGCGGCAGCACTATATCTTCAGTCAGTTGCTACACCCCTGATTCAGTAACCAGTTCCTTTAACAGAGGCTCCAACTACACCTCTCTTTCAGTGCTCCCTCGGGAATATTGTCACAGTGTTCTCTTCACAGGCATTCTGAATTCATGATTTTACAGTAGTTTCATGAATCTGTATGTATATTCTTAGGTGATGATTTATTTCTTCACTTAAAACACTGTTTCATCATATAAGCTATTATACGGACTGCTGACCTAAGACTATGTCAACATGCAAATGTGTAATGTTCCTTTGATTTTGCCTTGGCTTATGTGAGTTTCAGTAATCAAGAGGATCGGGTCAGCCTAGTGCTTTATAACACTTAGCAGACATCATTACTATGACCCAAATAAAGTAATCTAGAGAGTCATTGGAACATTGATCGAAATGTTTATGGTTTTTTCCTTTGGTGTCTTTGCAAGTAATTGATTAGTGAACTGACCAAAATTAATTTTTCCCAATGGCCAGAGGTTTATATATGCTTAGTGAAAAGAAGCATGGCATATTTGTGAGAACATCAGTTTTTTATTGATTAATCAATAGATTAATCAATAGATCTTTACAATGGCTGAAATCTATAATATTAAAAAGAGTTATTTTTGTCTTAACATCAGTATTTCTGTTACATGTGCAACTTAACATATTTTTATTCAATTAGTATTTTCTTCCTTCAGAAGAATAATAATTTCTTCAGATCACAGCTACAGACACTCAAGGAAAATAAATAAAAAAATTACATTCACTATTTCATTGATCATAATATTCAAATGGAAAGCAGAAGTCCTTTACACTCTGTCAAATCACTTGGAACTACTTTAAAAATTGAAGTTCATATACCCAACAAATCAAAGTTAAAATGAGCTGTCTAAATGTCTGGTGGAGCATGATAAGCAGCAGCATAGTTTGTCATGTAACTCAGTCAAGTTTCCCTGGCATGAGGCTCTGAAATCTCTATAGTGCTTCCTATTGTCCTTCTGCTCTTACCTGGTGATGGGAAATATTATGTGGTCTCGTTAGCAATAGTAGAACTTACATAAAATGAACATCCTCATTTTGTGTAACTGATCATGCTGATAAAAAAACACCACACAACGTTCATGTAATACAATAAAATGTTCACACATTAGAAACCCTAATTACATGTCTCTCAGTTATAATGAGCATTAAATTATCTTAGTATGATAGACATGTGAGGTTGTGTTTGTATTGTTCTTTTGCTTCATCTGATTAACATACATGGTGACAGTCCTTCATGAATTTCTCAGAGCTCCTGAGCAGTCTGTTATTTCATGTGAATTAAAATTTAGTAGATTTTAAAACTCATTATTGAGATATTCATATCAAGGTGTAAGTGGTCAAGTGTTACTTCATGTCTCTCAAATAAACTTAGAGCATGTTATATAATTCTTAAAAAAGCAATTAATATCAAAGAAGCAATGTTGTAAAATGACTATTACTAACAAAATTAATTTACAGATTTAATACAATGTCTACCAAAATTACAATGTTATGTTTCACAGATTTAGAAAAAATAGAATAATTCATATGAACCAAAAATGACCAAGATCAGCCAAAGAAAACTTAGAGCTTAATAACACTGATGGGGATATTGGAATACCAGTCCACAAAACATACTATGCAGGTATAGTGATAGAGAAAGCTTGTTACTGGCATAAAAATACAGATAGACCAAAAGAATCAAATAGATTATATGAAAATAAAACAAGAAAACTATACCTAACTGATGTTTGACAAAGGAGGTAAAACATACATTGAAAAATATAGTTTATTCTATGGCAGGAAAACTATCATTTTAAGAGGAATGAAATTAGGTTCATATCTATTGTAGAAAGATCAAGCCAATATTGATCAAAGACCTTAATTTAAAAAGAAAAAAATAAGAAAGCATGTAGAATGCCCTCCAAGATACTGTGGTAAGGAAGCACTTTTGAGCAAAACACCAATACCATATAAACTAAATAAAAATATCAACAGATAGTATACAGAAATAGAAGTTTCCATACGGGAATCAACAGTCAGCAGAGCAAACCAACAACCCCCAGAACAGAAGGAAATCTTTACCATCTACACATTGTATGAGTCTAATATCTAGAACCTGTGAAAAATGCAAAAATTAAGTATCAGTGAACAATCCTTGTGAAAAGACAGGCAAGTTACCTGAATAGACAGAATACAAAAAAAAAAAACCAAAACAGAAGGAAAGAAGCACAATTGACTACTAATTATTTTTAAAAGTTTTCAATATCCCTACCTATCAGGAAATTCAAATTTAAAAAACAGTATGAGATACCCCACCTTGCCAGTTAGCATGGATCTTCTACAAATAACCCAGCTATGCCACTGACAAGCATAAACCAGAAACACCATAACCTACCATATTGATACTTGTATACCAACGTTTATTGCTGCTTTATTTACTATTGCAAAGAGTTAAAATCAAGCTAGGTATGCATTCACAAAAGAATGAATCATGAAAATTTAGGGTATTTGTAAAATTAAATACTATTCATCTTTAAAGAATAATGTAGCCGGGCAGTGGTGGCGCACGCCTTTAATCCCCAAACTTAGGAGGCAGAGGCAGGTGGATTTCTGAGTTCGAGGCCAGCCTAGTTTACAGAGTGAGTTCCAGGACAGCCAGGCTTACACAGAGAAACCCTATCTCAAAAAAAAAAAAAAAACCAGAATAACGTAACTACTAAAGTTTACAGGAAAAGGGAAAGACTTATGTAGCATATTTATATTAATATTAATGGAGGTGACACAATCCCAGAAAATAAAACCCACATGGTCTCCCTCATATGTAGGATCTAGACAACAATACACTTATATAGGTAAACAATATACTTAAATATGTACATATTAGTGTAGGATAACAGAAGAAAGGACGAGTTAACGTAAATGGATAGAAATATAATTGTTTTTGTAGTTCTAACTCTGTCATGAGTTGTTTTTGCTGGTTGATAAATGTTTAAAAAATATATTGAATATTGAGAGAATAAAAGCCAATATGAACTTCTACAGATTCAGGATGACATATAGATTTGGATCTGGTTTTGTTCCTGTTGTTTGCAATTTTTTATTGTAAAGTTTATCATTAAAATAATAATAATAAAGAAGCAAGAAAAGTGTTCAAGGTCCAATGAAAATAATCATACATCACAATTTTCTCCTTCATACTTCAGTATCATTCTTTAGGTACTACACAACAAACTAAATACAGTAGACTGGTTGTCATACGGTCAAAGACAAAAGGATATTTTTCTTATTTTGCTTTAATAACTTCATTTCAATGTAAGTTTTAATATTGTAGCAGCTTTATAATGAAACACTTTTTCATTCATAAACAAAAATAAATAAAACATAAGTATAAAATTTTCTTTGGAAATATATCCATTAGTAAGTTACTTGATCGTACAATGTCAGATTTATATTTTAGAATTACTCACAATACCTATAAAACAGAAACTAGTTAAATATTTTCTGTGGAACCCATAGCCAGTGAGATACTACTGAACAATAAAAGAATAAAATTCCATAATGTGCAGTAACATGAGGAAAGTGAAAATCATTATTTTCTTTTTCTTTCTTTCTTTTTTTTTATTGGATGTTTTATTTACATTTCATATGTTGTCCCCTTACCCCATTACCCACCCCCAGCCCAGGAGCCCCCTATCCAATCACCCCTCCTCCTGCTTCTCTGGAGATTTACCCTTACCTATCCCCCCACTTGCTCCTCCACACCCTCAAATTCTCACCCACTGGGGCTCCCAGCCTTCATGAGACCAAGGATCTCTTCTCCCACCTATGCCCAACAGGGCCATCCTCCCTTACATATACAGCTGGAGCAATGGATCCCTCCCTAAGTGTTCCCAGGCTGGTGGTTTAGACCCTGGGAGCTCTTGTTGGTTGGCATTGTTGCTCTCCTCATGGGGCCACAAACCCTTTCAGCTCCTACAGTCTTCACTCTAACTCCTTCATTGGGAACCCCATGATCAGTTCAATGTTTAGCTGTGAGCATCTGCCTCTAAATATGTCAGACTCTTGCAAACCTTTAAGGAGACAGCTACACCAGGCTCTTATCAGCATACACTTCCTGACTTTCACATCAGCATCTACCTTTGGTGACTGCATATGGGATGGATACTCAGGTGGAATGGTCTCCAGATGGCCCCTCCTTCAGTTTCTGTCCCTCACTTTGTCTCCATATTTGCTCCCTTGAGTATTTTGCTACTCCTTCTAAGAAGGACCGAATCATCCCCACTTGGTCTTCCTTCTTCATGAGCTTCATGTGGTCTGTGAGTTGAATCTTGGGTATTTCAAGGTTCTGGGCTAATATCCAATAATCAGTGAGTGAATACCATGTGTGTTCTTTTGTGATTGGCTTACCTCACTCAGGGTGATATTTTCTAGTTCCATCCATATACCTAAGAATTTCTCAAATTCATTATTTTAATAGCTGAGTAATACTCCATTGTGTAAATATGCCACATTTTTTGTATCCATTCCTCTGTTGAAGGACATCTGGGTTCTTTCCAGCTTCTGGCTATTATAAATAAGGTTGCTATGAACATAGTTGAGCATATGTCCTTGCTATATGTTAGAGCATCTTTTGGGTATATGCCCAGGAGTGGTATAGCTGGGTCCTCAGGTAATGCTATGTCCAGTTTCCTGAGGAACTGCCAAACTGATTTCCGAAGTGGAAATCCCACCATCTTGCAATCGCACCAACAATGGAGGAGTGCTTCTCTTTCTCCACACCTTTGCCAGCATCTACTATCGCCTGAGTTTTTGATCTTAGCCATTCTGACTGGTGTGATATGGAATCTCAGGGTTGTTTTGATTTACATTTCCCTGATGACTAAGGATGCTGAACATTTCTTTAGATGCTTCTTTGCCATTCAAGTTTCCTCAGTTGAGAATTCTTTGTTAAGCTCTATACCCCATTTTTTAATAGGGTTATTTGGTTGTCTGGAGTCTAGTTTCTTGAGTTCTTTGTATATATTGGATATTAGCCCTCTATCAGATGTAGGATTGGTAAAGATCTTTTCCCAATTTGTTGGTTGGCATTTTAAGGACACTATCAATGGGAATCATTATTTTCAAGGAAGTAATTCTAGATAGAATCACAATTCCACCCTTATCACAATGAAGAGTCTGAAGAGTGATTATATCTAAGCAGAAAGTAGACTGGGGAAGCTGTGGCTAACATAAGAAAGGTATTAGAAGCAAGAAATTCTGTTGTGATGGTACTCAGGAGGGCCACTGTAGAAATGTGCAGATTTCAAAATCTGTCAGAGGGAATTTGAATACTTTGACATAAAACTGATAAGTATTTGGAGAGACCAATATGTTTAACATTATTTAAATATTACATGATAGAAGAAATATCAAAATACTAACTGGAGCTTCACATATATGTGCAGTTTTTCCTGTCACAGTTTTCATATGTCAGCTAAAATATAAAAATTTATACCAAGAAAAAGCATACTTTTCATTAAAGTAATCTTTTACATCAAGAAAAAGTGATTTTGTTTTAAACATAGGAGTGTGTGTATATGTGAGTGAGTGTGAGTATGTGTGTGTGTGTGTATGTGTGTGTGTGCTTTCCTATTCCCTGTCCTTTACTTCCTCTCCTATATCACTACAAACTTTCTTCCCAACTGTATGTGAACTATTTTAAAACTCTCTGAGTATACTTCTTGCTGCCTGAACATATATGTGTGTTGGAGCATCTATTGGAGCATGGGCAGCTTCTCAGTAACCACATTCCTGAAGACAATAAACGCCCTTCTTCCAGCAGTCATTATTGTCAACAGTTCCCTGGTCAGGGATAGGACTTCAAGACTTTCTCCCCCATCCATACTCAGAGTTTCTCTGATATGGTCTTTTGTAATTCATGTATACAATGTTTGTGTCATGTCAAGCAAATTCTGTTTCACTGAAGACAAGCACTACCTCTGGTTCTAGTGATCTCTCTGCCTCCTCTTCCATGAAGATCCTTGAGCCTTAGGAGGGCCATGGTATCCATCCACCATTGAGATACAGTCACCTTATTCTCTGCTTGTTGAGTAGTATATATTTCAGTATTAATCACTGTCTATTGAAAAAAGAAAATTTTCTGATAAAGGCTGAGAAATGGATGAATCAATGTATACAAATTTAAATTTATTATTTTGTCCATTTAGCAAAATAATAGTAAAAAGTTCTCTGTCATGCTTTGCCATTCTTTACTCAGTTTAATCCTTCCTGTTTCATTATTCCCCACTTCCCTCTTCATACTACACGTACATTAATAGGCTTCAAGTCAGGGTTAAATATAACACTACTTGATTGATAAATTTAAAATCCTCATTTCCTTTCTCTCTTTCCTTTCTCTCTTTGTGTACTAGTCAAATCACATGTTTATAAAGATGCCCAGTTAGCACATAAAACAGCCTAGTAAAATAAAATTGCATTTAGTACTTCTATCTGATGTTTTAGAACCCCATCTCATATGAAGCCACCAAACCCTGACACTATTGCTGATGCCAAGATGCCTGACAGGGGCCTCATATAGCCTTCTCCTGAGAGGCTCTGCTGAAGCCTGACTAACATAGATGTGGATGCTTGCAGCCAAGCATCAGACTGAGCACAAGGATCCCTATAGAGGAGTTAGGGAGAGGACTGAAGGAGCTTAAGGGGTTTGCAACCCCATCGGAAGAACAACATTATCAACCAACCAGACCCCCAGAGCTCCCATGGACTAAACCACCAACCAAAGAATACACATGGAGGGACCCCATGGCTCCAGCTGCATATGTAGCAGTTGAAGGACTTATCTAGCATCAATGGGAGGAGAGGCTCTTGGTCTTGTGAAGTCTTGATGCCCCAGGGTGTAACTGCCGTTTCTTTTGTAACGGCCGTCGGGTTCTGCTACTTTGTAAAGGCCGGCCGGTTCTGCTGCTCCGGTCGGCAGGTCAGGGTCTAGCAAGAGAGAGTGGGGACGGAGGAAGGGGAAAAAAGGGGCGAGAGACGCAGAAGATAGATACAAGCCAGAGTCCGGTGGAGTCTCTTCAAGTCTTCTTTATTCTCCTATCTTCTTACTATATTCTCACTCCTTCAGTCTCCTGACACCTCTCACTTTCTCTCTCCTTCCTCTACTTCCTACTTCCTACTACCTCCTACTACTTACTACCTCCTACTTTCTACCTCTACCTCCTCGACTCCACTACTCCTCTACTCCTCTACTGCTCTACTCTCTATAGAAGGGAAATCCTGGGTATTTATACCCTTTACCACGTGACTTGCCCTCGTGGACAATCTCAACTGAAGCCACTACGTCACGTGCCTTGTAGCCATGGATACCAGGAGCACCTGGCAGCTGGGGGCACTAAACAGTGTAACAAGATATTTATCAGAGTGCGCTCAGCTATTGCAGGCTGTTGAAACAAGTCTCTTGTCAGGGTATATGGCTCAAGATGGCTGTAAAGATGATAGCCACTTTTGGCTAAGAGTCGGCTCCCAACACCAGGGCAGGAGAATACTAGGGTGGTGAGGCAGGAGTGGGCGGGTTGATGGAGAGCACCCTCATAGAAGCAGGGGGGAGGATGGATGGATGGGGGTGTGTGTGGAGGGGAAACCAGGAAGGGAGATAACATTTGAAATGTAAATAAATAAAATAACCAATAAAACAAAACCCACATTGTATAGTTTTAGCCACATATTTCGTAAATGAGTTTTTATACATAATTTAAAGTATTTGTAAAAAAAATTAAAAGGAGACAGATTCACTTTAATAAAGACTTCATTCTGTGTTGAAATCTGCTAACTCATTATTAATTGATTCATCTGTTTGAACCAGAGAAAGACCACTCTAATGTAGAGTCAGTTTAATTTGTATTGTGTACATGGTATCAAAAAACTTTTCCAGATTCACTACTTAAGTATCTGTACAAATATATATACAAACATACACAAACCACAAACCTATGCACATACCACAAACATTGGTATTCACATACTAATTTTAAAAGAAACCCAAAATCATTCTAGCAAGTGTAATTATTAGTGAGAATAAATTAATTCCCAACAATTTCCACATCTGTCACCAATTGCTCACAAAATATTTCCTCAGCTAGTTCAATGAGTTTATCTTTTTACAATAGAAATTTTATTTTTTTAATAAATTAATTTATCTACATCAAATGTTGCCCACTTTCTTCCCCCCCCACAGAGACCCTCTCCCATCCCCTTCCCCTTTTCCTCTGAGAAGGAGAGACCCCCTGGATGTATCTCTACCCTGGCTCATCAAGTGTCTGTCAGGGTAGGCATGTCCTCTCTCACTGAGGTCAGACAAACACCAGAGTCAGGCTACAGCTTTAGGGAGAGCCTTTGCTCCAGTTGTTGGGAGGCCCATATGAAAACTGAACTTCACATATGCTACATATTTGCTGGAGACCTGGTTCAAGCCTGTGTGCTCTTTGGTTGGTGGCATAGATTCTGAGATCTTCCAGAGGTCTAGGTTAGTTGATTCTGTTGGTCCTCTTTTGGGCTTCCTATCCCCTTCAGAACCTTTAGTCCTTCCCTCCAACTCTTCCATAAGAGTCCCTGTTGGTCCAATGTTTTGCTGTGGGAATCTGCATCTTTTTCAGTAAGCTTTTGGGAAAAGCCTCTCAGAGGACCAGTACATTAGGCTTCTGTCTGCAAGTAGGGAGTGGTGTTTGCTATGAACTGGGTTTCAAGTTGGGCCAGTTTTTCATTGGTCATTCCTTCACTTTCTGCTCCATCTTTTTCCCTTCACTTTCTTATTTGCAGAGAACAGAGAAGCAGACTCGGGTATGTGGAAAGCAAAGCAGCCATGACACTGAAATGCCTTATGCCAGTACAGATGACAACTTCCCCATATGCAGTCCCCCTTTTAGTTAGCCCTCCACAGTCTATGGCCTCCTGGGACTGTAAGACCATGTGTACCCAAGGAAAAATTACATACAATTCCAAGGACCTACAAGATGGAATAACTGAGCTCTCAAGTCAGGGCCTGATGATTCTTCTCACTCTCTCCTTTTGTGAAGAAATGCTGGCAGAATTGAGATAGAGGGTAGCATTGACTGTTACAGATGCTTCTGATGATGTTAATAATGATGACTGTTATGCTCACAATATGGTATACTAAGAGTAGCATTGTGAATAAGATAACAGAGATCTGTTCTTTTGTTGTTGAAGAGTCACTCTACAATATTGATGAATACTCTTCAAAATTACACACACACACACACACACACACAAACACATACACACTTATGATGCTTGGTCACCACACAAAAGTATTTTAAGAATTTGGAAACCATGAACAGGAGTGACCTAAGCCACTTTGGTCATTTGGGATGTTTGGCATATGAGTTTGGAGGTGTCCATGGGATGTAGTCCCTCTATTTCTCACTGCTCTGATTTACCATGTGACAATTTTCTTCTCCACCCACTTCATATTGGTGTGCCATCTACACCAGAGGCCAAAACCATGGAAACCATGAACTATGAAAACCTCTCTATTTTGTTAACTAGTCTATGCCAATCACTCCCTTATCATAACACACCACTAAGAAAATCATGAAACATCTCTAGGTATAATTTCCCTGATTTATAAAATGTTAAAGTTAGAACGCATGCATGTCAAATACCCTTGTAAACTTTGAATCAAATGACTGATGCAGTAGCCTTTCAAATCTGTAAAATATGAAACATATCCAGCATGTTCACTATTAATGTCCTGGTTGCTTGGTATGCTGAATAGCATATTTACTTGATCAATTTTCATCATGTTTAAGCCACTCATTAAGGCATCCACAAAAAATAAATAAGTCAATTCTATCTCGCATGGATTTTGAAAACAAAGATACAGATAAATAATATAATATGTTAGCATTTATTAGTACTGGAAAGGAAATAAAGCAAACTGAGGAATCATGAATTCCAGAGTGGGATGTGCAAGTTTCAGTGTTCCTGCAAGTGCACACCTTTCCACAGAGATATGGGGAAAGAAAATGTTTCCAGAGTAGTAAGATTCAGATCAATTCCTGACATTTTAGTCACACAGCTAATCAGACAAGAGCCAGACTGCCTATGACATCAGAGAAGCAACAGGGAGCAATGGAAGCAAGGGCTTTGTTGGCCACTGTCACCAGACTTGCTTTGACGCTATGTTCAGATGACTGGCTACAGGGAAGATAAATACCTCATATGCTCACATTATGAATCTGACTATTCATATTCACTATTATGAATCTCACATTATGAATCTGACTATTCACTATTTCCTTCCATAATTGAGAACCTTTGTGATTTCCTGGGACAACCCACCAGAGCCAGAACTGACCTTGCTTTAAAGTTAACTGATTAGCCGCCTTAATTACACCATCAACCTGTACTTGTCTGTGCTAGCAGATGTTCACATTCTCCCATTCAAGGGGGAGTAGTGTTCTGACTGCCACAATGCTTAAAGAAAGATGAGTAAGTAGTTGAAGAAAGGAGCTTGAAAGGCAGGGTAAGAGACATCAGTTTTTATCTATCACACTCTCCAAGAAGAGAAACTGGCCCAGAGCAGTGTAAACACTCCAGTATAACACATGAAAATCTTATGATACAGATCACCTTGGTTCTCCATTACCGAAACCAATATTCCTCAACCCAACTCCTCAGCTCATTTTCAAACAATAAATAATCTCTAAATATTAAATTCAGATACATAGAAATTATATAATGCCTTGTCTGATAGTATATATAATCATGTGAAAGACTGCTCACCATGGTATGTTTCTGTGCTACCTTGCACACCAATCTTCTATAAAACAGATAAGTCTTGGATATGTTTATAGCAAAGGTAATTTTGTTTTACAGATTTGACCCCAGGATCTGCTGCTGGAAAAAATATACTGTCTTAGGGTCTCTATTGCTGAGGGAAACACTATAACCAAAATGCCAATTAGGAAGGAAAGGGTTTCTTCAGCTAACGCTTTCAAGTTGCTGTTCATCACCAAAGGAAGTCAGGATAGGAACTCAAACACAGCAGGATTCTCGTGGCAGGAGCTGATGCAGAGGCCATGGAGGAGTGCTACTTACTAACTTGCTCCTCATAGCTTGCTCAGCCTGCTTTCTTATAGAGCCCAGGACCACCAGCCCAGGGATGGCACCACACATAAGGGGCTGGGCTCTCCCCCACTGATTACTAACTGAGACAATAACTTGAAGCTTGATCTCATGGAGGTAGTTCCTCAAATGAAGCTCTTTTCTCTTTGATGACTCTTGGTTGTATCAACTTGACACACCAAACCAGCCACTACTGATACACTCTAAAAAATATCATAACTCTAAGATCAAGTAGGTAAATTATCTTTTACTGTAATATAGTTTGATAAGAAGAGGGACTCAGCAATTTCCCTCTTACTAAATAAAATAAGACTGAGTCCAATAGTATTTTTCTATTTGAAAGTTAATTATTAAAACCAATCAGAGAAAGTAAAGTACAGTTGAAACCAAATACAAATCAAGGAGAAGATAACTGGGCACAAACACGCTTTACTTACTGAGCTTTTAAGACCTAGTGCACCAACATGAAGCAAGTCACACTTGTATCGACTATGAATTCAACTGTAAAAGGAGAAAATTTGTTCATTTTAATTTTTAAAATTGTTTTTGGACAAATGATCCTACCTCTTTTTAAAAAGAGCTGAATTAAACACTTCAATTAACCCATCTAGAATACAAAAGCCTATTCTAACCATAGATGCTAGCTCTTGATTTGATCTGATTTTTCTATTATTCAAGAACTTCTAAAATTATGATCTTCAATTTTTGCCATTTTCATAATTTTAATGCCTTCAGTTTTTTCCAGTGTATGTTAGCAAAAGAAAAAAGATTAAAGAATTTCCATTACTTCAAGAACCCTTGAAGTTTATGAAGTGTTTTTGTTATTTAATTTTTATCTTTTGAACTTCATATTTCTAGGTCCACATTCCAACACAATGGTTTGAATGGAGATACTGTGCATTTAATGGAAAAGCTGTTTTACAAGGCTTAGGTTGTTAAACAAAAACTAGTGTGCCAAGCTCTTCTGAGGCTGGTAGGAAGGCCTCAGAACATCCCTAATGATATAGGCCCTTACAATTCTTTGGGTTTGCCTACCTGAACTAGGACCTTACTATTGAAGATATCATGTACTATGGATGTATGACAGTGAGACAGAAAGCTGGATGTGAACTGGGATCAGCCCTACTGGCTAACTTTTACAGACCAAGGAGGTGCTTTATAGGCTACAGGAGGAGAAATGTTATCAGTGGTCTTATCCAACTGTGAACCTTACAATCTATGAGACAAACTTGCCAGGAACAATGTGCTCATGCAGGCAACAGAGCCACTGACTATGGTAAAGATAGACAACAGTTATCTGACTGGATTTGATGCATGTTTTAAAGAAAGAAACACATATCTGTAACTATAAACTTGGTCAAAATCTTATGTTGCCAGAGGTCACATACTGTAGCAGGAGAAACTCAATATTGTTTAGCTGAATTGGCAGCACATCAAACTCCCTTCTAAACATTTGTTTATACCTGATATAAACGCTTCTCATAGACTTAACCAGAAAACCCTTCTTTTTAGTGAACAGCCATGAATCAAAGGTTTATACTTGCACAAGATCTGGGGTTTATGGCTGAAAACAAGTGATAGAAAAGTGCTCAATTCTAAATGCATCATTTATACCATCCTTTCTAAGGATCAGAATATTCTAGAAGAGAAAGTGCAGGGAATTGCAAGAGTTGGAAAATAAGGAGTTAGGTTGTGAGGTGTCTTATTCAGTATTCAATACAGCTATTGTATTGAATACAACAAATACCAACACAGATATCAACAATGTATCTGCATAAGAATGAACCAGACAAAAGCCAGTTTAAACTATTAACTAATGGTAGACTCAAGGAGAATTATTGCCTTCCACTATGTACACACTAATGATGCCAACAAGCTCCAAAGCATATTCCTAACCCAACAGCCACACAGATGACCCTGTGTAAATCAACTGAGTTGCAAATCAAATCGAGAACCCATTTATTTCGGCAAAGATGCTGGTAGGAATGAGACGTGTTAATAGGCATGGTAGGCAATTGAGAGCTCAAGTGAGTGTGTAATCATAATATATTATATACATGTATAAAATTTTCAATAATAAAAATGGATATAAATACAAAAAGATTAAAAAAAGAAAAAAAGGATAGCACTCCACAATACCTAGCATATCTGCTCTGAGGAATGTAACTGTATCAAGTAAAATTATAAGTAATTACCTTGGTGACTAAGCTGCTTTTAATGTGTATATAAATAATACAGTTCCCAACCAGTAAAGTTTATTTATAAAGTAACTATCTATCATCCAGTGACATGGTAAAATTAATAAAGGAGACCTTCAAAGTCTTTCTAACCTTTAAAACTATGTGATTCCATATCATTATGCATTGAAAGTTGAACGTCTCAATATCTTACTGACATTTTATATGCTGAAAAATGATGCAATTTTAACACAATAATATACAAATGAATTCTTTAATTTCTGAGGAATTCTTTTCTTTAAAGATATAAGTATTTAATTAGCAAACAGTCTACTAAGTTTCATTAAGGCACTTCTGTGTTTTTTTAATTTAGTTTTTGACAAGGTGCCACTATTAAGGCTTGATTGGTCTAGAACTCTCTATGTAGACTTGGCTTACCCCAAACTTGCAGAAATTTCCCTACTTCTCCCTCCTTAGTGCTGGTGTTAATGTGTGCTTTTACACCTGACCATATTTTTATATGTACTTTATTTTTATTAATGCTACCCGCTTCTTTCCTTCTCATAACCCTCTCTCTTGCTATTCTAAATCTTCTCCAACATAACCTCCCATCTGC
The DNA here is from genome assembly GCF_004785775.1 of Grammomys surdaster. NCBI lineage: Eukaryota > Metazoa > Chordata > Mammalia > Rodentia > Muridae > Grammomys > Grammomys surdaster. Next base: position 11,598,336 of record NW_021604607.1, on the reverse strand, counting down.
TGCCGTTGTTGCTTGGATTTTGCTGCCTTCCTGCCTCAAGAACCCCTTCTCTCATGAACCCCTCAAGACTTCATTTACTACACACCTACATATATCCATGTATATGAAAATTAAAATCCACTACATGGTTGCTTATCTGCTATGGAGCTAATGACTGGAAGTCATTATAGTTGAAATTTTCCTTCTGCTTTCCATTCTCCTCCCCTGAGAAGCTGCTGATATACATGCTGCCTTCTTTAGGATTTCTTATTTTAAACACTAATATACTGTCCTTAAGCTTTAACAAATTAAAAACTAGGCACACATATCAGAGAAAATATCAATATTTGTTTCACTAAGCCTAGCTTATTTGTTTAATATAATTCCAAGTTCCATCTGTTTTCATGTTGATGGCATGACTTCATTTTTCTCTAGAGAAAAATAAAATTGCATTGTGCATATGTACCACATTTTCTTTGTTCATTCATCTAGTGATAGAGGTCTAATCTAGTCATACGTCTTGAATGTTGGGAATACTGCAACAACAAACATAAATATCTAAGTATTTATAAGATTTATAATCCTCTGAAGGAAAACTATAGATGGATCATATTGTAGGTTTGTTTTTCTTTAGAAACTTCTATTCTGATTTCTACTATATTACATAAGTTTATGTTCCTGTTATTCCCCTTAGGGTACACAAATGTGTGTGAAGACATGTAATCTCTGATGTAAATAAATGAATTAATGAAGAAAAAGAAAAAGAAAAGAAAAATTGACAAGAAGTAAAATCTACTCCCATGTAAAAATTAAACAGAAAGAAACCCTAGAACAAAGTTTCAGTAAAATGTGAGACAATGTAAGGCTAACTGATGAAACAACACATCTTGTTCATATTTTGTTTGACTAGACCATCAATCCTCACCACTGCATTTATCTGAGTTGTAGTCATGTATTGCCTTTTGCTTCATAAGTAACATTATTGGCTTTCTATCATTCAGTTAAAGGAGAACACATTTGATGTGGCATAATAATGTCTTATGCTAGAAGTTTGATTATTTGTCATTTCATTTCCTTTACTACCAAAACAACAAATCAACATTCTAGATAATTATAGCCTCATTACATTTTACATTCTCATCTTTATTTTACTAAATTGGCTTAAATGGCACTATCTTTTAATTGCTTATGAAATTCTGTTTTGTCAAAGAATAATGAATATGTATGAGGTTCAAGTGGAAATTTTTGCTGTTTTCCTGTCTTATCATCCACCTTGCTTTCCATTTTTTTTTTGTTAATTTTTTTTTAGTAGTTACCATCATTCCATTGTCTTCTAAGGTTACATTTTCTTTGGATAAGTAAAACCCCACTCCAGTTTCTTTAGCTGGTATATAGAACTTGCTTTTTTAAAATCAGACATTTGGGTATATTGCTTCTTCTTCATGAGTTGTACAGTGATAGACTTGGGAACTACATATTGTTTTCACACACATTGTGCATTAAATAGTTTATCTTCTTGAAGCAATAAGGGCAGCCAATATATGGCATCCATTTACAGTGTAAAGATAAAGAATATTAGGGATTAGAATTTGGTTTTTGTTTTATTATGTGTGTGAGTGTGTGTGTGTGTGTGTGTGTGTGTGTGTGTGTGTTTCCACATGCTTTGTATTTGGGTGTACTATGTATAAAGTTAGCATGATACATATGTGGAAGCCAGAGAGAACTTATGAGAGTTGATTCATTTTTATACTGTGGGTTCTCACATCAAACTCTGGTGATCAGCCTTGGTACAAGCACTAATACCAGCTGAACTATCCTCCCACCAGCACTGGTAGGCTAGTTTTGAATATATAACATGAAACTACATAGGTAGTAGAGTCAAACATTCATTCCTCATGACATCTACATACAAAGACCATTTCAGAGTATTGGTTTAGGCAGGCTAACTAGATGCTAACAGTAACAGAGGCTTTCTGTATGCTGATGGGATTAACTAGCAACTGGGCCCTACTGAAATGAACACGTCATAGGCAGTCATTGATTGAGAAGTGTGAGATTGCCCACAAATTGGATCCAGCCTGATATTGAAACCAAAAAAGAAAAGCTCAGCTTAGGTGTCCTGACGTAAAACCTCCTAAAGACAGCTGTAAAATAGACATTTTATGTGCATTCAACAAATTCATGAAATTGGATGATGAACATCTGAGGAAGTATTGAAACTGTGACCTGAGGCAAGCCATTGATACTTGCACTTGTTCAAATGAAGTAATATACTGTTGACCTTTGAATAGCTTTGGCTGGTTAACAAGATAATTCATAAGGAAAATAAAGAGGTTTAGATTTCAGAATATAGAAATGGTCTCAGCAGGTCAAATGTGTGTCACTAAACATATCTAGAATGAAAAGCCCAAGTCCTGCATGCCAACAGAGAGAAATAAACAAATGGTAAGCCCAAGTCAGCTGCACTTGCTAATTCACACTCTTGCAAACGTTAGGCAGTGCCAAGTGGTCCTTTCTCTTAGTTATCAAAGCATCCAGAGACATGTGCTGTTACATATAAGTTGACTGAGATTAGCTGAAATTAATCTTAGATAGTTATATCTTATAAATGAATTTAAAAATAGCTCATCAAAGAATTCAGAAGTACTACCAACAACTATTAACCAGTTCTAAGTGATGAAAGCATTTGAGATGCTGTAACGGTTTTCAACTAGACACAATCTCGAATCACTTGAGAGATGTACTTCTAGACATTCCTGTGGAGGATTGTCTTGATTATGGTTCAATTAAGGTGGAAAGATGAGCCCACTGTAGACTGTACTGTTTCCTGGACAGGGAGACTTGAAGTATATAAGACAGAGAAAGTAGACTGAGTATTGGCAAAGGGCATTAGCCACGGTTCACTGCTTCTTTACTGCATGTTTAATATGAGTAGCTACCTCCCAGTCTTGCCATTTTGAACTTGTCCACAATAATGTATTGTAACCTTGAATGGGGAGCTGAAATAATCCCTCTCTCCATTTAGTTGCTATTGTGTTAGTATTTTATCACAACAACAGAAAATTAACTAAGGCAATACATAAAAATAATTAGTCCCCAACCCACAGAAAGAAGGAATTGAGATATATCTTGAGTACAAAGACAGCCACAACTCCAGTTTCGTCTACAGAGGAAGCCAAAGAGACAAATGGAGGAGGAATTGCATTCCCAAAGTGGAAGCAAGAGCTGGAGAGAGGGATGCATATTAATATCAACCTGTCCCTGGAACAGAGAACCTGGGAGAGTCATCTGGCAGGACACGAGGAGCCATCCAGTCCTCTGACTTCCTTTCCTCTTCTAACACTGTAGGGCTAACAAAACACATCGATATGAATGTAATCAGAGGAATTACAGCCCGAGTTTCTGGGCTCCAGATACAGACACAGAAGTTAATAATAAGATCAGAACTTCACATATATTGAAGGAGAAGAAGATTGAAAGTGAATGGTCTTAATAATTAGCCCATAAAGCTGCCATTACAACAACTAAGATCCAAAGGTTAAAATTAAGACTACACAGCCTGCCTGGAGGCAGCACTTCAGAATTTGAAATTTCTAAAGAGATATTTCCTGATACATCACACTAAATAACCAGAGGTCTCAGCTTCTCAGTCATTCCCTGTTCTTTAGGATCTACAGGTGTATTCACACACAGTTTATTACATGTATACATTCATTTGTGTTTCACTCTTTCTATATAAATGTGTGGATGTGATAGACACAATGTTACAGTTTATATACTGTGTATAATAAAACAATGATTCATGCACAGTATTTCTTCCAAGTAAGGCTCATCTCTTTCCATTCCTGTCTACATTATTTTAGATTTCATTCAAATGACTCTAGAGGCAATGCAATCATTTTGCTATGATATAACTACATATTAGAAATGCAAGAATTATATAAGTGCACTGCATATATGTGCAAAATGAAACCATAAAATTTAATGCAATCTAATGAAATCAATAAAATATGATTCAATATACATATATTTTATTAATAATTTAACATGAGGCCGGGCGGTGGTGGCGCACGCCTTTAATCCCAGCACTTGGGAGGCAGAGGCAGGCGGATTTCTGAGTTCGAGAGTTCGAGGCTAGCCTGGTCTACAGAGTGAGTTCCAGGACAGCCAGGGCTACTCAGAGAAACCCTGTCTCGAAAAACCAAAAAAAAAAAAAAATAATAATTTAACATGAGCACAGAATTTATTTATTGGAAATTACCTAAAACAGGCAGTGCAGCAACCCCATTATAGAGGTGATAAGAAGTCCGTTGATGCATGCTTGGTTCCATTTTTATTGATTTCTTTCTTGTAACTTCAGTCATTTGCAGCTAATTCCATCTCTTATGAAACAAAACTTTGCCACTGACTTGCACTTTTGGCTGTGAAAAAGCAATAATTTTGTCTAAAGAATAGTGATAAATTCCAACTTCAGTAGAATAATGCACCGCCATTGTATTGGGAGATTTATAATTAAATATGTTATGAACAGATTTTACTAGAGAAAAATCTCAGCTTACATTCCTGCTTCAGATCTTAGCATCAGTGTTGCTGAGGTCAAGTCATATTCTTTACTCTGCGAATATTTGCAAAAGTAGGTATGAGGACCAAAAGAGAGGCCATCAAATGTGCAGTACAAATCATAAGAACTACAGATTTCCCTTGTCTATATTGCTGCAATTAGGAGAAATTAGAAGATGTATATGAATGTTCCTAATATCATATCATCATCATCATTGTCATCATCATCACCATCACTTTCACCATCATCATCATCATCATCATCATCTATGTGTGTAACCCTGGATGTCCTAAAACTCACTCTGTATACCAGGCTAACATCAAACTCAGAGAACTGCCTGTCTCTGCCTCCTGGATGCTGAGATTAAAAGCATGGACCACCACCATTAAGTTAGTAGTGCTATCTTTTTAAAGGTTTATTATTAGTGTTAGGGCGGACAGGTAGATATGTGCATGAAAGGCATATGTGAAGAAGCTTGAGGACAACTTTATGAAGATGTTTTTGCTCCCTCCACATTTCCATGAGTACCAGGGATTGAATCGGGGTTTCTAGGCTCATGTAAAAGCAGTTTTTGCCCACTGAGCCAACTCACTAGCCTCGTCTATGGCATTGTTTGATTGCTTCATGAAACTCTTGAAATGATCTTAACACTGTTCCATAACAGAATCACATCTGAAAGTTATGTTTTGAAATATCCCCCTGAGTGGCTGCTATAGTAAGAAAATCTATGATGTCAAAATATGTTTACGATGAAAATAAAAATAATGTAACAGCACATTCTCAGTCACTGTCTGTGAAATTCAATACAAAAATAAAAGTCTGCATTCAAAATAACATTCAGAAATATCAATGAAAATATACAGCTTAAAATAAGTATAGTGTCCAAGAGCGCATATGTACAATGGGCCATTTTCTCACAGAGAAAATATTATTTATGGGTTTTACTACTCAATTAATTGCATGCAATAATTGGTCTCTTTGTGATATTATGACTTTTTCATAATGTGTACAATATACATTGATTACTCTTACCCTATTCTTTATTTTTTTCTCTAGCCCACCTTCCATTCCTGCTAATATAGTTCCTGTTCACTTGCAAGGTAGATCCTATTTTTCATTGTTTCTTTGTAATTTGGTTGGGTCCAGTTGAGTTTCATCAGGGTTGCTTACAGGACCATGAGTTTAAGGATATTTACAGAAATGGGTGGGATTGCTAGTCTTATCTAAAGAATAAGAATAAGAGTAAGAGTAGGAGTAGGAGTAGGAGTAGGAGTAGGAAGAGGAAGAGGAGGAGGAAGAGGAGGAAGAAGAGGAAGAGGAAGAAGAAGAGGAAGAAGAAGAGGAAGAAGAGGAAGAAGAAGAAGAAGAAGAAGAAGAAGAAGAAGAAGAAGAAGAAGA